>NC_054566.1:3325000-3679420 GCF_017654505.1 Polyodon spathula | reverse complement strand
AGAAAAAAGGTTCCTTTTAGAAATGTAATGGTTTATCTCAAAGGATTGAATGTGAGAACGAAAGTGTTCCAGTTTCTCAGAAGGCAGTCAGGCTTCAAATCAGACAGTATCCAATGTTATTCCTAGGAACTCAAGAGAGTGGACTTGACCAATGGTTTTCTTCTCTGAGAGGGGGACTCCAACTGCTGAGAAGAGAGACCTGAGTTCCGAGAGTGCTTCAGCTGGAGGGGCTGATGGAGGAGATGTCAAGAGAAAGTCATCCTATAAGTGCAGCAGAAAGGGGATGTGATTGAGTAGAATCTAGTAGAGGGCTTCAGAGAGGGAATCAAAGATCTTAGGGCTGCTTTGGCATCCAGAAGTTAAATTAGTGGCAAAGTAATATTGCCCCCTCCCACAGATACCAAAAGATGACAGAGTGAAGGGAGCATAATCATGTGATTCCGAAGGCATCAGAAATGTCTGCTTTAGCTAACCATGATGGAATGGATAACATCAGATATGGTGATGTAATGATCAATAAATCTGTGACCTGCATGCCTGTTTTATAACTGCAAAGTGAGTGCAGATCTGTCCCTTTAATCCCATGTTCCTGACACTGAGAGCCTTTAAGCAGCCTTCAGACCAGCGTGCATGCCTCTGCCTTGCTGATTTCATGGATTGAGTTCTTCAGATCTCCAGGAATACTCGATTTCAGCAACAGGTGAGCTCTAGAGATACTTTCAGCTGTATGTCTTGAATTCCAGTGTTACCACTTTATTACATTAATGCGTAACACAGAGTGTATTTCATTGTTTTATTTGGCCAAGGATGTCCTGATGTGTATTTTAATTAATTGACATATCATTAAGGGGTATTTTATACTATCTGTGCTTTTGTACTGTCTCTTACCTGTTTAATTTCCTTGTTTGCCTGTTTACTGTCCCTTTATATTGTTGGTTCTGTTCAAATCATTATCCTACTTACTAATGTATCTCTCTATTCAACTGCGGAGCAGTCTGAGAAATGACTGACCACTAGGACTGTGCATCTATAGAGATTTTCCATTTACTTACTCATAGTTGCTACAGTTGCATGGATTATACACACCATTGGTTGCCATTTCTATATACATCTCAGTATAAGATAGGGATTTTGCCTACAAGTGGCAGCCACAAATGAACATACTGTGAAACTACCATAGGGTATATTTGTAGAATGTATAAAATTCGTATTTGTTCTAAGTGTATTGAATCCTATGTAGGTCAAGTTTTGCTAATTTGAAGATATTTTTTCTTACATCTTTTTGTTTTGTTTTGTTTTATGTGAGCACCATCTTTAAACAAAATCTTCTTTTAATATTTATCACCTCTCATAATACTAAACAACACACAAAAGATATCTCATAAACAACACACTAAATATGACATTCACATCAGAATAATAAATAATCAGCAACATTGCACAAGTGGGCCTACATAGGTTTCTTTAGACCCCTGTCCTATAGCGTATTTGTGTTTCCTCCCTCAGGAGTGTTATTTCAACCCATAGCGCCCCCCCCCCCCCCCCCCCCCCCCCCCCCCCCCCCCCACACACACACACACACACACACACACACACACACACTTTTAATAGGGGATTCAAACTATATATTTTGCCCCTCCATTTTTTTCATTCTATATATATATATATATATATTTAATATACCTGGTTGTGTTTACAAGGTTTAAAATAAAATATAAAAATAGGAATATAATCAGAGGACGGGCCACATTTATAAACAATCACAATACATGCTCCCTATTGTGACAAACGTTAGCTAACAGGAAGAAAAAACGTTGTTAAGTGAATTCGGCAGGCAGTCAGGAGAGACGACTGCACAAAATATTAATACTTAAATAACGGCATACATTTTGTATTTATTACTCACAAAAATACATGAAGAGAGAATATAAGACCGTTCTTCCAATGTTAATAATGTTGGGTTTTAGAGTAAAAAATGAGGTTAATGTTGCTGCACTATTATTGTGTACTAACTAATAACTGAAACTCACATTTGTTTAATAATAAACATTTAGGTACATTATGTCCCTGAATGACTGTAAAAAATATAGAAAGAATTTAGATTTCAGTATATCATCGACCCCATTGGTCAGATCAATTTATTTATTTTGGTGCCTAAGGATACAGGAAGTGAGAGTGCTGGCAGGGTGGCTGAACTCACAACTGTTCTCTTGTTAACGTTTACTATGAGCAGTGTATGGCTGAGTTGCACTGCCTGTAATATTGTCATGAATCAGCAGTTTCAACCAATTAGCATTGCTATGTGAGGGCGGGTGCTTATTGTTTCAACCTGACAGACCCAAGCATTGCCCTGCTACAGAGGGCGTTTACTTTCCGAAAGTCTCAAGCAGCTGGTTTCACTGTGAAAACTGAGCTCAACAACGTGAGGACAAAACATGAAAAACATTCTCTAGCATCCAGCACTGTATTTAAAACAAATCGGAGCAAGGAATAGTCTAACTGTTAACATACATATATAAATATATCTATCAGTAAACAAGCCATGTTGTAATGTTGGTAATACAATACATGTTAGTATTGTTTGTGTTTGTTTAGCACTGGTTCTGTCATTTGGTGCTACATGGGGTTTGTACTTAATACATGCTCAGTTAGTAAATGTTCTATATTTTATGCTGAAATACCTGTCCAATGTTGTGGGTTTACTATTACAAAAACAGTAACTTGAAAAAAACGGAACTGTAAAAATTAGGTTTACTGGAGCTTCTTAGCAAGAAAAATGTTCACCTTGCTTCGCTCGGCAGTTCTTCTTTACCTTTGCCTCCACCCCCCCCTCCCCTTTTAAACAAAATTAGGCGCCCTTGTTTTGACCCCTTGATTAACATTAATTAATACAAATAATGCATCTGTACCACATTCAGTAGTTGCTTTATGATTAAATCCATTTCTGTTGTTGGAATGCAGATGGCAAGTCAACTACATGAATTAATAATGTAAATATAAAATCACAATGCTAATGTAAATTATTCAGTTCTGTTATTATAAACAGTTCAGTGGTCAATAATACACTTAATTAAATGTTCAGCCTACCGGATGAAATGCAGCATAACAAATCACGTACAGTCAGGGTGCTCCTTTCCATTAGATATGGGAAGAACATTGCTATTGCAGATGCCTGCACTCTGCAGTAATCCACTGCAGTGCAGTACCTGTGCACTAATGCATCAGCACTGGGCAATACTTTGTCCCATGTCAGTTAGATTGCCATTGGCAGGGATGGTATGCTAGGGTCTCTGTTAACACTGCACATTCTTACAGGTTTTCTTGTTTGGATGTTTGGAGAGTTTGTGAAGCTTATAACCTTTTGAATGCCTTTTGGGTTGATCAGAAAATGTGCATACAGCTTCATAATGGTGCAGGAGTGTAACAAGCTGTGGCAAAGTTGTGAGTGGGTACAAGTGAGTGCAGTGCAGTGCAGGTGAAAATTACACAGACAATTACTAACAGGTGCAAGGGTGTTTATTGAAATTAAATGCAATGCCCAGACCCTTATGGCAAACACCTGTAAATAATAAATGATGGACGTGAATACAGCGGCGTGTATCACTTAGTTTGTAAAATCCCATGGGTTTGACCTGCAACCAAAAAGTCATTGAGTTTGGGTGCCGTAGCTCAGCCCCCTTCCTAAATGACCGACTTCCACCTACCCTACGGAATAAATTGTCATGCCATTTGATTAAGGTTACTCTCTTCCTTTTACATAGTGCCCTCACAGGTCGAGAGGGAGATCTAACACCAAGAACCATTCGATCTCTGTCACACAGACACTGCTAGAGATATTTATGCCAAACCATCCCCCAGAATCCTGCCAATCCTCCCGCTAATAATGGCTTGTGGCAGAGTGTACCGCCCATTTGTTGATTGTTTTGTATTATGATTTGTGCTAATGCGACGGCGAAAGCCGACCGATATTATTATGTGTATTATTATTATTATTATTATTATTATTATTATTATTATTATTATTATGTATTGTTTGGCCGGATGAGCGAGATGCCGTCCGCCAGATTATTGTTTTTATTTTTAAAAACCTTGTGAGGATGCGTGACTGATCAGCTACTGATTATTTAACTAGTTGACAGTCACGCATCCTTATTTAATCTCGTGCAGACTATGGCCGAGGGGTAATAAGGTAATTAATAGCTGGTTAACCTCTCGGCCAGAATATAAAAGTCTGCAACTGTCTGCGCTCAGGGTTGCGTGTGTCAGAGGAGAGACGTAAGTCTGTGGAGTAAAGAAAGCAGTTGCTATGTGTGCTGGCTAAAAACCAGCACAATACTTGTTTCAGTTATGTTTATTTGGTCAGGTACCGTCCACTCAGCCAGAGCCATGTATGGCAGGAGATGGAGGAGCCTGAGCATCTGGAATCAGGGGGAAAGGTCCCAGTGGCTCAGAGGCTGACAAATTTCCTCTCCTCTGAGGGCATCTGGGGCTGGCTTGTGAAGCCTGGGAGGAAAGCTGAAGAAGCCCTCCCTGATGCAAAAACCAAGGCAAAAAGCAAGATGCAAACCTTTGTTTAAAAATATACACAAAAGAAAGGGATTGGATTTTTTCGATTGAATACATGAAGAATCCTGATGATTTCTTCAACTAAATTTTATGGTCAGACAAATCCAAAATATAACCTTTTTCACCAAGAAAGCAACAATATGTTTGGAGGAAGAGAGGAGAAGAATTTAAAGAAAAGTTCAACATGCCTAGTATTAAACTTGGTGGAGGTTGTCTGATGGTATGGGCTGGTTTTTCTTCCTCAGGCACTGGCGACCTTTGTAGTGTAAAAGGATGAATGAATGCTGCGAAATATCAAGAAATGTTGCACTGGTTACCCAATGCTAGACATATTGGACAGAAGTTTGTATTCCAGCAGGATAATGACCCTAAGAATTCTGCCAAGTCTACAAAGGAATTTTTGAAAAAAAGGATGATTACAGTCATGGATTGGCCATCTCAGTCCCCAGACTTGAATCTCATCGAGATGTTGTGGATTGACTTGAAGGCTGCTGTTGTAAAAAGCAAACCAAAATTGATTGCAGAACTCAAAGCTGTATGTGTTGAAGAATGGGCAAAATTAATGCGGAAAGATGACTACAAAAAAAGACTTTGAGCTGTAAATGAAGCAAAGGGTGGGCACACAGAATACAAATGTACGTTTTTTAATGTTATTTTTCATTTTATGCATGTTATGTGATACTTTGTTGTTTTATTATAAAACTGAATCTCTTTAATTTATATATTTCAATAAAATAGTTAGAAATTATTGAACTCACTTTGTGGTTTTTCTGTTATTTTAACTTCCCAAACACTTTTGTCTGTGACTGTATAACACAGATGCATCTCTCCATTATTCCACTTCTCCATGACCTTTAGTGATGATAGGGTTGGCTCATGTCCTCTTTAATTTCCACAGCTCTTTCAGAATGTTTCTCCTTGTGGAATCCTTATTTGGCCTCCTGTCAGAGAAGTAATACATCAGTAATTGAATTCACTTCCCAATAGTTCCTCTTGCTGGGGAACTGTAGTCTTTCTCAATTTCATTAATTTCTGAAACTTTCAATCCCTTAGACCAAGGGTTCTCAAACTTTTTTTGCTGGGCCCCCCTTTGGAAATGTTTCAGGCTGTGTCAACCCCCCTCCCCCACACCCCCAGTGTTTACATAGAGTACATTTACACAGGTGTGCTACAGATAATGTTGTTGATATATTTCTACTATGTAGCTTTCTTTATTTGTGTGTGTGTGTGTGTGTGTGTGTGTGTGTGTGTGTGTGTGTGTGTGTGTGTGTGTGTGTGTGTGTTTTGAAATTATTGGATAAGTAAAATATCTGGTATATCACTGAACAAAGCAGTGGCTTGAGCCAGGAGGAGAAAAGCAACCTTTATAGCTCTATAGCTTTTTTCATGAACAGCAAAAAGGTTAAAGTAAGCATATGTGTCAAGGTTTATGGCAAGAACACACTTATTAAAGCTATGGGGAGATTGGATTTGTACAAGTAAAATAATAACTTACTCTGTACGCTTAATATGAAAATGAAACAAATGATGCTAAAGTCATTTAATAAATTAATTAAGGGAAAGGGAATTTGAAATGAGGCTGGCGAGAGAGCTGCTCATTGACCTTGGATTGCAAAGAGCGAAGGAATTCATTAAAACAGAGAAACTGCTGCAGGAGCAGGCGAGTAATCCATTCGGGTGAGATGATAGAGCCCCCAAAACAAAGGGCTGGCTGGCAGGCAGTCAAAGACGACCACCAATCAATACTTTTTGGATATGCCTGTCAGAGCTGCCGATAGACCCCCCCCCCCATGGAGTGACCTTCTTGGTACCGCCTCATGTCTCCCTACATCACTACCCGACCTCTCTGCTCCACCCGCACTAGAAGACTGGCTGTACCTCCTCTACGCTCCCCTGCCTCCAGAGCCCACTCCTTCTCCACCCTCACCCCACAATGGTGGAACAACTTTCCTACGGATGTATGGACTGTCCAGTCCCTGACCACCTTCCGGCGCCTCCTCAAGACACAGCTCTTCAGACAACACCTGGAAAACTCAACTCTTCCCTTCTGGATAATATAGCCTTTAATGCATTTTAACTTGCACTTATCTGCTCCCTAGTTTACTGTATTTAATCCGGCACTTAACCCAATCTGTAGTATTTTGTATTTCACTTGCATTCGTAACTAACCCTGATGTAACTGTCAACACTGTTACCTGCTCTTGAACTGCTCCGATATCAAATCGTATTGTGTTTTGTATTTCCTCATATTGAGACTGAAGTCATTGTATTTAGTTTTTTGCTCTTAATTGTTCTGTAATTTTTTTAATGTATTTTTTGTACACATCTGTAAGTCGCCTGGGTAAGGGTGTCTGCTAAGAAATAATAATAATAATAATAATAATAATAATAATAATAATAATAATAATAATAATAATAATATCCCAAATGTATTGGTTGGTGGTCATCTTCTGTTTCAGGGAACCAGGGTTACATCTCTAACCTAACGAAGGGGTAACTGCGTTTAATAAATACAATGTCTGAATGTCTGTATGTCCCATGTTGTTATATAGATCTAGAAAACCACTTATTCCTTAGTTTAACTGGTTTATTGATAGCATCAGAATACAAGTCTGTCAGTCTGTCAGTATGTCGCATTAAGTTTTTACATATACCTAGAGAAGCACTTGTGATTAAACTTATTTTGGACATACTTTAACAAAATGTATAGAATCAGTATATGGAGGTCAACAATGGCTTCTGTCTGCCTGTCTGTAAGTCAGTGGATGTAGGTCTATGTGATCTATTTTTTTATGTTACTCTGATACTGAGTTTACAGCTGTAGTGATAGATGAAGAAAGTCACTGACATGCTTAATAACTTTATCACTGGCCACTGTTGTTTTAGAAGGTTTTACACATTTTATTTATTCAAGCTTTGGAAGTTTTCTCCTTTAACAAGATGAAGTGTGCTGTAGTTGGAAGAGACAAGTAACCAGCATAAGCAGGTCTGTTAGACACAGTGCAATCGCAGATCTGAGCTCATATTCATTATGAAGTCCATTAAATGATCATGGAGTTAATTGGAAATGTTAGGTTCTGGCTCCCTGTTGTAACTTTGTACAGATGAGGGGTGTTCTGCCAAGAGCTCAAGGTGATATTGATTGACATGGCTGTTTGAATCATGCTCCAACTTGTGTGCCATTGGATTGCATAAGGCAGCCAATAAATCAGTCTTGATCTTGCATTTTTTTTGTTTAGTTTTTAATTCATTCGTATTTTAAATGTAAGGCAGATTCACACCCTTATAAAAGCATAGCAAAGTGAAGAGGTTGTGTCTGTTATTTCAAGTATACATAAATACGCTATTCCATGATTGTTCAGGGAGTGTTCTTTTTATAACATGTATGTGTATTTTTGTAATTATTTATTCATTACGTTTCAGATTAATTTGGCATTTGGAGTTGTCTGATGCTCGGAGGAGGTGCAGTAACACGCTTAACATCATGGAGAGAATTCCAGCAAGAACCAGCACTGGTCTATCCTGACCAAAACTATAAGTGCGGTGTTCAACTGATCCTTTTGCTATTTCATTGTCATTGTCAAAGTCAATCAGCTGTTGTGTACACTGCTAAGTCAATCCTATCTGTGTCACCTGTGTTAGGAGACCCAGTGTGAGCTTCTTATTGCCAAATGTCCCTTGACAGGAAGATTTCAGATAGTGTTATTTTTCTGACCATATGGAATTTAGAGAATGCAGAAGACAATCTTTACGTTATTTTTGACAAAGGTTATTTACATGCACTCTATATAATTTAGTTTAAACTTTTTGAATAGTAACTACATGTTTTAATAAAATACAGTCGCAGACAAAAGTATTTGGGCAGTTAAAAAAAGAGAAACCTCAAAGAAAGTGATTTCTGTAGTTTCTAATTGTTCTATTTAAAGATATTAATTAAAGTAGAGATTGGGCTTATAATAAAACAACAACTGATTACATAACATGCATAAAATGATAAATACACAAACTAATTTCCTACTTTGACAAAAGTATTTGGGCAATCAACATATGAAACCCATTTATCACGATTGAAAACCAACACCTGACGATAATTATATTTAAATTCCTTTTTTATATAAATAAATACAAGTAGCTTTCGAGACAAGGTGGGAGAAAGTAGTAACTATAGAATTGTATTTGTAATTGTATATATATAAACCAACTACCACAGCCCTACTGGTGTATGTTTCCTTTCTGTTGGGCGTGGTTAACTATAAACAGTTGCTGCTGACAGTGAGTGAGCGTTGAGTGCACACATGGCTAATTTACATATTTAAATAGCAGTGCGGTGATACTGCAGCCAGTGGGCTAAAAAATAAAATAAAGAGAGTCATTGTACAGTGTTGGTTCTTATAAAAAAATAAGTAGTATTTACTAGGTTTTAGTGTTCAGTGTTAGCAGTTTAATCAGTTCAGTGTTTTATCTACCTCTACGTTTTTAAATAACTGTATTATTGAGTTGAGCAGGCAGCTGTGCTGCCCTAGTTAGACAGTGAAATCATTTGCTTGTTCTGCTGGAGCTGGAGCGACATGAAACTCTTTACTTGCAATGCTATTATGTGTTTTTTCATTACTAATTACTGAAGAACTCCTTTGTCGTGTGAGTGCATTACCTTACGCCTCCACACCTGTGATTACTACTAAAAGCAAAAGCCTGATATTATTATTATTATTACAAACATGGAATGCCAGTGTTACAGGAAATAAGTTAGCTGGGAAATAAGTTAATGTTTGCCCTTTTCAAGCCTTTTCTACGCATGTGCGAACCTTAGAGCTTAAAGGCAATGTTAAGACGTCGACTTTCTGTCTGAACTTCAATTCAGCACAGACCGTTATTGCGATTTATTGCGATCCTTCAATGTATTTAGTAAATTATTTTACTCTTAATGTTGTCAGGATCTTTATTAAAAGCTACGTTATATGTGGTAAACATCAGAAACACCTTGTTGTAATATTAATAACATGTTTTTTATATTTAGTAATAGGTTAGCTTTAGGCTATGTAGTTTACAACGATTATATTTAATCGCTGGCTACTTTATATTATAGGTTTTCTTCGTACATGTACTTCCAATATATTTGCAAGTATTAGCGAAAGAGAAATAAATACAATACATGCATTATTTTGTTTATATGTTATGACATAAGCAGAAATTATTTATCATTTGTCATGCAATTTATTTGTATGTGTACTTATATTTGTGTTTAAAATGTAATAATAACAGTTTCTAATATGACATATTATCTATTATTTAATAATAGGTGTTCAGTTTAATTCCCAGTTTACAAAGACGTGGCAAACTCTCACCAGAGTTGTCATTTTAAATTTGTAATCGCCGCGGATATTTACATTAGGTTTTCTTCGTACAAATAATACAGCAAAAGAGAAATAAATACATGTATAATTTGTATGTGTTGATATACTGTATCAGAAACCATTAAGCATTTGTTTTCCAATTTATTTTGATGTGAAATTATATACTGCGGTCAAACTATTAGTCAGTTTTGAAATGCCGGTTTTGCTAATATTATGTTTTTTCATTTTATGTTTTTTTTTTTTTTTTTTTTTTTTTTTTTTTTTTTAATGTATGACAGCGTATTTCGTCACTCGTTTTATTCTAGTGCAGTTGAAAATCTCTCGGAGTGAAGAATTCCACTGCTTGAAACAGGGAAACTATCTATACAAGTTAAGAGTTTCATTGTGAGGTAAGTGTGATAACTTAACTGGTATTTCAAAACAGTCAGAATGCTTTCAATGCTGAAAACTAGATTTTAGCAACCTAAATCAAAATAGCAATGCAAAAGCCAGTACCGACGCACTGATAGATAGGCTGATTAAAACATCGTTGTCAGTAAACAATAAATTTAACCGATTTGGAGTATTTTTTTTTTTTAATGTTATTTATCTAAGGACTTTTTTTCCCCCAAAGTGCAGTGCACACAGGACGGCATAAACATAAAACCCTGTCTGCAGAATTAAGATGTGTATGCGTCGCTTGCGGTGTGCAATAGTTCATTTAAATTAGGTTTCTTTTATTTTTCTCTCCGTACTAGTCCGGTATGCATTGGCCCCTAAAAGACGTGAATTTCGCGGGGTCCCCTTAATTTCCCGATTTCCACGAAATCCTGAATTAGGTAGACCTTTATTTATTACCCTAAATCAGATGGGTGTACATGGAAGACTAGATTATTTGAAAGGGCCACTGGCCTAGTCAAAATCCGATTGAGAATCTTTGGTATGAGTTGAACAAGGCTGTGCATAAGAGAAGTCATCGGAATTTGAATGAACTGGAACAATTTTGCGTTGAAGAATCAATCTTTATTTTATATAACGCCTTTCATAATGGACTACCATCACAAAGCGCTTTACACGATGCAGTAACAACAAGAAAATCCATAATACTTTAAATACAAAGAAATGCATAATACATGATAGTAGCATAATACATGAAATAGTACATTAAATACAGTGAAAAGTATATAATACATGATATAGTAGCAGCAACACAGCAGCTAATAGCAGATATCAGGCTTAAAAAGCATGGAAAGCAAGTGAAAACAGGTGGGTCTTGAGAGTTGATTTAAAGCGAGCGACGGTAGGAACACCACGCACCAAAGCTGGGAGAGTTCAAAAGAGTTGGTGCCATGAAGTTAAACAAGCGTTCTCCAAGTGTGGTACATTTTTGCTTGGGGATAACAAGCAGGCCAGAGTCGGAGGACCTCGGCTTGAGGGAAGGGACATAGCGGGTCAGCAGATTGAGGAGGTACTCGGGACCAATGTGATCAAGGGCATTGTAGGCGAGCAGGAGAGTTTTGAAAATAATCCTGAACTTTACAAGTAGCCAGTGCAGCTGGGCTAGACAGGGAAGGTGTGTGTGATGTGATCATGTTTTTTTCATCTGGTAAGGATCATGGCAGTAGCATTCTGGACTAGCTGCAGTTGGTTTATGGTGCATGCCAGGAGACCACCATACAGAGTTGCAATAGTCGAGTTTAGAGGAGACAAATGCATGACAGAGTATCTCCACATCCGGGAGGGAAAGGTAGGGATGGACTTTGGAGATGTTTCGAAGATGGTAGAAGGAATATTTGACCACGGAGGAGATGTGGGTATCAAAGGAGAGGTTGCTGTCAAGAAGTACACCAAGGCTTCGTACTGTGGGGGAAGGCAGCAGCAGACATTTTTCAAGGTTCAGGGCAGCTATATTTAGATTTGTAAGTTGAGTTTTAGATCCTACTAGAAGTAGTTCAGAATGGTTATAAATCACTAAAGAATCATGCCAAAAGCTCATTGACAAATATCCTAATTGTTTAAAAGAGGTTATTATTGCTAAAGGTGCCTCAACTAGCTATTCATTTCATTTTCCTTGTCAGGGTATGAATACTTTTGAATTAGCATTTTTTGAGTTTTTCAAAAAATTGACAAAATAAATAATTGTAACTTTTTTTCCTCATTCACAAAAGCAAAACTTTTGCTATAAAACATTTTTCCTATAATTATTTGTTTTTTAGAAATATTGTAGTGTTTTGCGCAAGAGGCAGAAAACGGAGAGACGCTTGTTCTTGTTCCAAATCCAATCTTTATTTTGGACACTTGCTCAGCACCCACACATAGTCCACAGTTCTGTCAGCTTCAAAGGAACAACACAGGATACAGGAACATTTACTCAGAGTGGCAACCAAAAACACATAATGTCAAGCACAGACCTTTCTTATACCTTTAGCTCCACCACATATGCAGATCAGGATACCGGAGCTCAGTCACATACCATTGGTCCTCAGCCGCACACTAGGACCAATAGGCACAGACAAACAACAACCAATGGGGACAATCACAGGGGAGCATGCTAGGACTATACAGACACAGAGGTAAACAAAGCAGCGGCAGGAAATACAGAGTGGGGGAACACAATTACAGCAGGAATCGCTGTACGGGAATTACAGTAGAAAAATCAACAAAAGCACAAATGTACAGTATATTATATATATATATATATATATTATATATCTATATATATACATGATATATATATATATATATATATAATGAAAAAGAAAGTACTTGATAAACTAAAAACACACTATTTTAATAATTAGTGATAAGCTGTTAAGTCTGTGAATCCAGTGCAGATAGTACTATAATGTAATACTTTCTTAATATAATAAGAGACGTCATCTTCTGCAGTTTGTCAAGTCTGTTCAAACTGTGTGAAATGTATTCAGTTGTAAGAGACATAATACACTAAACATATGAACGGATTATAAATCACATCATGAAGATTATACATTGAAATGACTATTAAACATAAAAAGACGTGTTGCTTTTTTATGTTGTATGCACAGGATGACATCTGTACACAAAATAAGTACTGTACTGTATTTTTTTTTTATTTTTATTCATAAATATTTGTATTACATTTTTGAATAACACATGCAATCTTGTAATACAAACATATTTTCAGATATATAACTTTAACATTCATACATGTATAAATTTAAACCCACACACATACCTTCAATGATAATTATTACACAGTAGGAATAGTATGAAAACATTTGTTACAACATTTCTGAAAAGTCACTGAAGTAAGCCGACAGTAATATATACTGCCACAAATACTTAACGGCGAGTATTTAAAAAGTGCAGTTATTTTATATGTAGTGTTTACTTTATTATATTTAATTGAATTCAGGCATGTGATTAAAGCTGTGTGATTTATATACAGTGCCTGATCCTCAAGTGGTGCTGAACTGGAGATGCCCATAACCCTTTCAAAGGAGCTGTACTAGCCGTACTAAGCATGTGTCAGAGTAAAACACATCAATGTTTCTTTGCTGAAGCCCGGATTACCTCCAGGAATGTAGGTGGAGAGGATTTCCGTTCACTAACAGCTACAGAAACAACCCTCTTGAAGTTTCACATCAGCAGAGTGAATGAATGCTCCACACAGGCAGGTTTTATGATGCAGGTAAGATCAGAGCGGAGTTTAAAGAAAACAGCAGCTTAACAGACTCATTAAAGAGATCCTGAGCTGTGACAGGATACAGTGTAACACATACACAGAAAGTAAAGAGATCCTGAACTGTGACAGCTTATACAAAGGCTGTATTCTTCTTCAGCTTCCACTCCATGAAGAAAGACAGTATACACAAACAGTACTAACACATGTTATATGTAGTGCACGTGTGTTATATGTAGTGTACACGTGTGTGTAAATGGTCTGTTCCACACATTGTTATTAGTTTTCTGAATAGTCCTTATATATAACAAATGTATTTTCAAGTCCTAGAGCTTGGTTGGTAGGTATTATAAAACAGACAGAAAATAAAAACACAAAACAAAATGGTGCGCTGGTCAAACAAATAGACCGACAGACAGACAAAGTGGACGAACAGAAAACAAATACTGTGTTGGAGCTTCCAGCACCAAATAGCAATTGTTATTTTATATATAAAGCTCTTTCTCTCTCACCTCCACTTACTGAACACACATCCCCGAGTGAGTGAAAAGGTGCCTCTTTTATGCAGCTGTACCGAGACTCGATTGCTAGTCAATCATTCAATTGGAATCTCGGTACACCTGCATGTAAATTGAATTAGTGCTCCCAGTGCTTCTACACTAAATACCTACTTCAGTATGCACGTGGTGTGATTGTGCAATCCTCGTGCCTAAATACAACTATAATTTTTAAATCACTTGTGCTACACAGACCCATTTATTTCCTATGTACCAACTACAATATACCAACATTAACACACCACATTCAACTCACAGCACTCAAATAAACACAGGGGTGGGGCACAGTGCCACACTGTTGTATCATGGGAAGCTGTTTAAGAATTGTCATGCTTGTATTTGGGATATTTTGCTATGTATTTTTCAGCACCCAAATAAACCAATGCCACTGGTGTATAATACACACCTTGTAGCATAAACACAAACGTCTTTGAGCAAAAGATTTACAGTTCTCAATTCCACATCAATGTGATTAGGAAAGAATGGTTATCAGTACTGTATAGTATGAGTACTCCTGTTTATTCAAAAAATACAATTATACAGTAAATAATAATAATAAAATAATTCCAGCAGCTGGTATTAGATCCTAGTACCTCACAGCTCAGAGGCAGGTTCCCTATCCACACAGCAAGCAAGCGATTTCACGTTTTTATCAGCAACAGTGCTGTACTGTCACTAGTGTGCGTATCACTTGCCTGGCTTGCCATCAAAATGTACTGACAGTGGTATGGCAGGTGTTTTAAATTATTTGCCGTATCTTAGTAACAGTTACAAAATGATACATTCCTAAACATTTTCTTGGACAATTCCCCTCACTTGTATTGCCTTGTCAGTTCTAATTCCTAAAATGTCCTACAATGACTTGATGAATTGACTGATGGAAGAGACTAGAGAGATGTCACTTTAAAGGCTAATATTAACCAAGCATTAGGGTTGTATTTTCCCAGCTGCAGATGGGTCAGGCAAATCTATTTCCAAATAGATTTCTATATGTGAACAGATTAAGAAATAACAGCAATTACTATAGAAGATTTGGGGAGAGCGTATTTATCTAACAAGCAATCCAGTCTTCCCAGTCTTACCCTGGACAGAGGGACTTTAACACTTTGAGTTAACTGGTCAGTAGTTACCAGCAATACTTAAATACTGCCAAGACATTCTGTATGCGTTCCTGATATTACCAAACCCCCTGCTCTACACACACTGCGCAAGCCAGCTGAAAACTAAAGCAACACCTGGTGACCAGCTAAGAGCTGGCATTTACTGACAAGATTAACAGCGCATGGATTCATTGAGAAATGCAGTTAAAAACATTACAGTACAGGTATTGAATAGCCTACTGTTTCATGGACCAGCAGATAAACCAATCAACAACCAGCTCTGACCAGCATATCGAGCAAATTTACAATGGTGGGCAGCTCCTTATCGGCTGAAAGGCAAGATCTTGGATTACATCTACCCCGTCATTCCCTTAAATCAATATGCTAACGTTTGTTGTAGCATCACTTAATGAACAGCAACAGTGCAAACAACATGTAAAAAGAATCAGCTTTGCTTACATCTACTCTGTGCAAACCTGCTTGATTAGAGTGCAGCAAGTGTTTTAATACATGTAACCTTTGCTTTCTACATGCTGTACTTGTTATAATGGCCTATGGTTGCATCCCGATATAAACGTACATAACAGCATCAACTACTGAGACTAAAAACTTCTCTTCTTTAAATTGTTGTAATTTATTTCATCCTAAGCTGGCACAATTACTGATGAATTCCTGCCTTTACTATTTCCCCATTTTTTAATCTAACAAAATGAAATTAATCCTTGCTCTAATTGATACAGCTGTGCGTTTTCACCTTAAGATCAAGTGCTAAAAATGGTCTTGTTTCCTCAGGGAGTTTAGCTGACTGAACTAGGAAGAACCATCATTACCCTTTAATGAGCAAGGCCATTAAAGGAGTGCTGTAACAGGAAAATCCGATGACTATAATTACTACAATGACTGTATGATCCCACAGTGTGCTGTAGAAATTATCATTCAGTAGCCTGCAATGGATTGTGGGAAGTTTTTTTTTTTTTTTTGTCTTCTTGTACTGTAGCTTTACCGCTGTGTGTCTAGGCTTTAATGGCTGGGATTTACTTGAGTAGGCATCCACTATGACAGTGAAGGTGAGATCTATTCCAGTACAGGTTTTTATTACAATTAGCACAGTTAAATTAGTTACTTGACCCCTTTAGGACTAATTTAGGACTGGTATTGTGTTTATAAACTGTACATTCATTTCTTAATGATTTAATTAATTGATTTGATAACTTGATATTAAGTTAATGAAAAATATTGTTTTGTGGTTATGAACTAAATTTATTTCAATAATTACTTGATTTATTTGTTGCTTGTGATTGACAGTGAATTCCAAATTTCTAAACACCATGGGCCAGACTGCAATTATAGCCATTGTTCATGTACTATAATATAATTAAATTATATAATTTAAAGTTAGCAATCAGAACTGCTTTGACAAGTTAAAATATCGATGGAAGAACTGGCCCAAAATGTTCAACTTGGTGCCAGCAGGATTTGAACCAGAGCTGCCGGATTTGAACTAGACTCATCGTGCACTCCAAGCAGCAATGCTTTTACTTACTCAGCCAGAAGCGCTGTTTATATGTGACATCAATAAACATCTCTTTTATAAAGCAGGGAGAGAGGAAGAGCCACCTGGCAAAGCTTTTAACAAGCATCTGCCAGCTGGCAGTCACAGAGGACTGGGAGCTGCTGGTGCAGCGCAGAGGATGCTGGAGAACACGAGACCCGTCACAGAGGACTGGGAGTTGCAGGTGCAGCGCAGGGGACCTGGAGAACATGAGACCCATCACAGAGTGGGAAGATTAAAAGATAATACACCTCTGTAGATGCAATCATGTACAAGTGTAATCTGTGTACCCTCCCATTCTGAAAATACCTTGCCCCAGACACAAAACCATTGATAAAGTGTTCATATGAAAATTACTTATAATAGATCTAATGAGTTTCTTTATAGTCTGAAATTAGATACAATTTCAATACCTCAATTTATAGAAAAGGGCAAACTATTAAATGTTTCAACTTAGATATTCCATTAACATAAGCTCATGGGGCTTTGGATTATTTTATTAAAATGTATTTAAAACCCAATTTTTCTCTACCAATACACACACCTAAAACTGCTTCATCATTCTGCTTAAGATAAGGGTTATTTTCTCTTCCAATTAACTGACTCTCTCCGGTTACACTGCAAGAACATTTTAACATAAAAATAAAAATGCATTTGTCCAGGACAAATATATGATAACTTATTCATCCAGGGGACATGGTAAGCCTCTCTCTAAGTAATGCAAAGCAGCAACAGAATATCAAAATACATTTGCTCTTCAGCAGTTTAAACAAATGGACACATGTCTGATGAGTAACTGCACAGGGAATGCAATGTGCTTATCTGTACAGTCCAGTGTCCAAGGGTCGTCGGTGTGGTTTTCGTAGCAACAATGGCTTTATTTTAATACAGCTATAATTGTATTTATTCTGAAACCACAAAGAAAGAAGTTCAGAACACCAATGTTTCTTATTTGTACTTATTTGTCGGTGCCATACAATGAAAAATAAATCCTGGACCTTTAAGTTGGTTCTGTGACCCGGATCTCACAGATGCATTGCTGTTACGGATTCTGACCCCTGTCGGTGAGATGAGGTTACAAGCTCTATAACTGCACCCTGTTACAACACAGCATGAAGCATTCTACGTTTCCACTTTGAAAAGATACTGAATGAAGAGTCAACCCTCCCCTCTCAGTCTGTAGTCAAGGTGTTGACTTATAATACATATCGGTCTATGTTTAAATCCTCAGCTTACTGGGGAATTGCACACACACAGGTTAAACCCATGCTTTCTTTTTCTTATCTATATCACAGGCTGCTGAGGGGAGCATGGGGGAAAACAGCCTGGCCACAGCCAAGAGGTCCAGCACTGCCACAGCCACTGCCAGAGTGGCCAACCCCAGCACCATCACTGGTCCTGACTCCATCTCCAGGGGGAGAACTCCCACTCCCACTGCCACCTTCTGGGCCAGTGACTCCCCTCCTGGCTTCATCAGCTGGGGATGTCTCCATGTCACCACGAAGAGATGCCCGTTCGCCATTGCCAAGGTTGGAGGAGCCAGCCTTGACATTGTCAGCACATCTGCTGACAGCAGTATCGTGGCCAGCATCCATGCTGCTAATGGTGCCACAGGCAGTATTTTGGCTGGACTATGCCATCCCGCTGTCAGCCGTTCTGCTGCAAGCAGGGCCACAGGAGGAAGCAGTCTGTCCACTGCCAGGACTGCCTCGGGCTGGAGGAGCCAGCCCCGGCACTGTCAGCACATCTGCTGAAAGCATTACCACCAGCATGTCAGCTGCCATTGGTACAGTGGCAGGAAGTGGTGTGGCCAGAGTCCCTCAAAGGAGAGCTACCAGCTACAAAGAAAGGGTGGGGGGGGGGTAGAGATATCTGCCAGAGATAGTGTGGCCGGAGTCCCGGAGAAGGGAGCTGCTGGCTCTGAAGAAGGGGGGGAGAGATCAGGAGACCACCTTTCCCCACAGCACTTTCGCTGCAGGAAATTCGGTGGCTGGAGCCCCAGAAGAGGGAGCTACCGGCTACAGAGAAGGAGGGTGAGGTCAGGAGACCACCCCCATAGGCAGCCGGTCGGACGCCTGGTTTGCCTTGGATGGAGGAGCCAGCCGGTGCATGGTCAACCTGGCCTTGGCTAGTGTTGGGTTGGGAGGAGGACCTCCAACCATGGCACCACCGATGGACCAATTGCTGCCCCTGTTCCTGGGCCGAGACTGTGACCGGGATTTTGGGACTAAGGGGGGAGGTGGCCATTGAGGCCATGTATGCTGCGCACAAGGAGGGAGGTATGTGGAATGTGTAGATTTTGTTTTCTGTGTAGCG
Source organism: Polyodon spathula (assembly GCF_017654505.1). Taxonomy (NCBI): domain Eukaryota; kingdom Metazoa; phylum Chordata; class Actinopteri; order Acipenseriformes; family Polyodontidae; genus Polyodon; species Polyodon spathula. The sequence continues at coordinate 3,660,332 of NC_054566.1, read as the reverse complement.
TGTGGTGTGTTAATGTTAGTGTACAGGTATTGGTGCACGGGGATATAAATGGTTCTGTGTAGCATGATTTGCTTTAAAATATATAGTTGTATTTAGGCACGGGATTGCATAATCACTTCACATGTATTTAAAGTATGTAATAGTATGTGAGCACGGGATTGCACAAATTAGTTCATGTGCTAGGATTCAATTGAATAATTAATTGGTAATTGAATCCCGGCACAACACTATATATATATATAATATATATATATATATATATATATATATATATATATATATATTATATTATATATATGTCAGTTTTGGTTTTTCAGTCAAAACAAATACAAGTAAATTTTGTTTATGTTATTTTTATTTCAAATGCTGCTTTTATATTCACTTACAAAAATAAAAAAATAAAAACTAATAGACTCTGAATGACAGCAATGACTAATGCTAAAATAATTGCTACATAAGCATAAGATGACCCTACAATTAAACTAACTTTTGAAAAAAATTCAGCAGTTACTATGTCGGATGAGCCCTGTAACTGAATTGTATTTTTAAAACATGTTGCAGCCTGTAGTGTTTATTCCTCTGTATGAGGAATATGTGAAAAGTTTTCAAGCTGAGTGACATGGATCCTCTCCTCTCCTTGCAGTCTGCAATCAGCAGTCCTGTCTGGTTACATTCTGCTGGATCAAAAACACGACTAATAGAAAGTAATGGATGCAACTGATCTGTTCTTATTTCAATGCTAGGTAAATATTATACTGTACAGGGTCTGCTTGCTATCATTCCCATCCTGTTTCAGATACTGTTTTACAGTGATTTAAGGAATGCAGGTGCACATCACTACGATACAGTCTAGATCAACAGATTTTAAACAAAGCCTCTAATCCATATTTTCTGCAAATACCATATCTGTTTATCTTCTCCCTGTGGTATGTTTAATCCACTGAAGCTAGCTTCCATCATCCAATATCAAATATGTATCAAAACCACAATACAGGGTTCCTAGAAACAATGGCCATGAGGGTAATTCTGTGACAAATCACCCAACAGGTAACACCTACCATCTCCGATACATGTGCCAGTGTCCACAGTGGTAGTTCCAGTTACATTATATTTGCTAGTTTTGCAACATTTTCATTGTCAGTTTGCAGTCTCAGTATGGCAGCAAAAATGTGAGGCTGAAATGGAGGCATTGAAGATATTATTCTGTCAGGGAAATATTGGAGGTTCATCTTGAATGTGATTGGCAGGGATGGGGATGATTCCAACCCTTGCAAAATCCACATGTGGAATGTGGCTGGGTGTTGATTGACTAGTTGATGTTATATAAGAGGAATCTAATCATTTGTTTAGTAGGAGGTATTTGGAAGGAGAGTTCAGTGAATGTGCTTCTTGGAGAGAATCAGCCTTGTCCACAATGCTGCCCTTTCACAGTGATGCATGTACAGTGATCTTTGAGTTGTGTGTAATGCCAGGTTGCAGACTGGATTGCCTGAGAAAAGATTAGATTAAACAGACTTGTTTCACTGTGCAGGTGGGGCACCATAGTAGTACGTGGGGGGCATCAAGTCATGCTGAGAGGGGGTCCTTACTGTTGTGTCATACCAAGTAATTGTATCCTATTATTATAATTAGTATTCACTATACATTACAAGACTGTTATTCCCTATTAGGTTCAAGCTTTGCTATTATAAATTACATGTTTCCAGAATCGCTAATCGCTAACTAATGTACTATTATTATTATTATTATTATTATTATTATTATTATTATTATTATTATTATTATTATATTATTATTAACCTATATTTTATAAAAGCAGTGTACACTTATTAAACTTGTAAAGAGTTATGGGCAATTGTTTCAGGTTGCCAATAATGTGCCATTTTTTATGATTTAGTATCTTTTTTAATGGTTTTGTATGTAGCTGCTGCTTCACAACAAAAGAAATGACTCATAAAACCAATGGCATTCTATAAAATACTAATGTGCTACACTATATTGCCGATGGCATATACATTTCAAATGCTACTGCAAATTAACTCTCTCCTAAAGTTTTTGACAGCTGTAATCTTTCCCCATTAACGGCACAATTTCAAATCAATGTATCTAGCTTTAGCAAGAGGTTTATTGTTTCACCAGATCCCTGAGCTTCAAGTACTTTATTAATGTGTAGTGAAATTGGCATTTGGTTATGTTGCTATAATGGTTAACGTCCACTGTATGGCGTGAAATCCTCAAACTGAGAAAAATGAGAATTATGTCATCGCAATCATTTAGGTGAAAGAGAAGTCTTGTAATTTGTCCAAAAACATGTTTAAAAAATAAATAAATAAATAAATATTGGGTTAAAAAGTACTTCATAATGTAAAGATTAGTTATAAATCAATGTTCAATAATTTGTTTAGCTAAATTAATAGATGTAAGACATGTAGCTCCCTCAGTGAGATCATATAAATACTCAATAATCAGTCCCTTGTTTTTCTTGAGAAGACATCCTTGCCCCAGATATCACAAAGCAATTTAAGTCTGCATCTTCTAAAGTGCTTTGTGATGGTGGTCTACTATGAAGGGCGTTATATAAAATAAAGAATGATTGATTGATATTGTGATGCTCGGCAGCTGACAGCAAAAGTGTGGTCTGAAAGGATTGTTGTTGTTTGATCTGAAATCAAGTCCAATTGTCCTGGAAAGAAGATGACTCCCTCAACACATTATTACATATAAAGACTTCTCAATCGACAAATCAATCACACGTTTCCTTTTAGCATTACTATACTTTAAAAACAAACCTTTGAAAATGTATCTATCAGCCATGAACACAAGTCATAACTCCTCCTCATACCTCCCAGCCATGATTCCATTGGTAACACCATGCAAGTATACACCTCAACATGCAAATATACACTTCCCCATGCAAGAATACACCTCACCATGCAGATATACATCTACCCCTCCTTGCAGGTTTACAATATTGTGACAGGGTGGCCGAGATGGTGACGTCAGGCCAGATGCAGGAAGGACTCAGTGACACTGCAGGCATGGTGCAATGGTGCTTGTGCCGGTTTATTTTCAAATACAAAAATAAAATAGAAGGTTTAACAAAAACACACTTGGTCACAGAGTGAAACAAAACAGGCAAACAAAACCAATCCCTAACAAAATAGCCAATACATGTCATGCTGGGCAAGCGATGTCACTAATACTTTCTCCTCTCCCTCTCCCGGTTTATTCACAATACCTTTTGATGGTTGCACACACTCACAACCAGGCTCTTCACACTACAGCCCTGAACAGACTGGCTGCTCTCTTTAAATTCCCTACACCTGGCTCTAATTTACAATACACACCAAGTGCAGGAGATAACTAATAGTTAAAGAATTAAACAAAAATGTGCATTCTCACATGTTCTTTTATAGCAGGGAGGAAATTAACCCTCTCCCTGCTCACACATCCTCCCCCTTGTCTTTTCAAGACACCGGCCATTTAACGGCCACCTCCCTCCACCCTTAAAAGACCGCCCACCCACAAGTTCACAAATGTCAATTTTCGCCTTCTTCCACGGGCAGGCTTGAGGGTGGGCTGGTCCCTCCGGCGCTTCCCGGAAGGGACCGCGAACCGACGACACGGGACCCCACCGGGATGACTGGGGCGACTGCAGCGACGACCGGGGCACAGGCGGCCGCAGTAGCGGGCAGAGGTCCGCCACTGGGGACCTGGGCAGCGAACTTCAATCACGTCTGGGAGCAGCTCAGCGAAGTCTTGGTGCTTGGGGAGAGCGGAGTCAAAGACCAGTGGAGGAACTGTGGCCGGTGATGCAGACTCCTAGGCTCCAGGTCTAGTCCAGGGAGGTCCAGGCATACCGGCAGGGTGTCGAGGAGCAAGGGGCATGGGACCTTACCAGGCAGCACTGGACTGGGTCACTGGGGTGGTAGTCGGGGCTGTGGTGGAGGTGGGCTCCTCACCTCCTCCCCCTTGCTTGTTTCTCCCTCTGGCGCTAGAGACAGCGGGGCTTCTCCCTCAGGCACTGGAGACAGCGGGGCTTCTCCCTCAGGCGCCGGAGACAGCGGGGCTTCTCCCTCAGGCGCTGGAGACAGCGGGGCTTCTCCCTCCTCAGACAGCGGGGCTTCTGGAGACAGCGGGGCTTCTCTCTCAGGCGCTGGAGACAGCGGGGCTTCTCTCACCGGCTTCCACTTCTGTCTTCTTCACCGTCTCCACCTCTCAGTTTGCTCAAGTTGAGCAGCGGTATTCTTATTGATCTTTTTGATCAATACTTTTAAATCTTCCATTTCATGGTCTTTAGGGGTGCCCACACTTTCTGACACCATATGTATTAGACTCTGCAACTCTCACGGTTCATTGCCCTCTTAAGACAGGACCCAGGACACGAAAATGGAAGTTTATAAGCAGCGCTTGTGCGCACTTTTTAATAAACACAAAACACAAATAACCAAACAAATCAGAAACAAAACCTAACTTCGTTTTGGAGCTCTGACTATACACTAGCAGGTCCGTGACTAACGCGCAGGATGGCTAAGCCGTTTACCTGTCACAAAACACAAAAACCAAACACGCGAAGGTTTATTCACAATACCTTTTGCTGCCTATAGAAAGTCTACACCCTTGAACTTTTTTTCATATTTTGTTGTTGTAAATCATACTACCAAATAATGCAAACACAAAATAATAAGCTACACAGGGATGGAGTGGCCCCTGTTCTAAAATAAACACATACATTTTAATTCAGCAGGGCTTTACCCAGCCCTCTTTTCTCTGTGTGTAGCGCCCGCAGTGCTCAGTGTGCATATCGGCCACAGTGCTTAGTACACACAGCGCCCAGTGCTCTTGATGCATGCAGTATTTAGTAGCTCGGTGCATGTATAACCTGACGCACACAGTACCGTTGGGTTACATAGGAGGCGGCATTAGTACAGTGACGGTAAGCATGAGGCTTTTTGCGACATCTGCTCTGCTTTTCAGCCCTGGGTGCTTTGCAATAGATTGGATAGGGCCATGGGGACGGAGGCTCTGTCCCCTTTGGCCGAACCGTCAGCGGCCGTTGGAGCCCCAGAACTCCCCTCTCCTCTGGTTGTCCCAGATCCCCTCAGTGCAGGCTCAGATGTCGACCCCTTGTAGCCGGTCCCCAGTTCCGCAAGCGAGACGGGTTAAGCGCTCAAAACAGACGAGGGACATAATGGACCTCAAGGAGCAGATGGCCCAGGTCCTGGAGCTCCTGACAAGACAGGCCCGGCTCCATCCTTGCCTACCCCAGTACCAGCCTCTCTCTCCCCCAGGGGAGACCAGGGTGACCTGGAAGCGTCATCACAGATGGCAGAGTAGGATGTGCTATTGATAGTGGCCTCCTGGGGTGAGGGAAGGAGAGGAGCCTAGTTCCGAGATTTTCCTCTGAAGCTAGTCTGCCCCCGCGTTTGAGATGGATGTCAGCACTGATCCCTAGCTTTCCCCGATTTCATGGGGGAGGTGCACTCGTCTTGGGATCATCTGGCCTCGGCACCAAGCATGCAGAAACCAACCACACAGCTTACTTCTGAAGAAGGAACGAGGAAGAAGGGCCTGGCAGGTTTTCCCCCGGACGACTCCACTATTGCAGCCTTAGTCAAGGCTCCGCCAGTGAGGTGATTGCCCAAGGACCCTGTGTACCCGAACCCCCAGTGCAGGATTATACTCTTAAAGAGGGCATATGCAGCGGAGGCACAGGTAACCAGTCTGGCAAACACGACGGGTATACTGACAGCGTACATGGATGGCATACTAAGGGAAGCCCAGCTCCCAGAACCAGTGGCTTTCAAGTTATGCCTCCTTTAGGGCACGCTGCTCCAGATCTCCAGGCTTCAAGGGCAAGCCCTAGACCATAGCCCGGCAAGCCTGGTAATAACTCGTAGACAATTATGGCTGTCACATGCGAGGGTCCCAGACGCAGATATGGGGCATACCTTTCCCACTGAGAATGTAAGGCGTCTAGGCAAGTAGCCTCACTACTCTACTGCTCGCCTGGTGTTCTCTCTGAGGGTTGGCTACAAGTTTGAACTCTCTTCAGAGCGGCCTCACTGTCCGATATCTGTACTTTGGCTAGCTGGGCTACACCGCATACTTTCTCCAGGTTCTATCGCATTAATGTAATAGATCCTTCCTTGCCTTCATTAGGCACGACAGTTCCTTCTCCCTCACGACTACTCTGGTATACTTTCCCATAAGTATGTTTGGCGATCGTCTTCAAATTGAAAGGGAAAGTTAGGTTACTTAACCATAACCCTGGTTCCCTGAAAGAGAAGACGACCACCAACCAGCGAGGTCGCATTGGTTGCTCTCATGGGTTCGATAAAAAAAAGGACGTCACCCCAGGAAGTGGCCTATCGGCAGTTCTGCTATAACTAGCTCAGTGAATAGCTACTAATAGGCAGGCATATCCCATAAGCACTTTTGGTGGTCGTCTTCTCTTTCAGAGAACCAGGGTTACAGTAAGTAACCTAACGTTACCAATACATTAAAATCACAATACCATAACACTATTACATATGAAGGTTACAACCATTAGCACGAATAATGTGAGGATCTTGATGAGCTACTTTACTGTGTGATTTAGGGCAGCCTTTTACATTGTTTCTGAATGGGTAATCAGAATTTGCCCAGCTACTTACAGTAGATACGGACTTCAGTCCTCAAGGTGCAAGCACAGGTGTGTGGTTTGGCTGAACTGGGAGGCTGTTTTTATGTTGGATTCCTACATGATTATAACACGCACAATGTTTTATATTAGATTTGTGCAACATGTATGTGTTATGTTGTAACAATGTTACAAAGTCCTAGACTAAAACCAATGAGAACTAAGAAGTAAAACAGCAGGCTATTGCTCCACAAATATCCTCTTATCTCCCAGGTGAAAATAATCAAATACAGTGTGGAATTGTTAATCTGTCCCGGTATCCCCCGTGGCCACAACTAGCTATGAGGACTTTGTGTCCTTGGTTGTTTTGTTTTTCTTGCATCATCAATGCTGATGCTCTTAAGAAAAAATTCTGATAAAGTACTAAAGACTCCTTAATCGTGTCTGTTGGTTTACAGTGTAACATTGATTAGGAGGTTGAATAGTAAATACCAAGCAGTCATATAAATACTGCCAGCTAGAGCTTGAAACCTCAGTGTGACCTCAGTAAAAATGCATCCCTGCTTACAACGCTGTCTCCATAATACAGTTTTTTTTTTGTGTTTTTGTTAAAAGGTAAGATCTTTATTGATATATGAAGACAATGTATTCTGGCCATATGTCACATTTATTTGTCTTTCAAAAAAAACATTTGGTGAACTAAAAGATGGTATGTAGTGCTTTTGGTCATGGACCATACACAACACTACTGCATAAGATCAACAATAAATTAGTGAAACACGGAGGCTGCGATTCCTTTGAACAAAACTACAACTCCCATAATCCATGCATGCCAACAATGCTGGATTTGCATTTACTGCTAGTACTGTGGTTAATAGCAAATAGGAGTTTATACTGGAGCCTTGCCTCCTCTTAGGAGCCAGAACTGCTGTTACTATATGAATGTTGAATCTAGGTGTGGCAGGCTGGCGAGTGGATAGAGGCCCAGAGACAGACTGCAGTTCAAAAAATATATACTTTTATTATAAATAAACACAAAATAAAAAGGCACAAGGGCAAAAATAATGATGTTTAAACACAAATAACCAAACAAAAAAGCAAAACTTACAAAAATAAAGATTTCCAGGCTGGGCAATGCCTTCACTGGATTTAGAAAAATTTAGACAACCAAACAAAACCAAACTGTTTCCTCAGCTCCCTCCTCTCAAATGAGAAGCAGAGCCCTCCTTTTATGTCAGGTGGCTGGGCACTGATTGATCGTTAATTAACCTAATCAACTAATCAACCCCAGCCACCTGAACATAATAAACCCAGGCAGGTAGGGGAAATTAACCCCATCCCTGCCAATTTAAAAAGGGCAGAGCTTTGCTCTGACACACTAGGGTTTAGGTAAAAATGTCATTTGTTCTTGCATTTTAGAGAATATTTTTGATTTTGATTTTGTTTTATTGAAAATTATTATATTGTAAGGCTACACGCACACACACACACACACACACATATATATATATATATATATATATATATATATATATATATATATATATATATATATATATATATATATATATATATCCATTTTGTTTTGGGGTTTTTTTCTCTCTGGTAGGGATGGCACTTTCCTGCTGAATCCAAAAAGAAAGTAGTGTGTTTAGACAGCTTGACAATATGCCCAGGTTTTGTCATGCTGTCAAATTCATTTATTCTGCACAGTAGAGTTAGTGAAAACTACGCACTGTGCTCTTCGTGCGGCTGACACATCTGCTGATCACTAACTTACTGGTATACAAAGGTAAGAACGCTTCATTGCGTCTGCTTACTGTCATGCTGGTCGAGTGGTGTTGAGTTGAAGGGATACGTCTATTATAATTTGATAATATATGAGTGTTTTTTGTGCAAGACCCCTCCCACGTGCATGATGTGTATAACACACACACACACACACACACACACACACACACACACACACACACACACACACACACACACACACACACACACCAGGGGACGAACATCCCACTGAACCGTTTCCAAATGCTGGCAAGTATGCAAGTTCTAATAAGGAAATATAGATATGGACTTTTTGGAGACCACCGAAATTCACTACGTACTCAGACCAGATTTAATCCATAAAAAAATCTCGAGACCAGCTCAAAACAAGTTTGAAACCAGATGAACACAGAACCACTCTCAGTGACTGCAAACACCATAACAGAAAAGTTATACTGTCAAGACAGTTTTCTTAATAAAACGTTACCTCGTTGTTTGTTCCTGGTGTGCAAACAAAATCTGATTTTTTTTTCTTTTAATCTAACACAATGATCCCCTACTGTATTTGTAAAGAGAGTACTCACAAGCCATAATAATAACACAATCCACAGTCATCAACTTTTTAAAGTGGCGAGTCCTGTAATTTGCTTCTTGTGTTCTAAAACCGCAGTCTTTGTGTGCGGGCACAAAGGGCAGGTGCTGTAAAAAAATCCAGGACACAGCATGAATTATAAATGATGCCCCAGTGTAGTAGAACAGGCCGTTTTTCAAAGTGATTAGTTCTACCAGTTTCTCATTATTGTTTAGTGTAAAGTTGGGTACACGATCAAGGTCATTCCATGTATAAGCTTGTGTATGAATTGCCAGTTCTTGATGGAGCTCTATTAACAAATGCTCACATGCCCCACTGTACAAAATGAAAAGCAGCCCATACATTTTTCATGAACTACTCAAATACCAGAGGAAAAGAGTAATGCACAGTTATACATTGCTGTAGACAAGAACGCTTTACCTAAAAGAACTGTATAGCTGAACACAGATTTTTTTTTTTTTTTTTTGTTCATGTGCTGCAAACAACAAAGGCAAAAAGCAATCTGAAGCATAATAGGAAACTGAAGGAAGGAATGGGTACTGCATATAAAAATATCCCAGCATTTCTTTGTCCCAATTGTGTAAAAATGCCAGTGAATCTCTGGGTCCATGGCCTCCTCCCTGTTTGCATCCTGTATGCCTGCAATGTTTACAGTGAAATAAGTAGCGCTAATATTATTGCTGCAGGTAATGCATGCTGCCTAACGCATTGTAATGGCTTGGCATCTCAGCCCAATGAATTATATAAAAAAGCAAGGATGCACGCTAACCTCACAGTTCAAAGACAACATCTTACCAGTCAACTAAAGTGCAATCTCTTATGCATGCAATCTCGGTCATACACAACTCTAGGCAGGTGACTTTCAGCACAGGCTTTGGAATACAGTTGCGTTTAAAATGCAAACACTTCTCCCCAACTTCCTCTCTTGCTCTATCCCACTCTGTCAGCTGCTCCAACTCAACTCTTTGTGGAGGAGATATGCTCTTAAGACAGGAGTGCTGTCAATATATAGCACCTTAAAGCCTGCAGCTTTACTCAGAGGTTCAGTACAGCAACAGCCTGATTGTTAAAGCTTTTTGAAATGAAAACCTCTTAATGTTTCGTTTGTAAGTACTGTAATTTGCTTCATAACTGTAGGTTTTGGAATAGTATTATTTTTTTCTTTTTAAATAATAATGATACAAAATAAGTAGCTTTTATTGTCTTACTTTCTTCTGACTACTGGAGTTGCATAATCTTGTAGAAAACTATACGTTAATTAGTCTAATTAATTACATTCTTATAAATGCACCCTAAAATAACGTGTGACCTCTACTTGCTGCAATATGTTGCACACTAAAGCATGTGACTTATCATAATCCTATGGAGTCATGTGTGTACTCTAAGAAGGTTTGTTCCTCTATTAATTTACAAGGAGATGTCATGGATGTAGAAATGAATAACCTAACCTTACCCATCATTGTGGTCAGCCCCATTGAGTCCATGGTCTACTTATTCATTCTAAAGGCAACAAATAAACCCCATGGCTATTAATCACCTTCTATAGTCCCTTGTCTGTAGAGGTGGTGCTAAAGTACCCATGACCTTCTTGTAAATGTACTTGTCAAAGTCCACCTTAGCATCAAGCTGAGTGCTTCACAATCTGGAATCAGTGATAACTTATTGTTTTTGTTTAGTTGGCCTGAAGGTTGTAAACAGCTTCATCAGTTACAATGCTCCAGCTGAGGAACTTTCAAAACAGACTGCACTGAAACTCAAAACCATGGATTTGGCCTGATCAAATTATTCATGCAATTCAATTGTATTACATTTGGAACTAACACTCTGGAAACAATAATGACAGCTTTTAAGGTGGCTCACTGTTAGCACACTATTAAAATGAAACAAAGTCCATCTACCTTCAGCAAGAGTATTGACTAAACAGAAGGGGTATTTAACACTTCCTCACCCGCTGTATGTGTATGTGAGGCTATGGCCAAAGGTTTTGCATCATCCTATAGGATTAGCTAATTTGCTTCTGGAAGTCAAATGAAACCCACTGAATAATGTTATGTTAACATATTGAATTACATACTGCTTTCCACTTTTGCATATACTTAATGAAAAACTGACAAAAATTGAAAAATGTGACATTTCGAAATCTAACATGAAATACAGTACTACTGTTTTGGCTTCTGGTAGACTTGTGCAATATTATTTAGTAGTTTCTTTGGTTATGTGATGTTAAATAAAATACAAAATTATGTTTTTTTTCAATTGTCTCAATCCTAGGACATGTTAACAGTATATTCGACTATGGAGCGCGCCCCACAACAGACACACGCAATAACAAATACTCACAGCAGTAAACATTATGGCAAGTGAGAGAAAGCACAGCCACTTTTTTAAAGTCGTAAAACAGCGTGATGGCCAGAAACAGAGATGTGCGGAAGTGTTTAAAAGGACAGTGGGGAAAAAATCATGGAGGGGGATTTGAGAGAACTGTGGATCAAGTTTGTCATTGATGTAAAGTTTTAAAAGCACAGCACGCAACACAACTGGGGCAAAGCTATCAACTTTTCATTACTTCAACCTTATGAATGACACACTGGGTAATCCTGCCTTTTGTCTTCACCGGCCTGGTGTAGCGTGCGAAAATGCATCCCGTGAGAAAGTGTGCCCCTCCAGCACAGCAGTGTGCCTTTAATATGTGCATGCGATGCAGTGGAAAAAACCTTGAGTTTAACATTTTAAAACTAGACTAAGAAACGAGCAGATTGTACAGTTTCCTCTTTGCAAGCTTTTCCCACATTGTTTTTTTGACTCTAGGTTTATTCACAAAACTTTTTACTTGTACTACAAAATTGACAATAAGTGTATAAAAAACTAGATGTTGTACACAATGTGTTATTAAGTGTAGCGCAGTACATAACTATATGACTAGCAAGTAGCAAAAACTAAAAAAACAAAAAGGTAAAATTGATAGTATACAGGTGCAGGCGATCAATGAACAGACAGACAATTATAATTCAGGTGTAAAGTTTGTTTAATGATATTTTTGTGTCCAGCGTGACGGCAAAACAAACACTAAACAATAATGATGTTAAGTAATACAGTGTATTACTTAGTTTGTAATCCCTGGGTTTGCTCCGAAATAATACTCCTCTTTTTATTATACACCCAAAACATTTATAAATGTTATTATAAAACACAAAACATATACACAAGTCTGTAAGTGCGTGAATTAGTGTTAGTGGTGCAAATATAGTTATTTGTGATACAAGTGCAGTGCTGTTCCGGGTTTGTGCTGGACTCTGGCGACAGCTCCAGAACATGTTAGCTGTCTAATGATAGCAAGCAACAAATAGACATAACAAACAAACACTCATGATATGGATAAAGAAAACATAGGTCCTTCTGGGTCGCTTTTCATAAACCAAAATGAAGGAACAGATTACTTTGCTTCGACTGGTATTAATACCGTCACTCATGACCCCTTGGTAAACAATTGCAGCCGCTCCTCCAATCTGCGGCTTTCTAAATGGCTGACTTCCTTTTAACCCTCGGAACGAAGTGTCAGGCCAAGTAGTCCAGGGTACTCTGTTCCCATTACTTAGCGCCTTCACAGTTCGGGAGGGAGATTTAACATCAATAATTTTTGTCTTTCTGTCACACTTAGATTCTGGTATTTGCATACGACACAAAAATAGGAGGAGTGGCAAACACTGTTGCAGCAGCAAAGGTCCTTCAAAGTGATCTAGACAGCATTCAGAAATGGGCAGACACATGGCAAATGACATTTAATAGAGAAAAGTGTAAGGTACTGCACGCAGGAAATAAAAATGTGCATTATAAATATCATATGGGAGATACTGAAATTGAAGAAGGAATCTTTGAAAAAGACCTAGGAGTTTATGTTGACTCAGAAATGTCTTCATCTAGACAATGTTGGGAAGCTATAAAACACAAAGGCCAACAAAATGCTTGGATAATATAATGAAAAGTGTTGAATTCAAATCAAGGAAGTAATGTTAAAACTGTACAATGCACTAGTAAGACATCGTCTTCAATATTTTGTTAAATTCTTGTCACCTCACTACAAAAAGGGTATTGCTGTTCTAGAAAGAGTGCAAAGATGAGTGACCAGAATTATTCTGGGAAGAATAAATCGATTCAATCTTGAACAAAGAAGACTATGCGGCGATTTGATTCAAACATTAAAAATTCTAAAAGATATTGACAATGTCGACCCAAGGGACTTTTTCGACCTAAAAAAAGAAGCACGGACCAGGGGTCACAAATGGAGATGAAATGATTCATTCAGAAGAAGAAAATAGGAGGCACTTTTTTACACAATTGTGGGGTGTGGAACCAACTCCCCAGTAATGTTATGGAAGCTGACACCCTGGGATCCTTCAAGAAGCTGCTTGATGAGATTCTGGGATCAAGAAGCCATTAACATCTAAACAAGGAAGATGGGCCAAATGGCCTCCTCTCGTTTGTAAACTTTCTTAGGTTCTTATGTTCATATTGTGTATGGGACAAATCAATAATCAGTAAGCATTTATTGTGCAATTTATTTTTACATACAATTATCAGGGGCATGATTCTATCTAAATGTCCTTTTTTTGGGGAGGGTATTTTTAACGAACACGTTTTCAGCAGGAAAGTACTACACTTCTTGATTTAAATTGTAATACTGAACTCAATAGTAATCTTTGTATTTTCATATGCATTTATGGCTGTGTTGTTTTGAGGGTATCAGTGGACAAAGTTAATCATGCTGCCTTATTTATTTTTTACTGTGTCCTGCTCTTATACATTCTGTACTATAAACGTGATGTGTATTTGTACAGTTTCTAAACTGAGGAGCAACCAGATTATCTGACTACATACTGTAAAGTTACCAAATGTTGAGCATAAAATACACAACATTTTACAAAGATTTTACACATTTGATATACTAAACATACACTCTCCTGGTTTCATGCAGGTATACGTTTCCTAATAAGTGTCCTGTGGGTTTTTTTTTTTTTTTTTTGCAATTGTTGCAATCAACCTACTCTAAATAGCATCACTTATCTTGTTGATTCTTCACAGCCACCTCTCTCTGGATTGTTGGCCACAGTTTCGTGCACTGTGGGGAGCAGCATGCCAGGAGAACACTTGGGCTGGATCTGCAGCTGCCAAGCACCTCTGTCCGTTGGTTTGGATTGAGGGGACTGAGTTGATACCTTTTTTTAAATTATGTTTACGATTTAATTTTCAAATCCTCTGTTTCTGAACCTGATATCCTGATGATCCATGCTGGAGGCAATGATTTAGGAAAATTGAAAAGCATGGAATTAATTTGAAGAATGAAAAAAAGATTTAACAAATTTGCATGAGCTCTTTCCAAAAACAAAAATGATTTTCTATGCATCACCCAGAGACGTCTTTGGAAAGATGGTAAAACATCTCCAAAAATAAGCAAAGCACGTGGCTGGTGAACAATATGATTTCTGATTTTGTAAGGGGTTTAGGGGGGGATTCAATACTGCATCCTGAAATTAAATATGATCAGGTTGGGCTTTTTAGGGGGCATGGTGTCCATATGAGAGACACAGATAACGGTATATTCATTATAAACTTCCAGCATGGAATTAAACCACACCTCCTGTAAATGTGTTATCCTCCCTTCCCTTAACCACCTTTACACCTTTGTTTTTCTTTTTTTATTGCATTATTTTATGTTTAAATACAAGTTGTTGTTTTTTTTTTTTTTTTTTTTTTTTTTTTAATATGTCTGGTATTAACTGAGAAATGTAAATGGTCTTAAGTATTAATTTATGTTATTTTGTGATATATACTGCACAATATCTTTATATATGATATATGTGATATCTTTCAAATTATAAAGCAAGGTCATGAATTAAGTTATTGTACAATAAGTATTCTTAAACTGAGCAACAGCTGGTGTACAACATAAAGGATTTCAATTACATGAGAGTAGATGTTAATTTCATGCTGATTTGAACTCGGCTCTCATCAAGATAAGAACCAACTAAGACATAGCTTTACAATAAACAAATGTGATCCATCTGCATCTCCATCCATTGATGTTTCTTTCCTGCCTGGTGCTGATGGCTGAAGTGTAAAGCAGGCTCCACTGATCAGCTTATTTTGTCTCCCCAGCGCATCAGCACACAGAACGGCTGCAATGCTGGCTAGTGCTGTCTACCCAGCGCATCAGCATGACAACCGTCTGGATTGAGCTAAGTAGGGTACATCTCTGGGGTCTTCAAGTGGGCACCTTCCATCCTCAGCGTTTCGTCGACTTGCCCACGACACCTCAAGAGGGCTCAACAGTGATTCTGGCGTCCCAGCATCACCTCCCTCTGCCCCCCACTCAACTCAGCCCAGCTTACTTACCCGTACATCAGCGTTACTTTTTATTGTGCTTGAGATCCCAAGCCAGAATCTTACCATCTCAACCACAGCAAAGTTGCTGCTCCTTTCTGCTTCTTCAGATAAGTTCTTCACTGTGAGACATAACTCTTGGCCACTAAACCTGACATCTCTGAGAAACTGGGTTGTACAGTGTACCACAAATCCTCAACAACTCACCTCCACTGGGTAAACTCGGACTCTCCATTCTTGCTGTTCCGCTTCAGCAGCTAGTTGAGCATACCAAAGTTTCTTCCTCTCATACACCTCATCCACAGCATCCTCCCATGGCACTGTTAACTCTACCAGATGAACAAGGCATGCTGATCCAGACCACAAGAAAATGTCTGGTCAAAGGTTAGCGGTGGCAATCTCAGGTGGAAAAATAAGGCATTGACCAACATCTGCCAGCATTTTCTAGTCTCTAGCAGCTTCCAGTTGTCCTAGGCGAGGCTTGGTTTTAACATCTTTTCTTGGTGGATGCTCTCCTTGATGGAGGAATATTGTCTTTTGTGTATAATGCTTTGATGGAACTGGTGGCAAATTACTGGTCAGGTTACACATGTCTTCCAATGCTAAGGCCAAACATCGAAGCACCTAACAACAATAATAAAAAAAATCAAAAAACTTTAGGTGAGAAATGAGTTTTCATGCAGCTTTTCATAGTAACTTTCAAATTTTTTCCTGAAATACTGCTAATGGGGACTTTTATTGTAGAAGTGAGGATCAGTGCAAAATCAGACAATAACCAAAAGCATACGGCTAAGTCAACTTTGGAATTCTTGACGAAGATAACGCTTGGTTGTAAAAAAGCAAAATGAGGACACACACAATACTAAAGCAGAGGTGCCAATACTTATTTTCATTAACAAATATTTTAAATTACTTATTAATTATGTCTATGGTATTTGTTCAACCACCACAAATTGTGTAAACTACAACATGTGATATGATGTTTTATTTTTCCTAATATACCACAGATAGGGACTTTTTGTGAAAGTGAGGATTAAAGACTTTCATGGAAGGCACGCTATTCACACTGTAATATGCAAGTAACACAGCCACCATGTTAACAGGTACAGATGCCCATAATAAATTATGGAATTGCTCTAAAGCATATGATGTGCAGTAAGCTAATTGATCTGTGTGTTCTTCTATTATGCATTCTGTATAAATTAAAAGTTTAGCCCACCTTCCCATGTGTAGACTTGATTAAAAATGACAAAAACAGTATTTTGCATATGAAGAGCAGTGTTTGTACTCATCTCCCCATTCAAATTATTAGAAAAGTTCAAAATCACGAGCAAAATGTACAGTGGTATTATAACTTGGTTCAAGTGTGCCTATATAAACACATAAATAACTTAAGTACGTTTTGCAACCTCTGAGGTCGCCCTGGATAAGGGTGTCCGCTAACCAAATAAATAATACAGTAATAAAAAAAGACTTGCTTATGTATTTTAACTACACACAAAGATACATTATAGTAAATTATACTATCAAAAATATGTTTTTAAAACTTTTTTTTTTGTTGCTAAAAACACATTGCATATTCAAATACTGTGATCGATCTCCTGAAGATTAAATTACATAAAATTAAAAATACATTAAACGTAACACTTTTCTATTCATAACAACTTTGATAAACGTTACATTTTGATATTTATATTTTTATATGTCAAAATGACAAACGTCACTGTTTTTAAACAAAAAAACATTGTTTGCAGTACCTCTCGCTCTCGCTTCTTAAAAAAAAAACAATGGTGTCCTGAAAGCTTCATATAGACTTAAGAACCTCCCCTTTTAATTTCAAACTTCGTGCATGCATAAAAATGCAAGAGACGCTTATTTTCCGTGACACCGGCACATTTTTTGGGGGGGGACTGGAGCACTGATAGTGTAACATTTCATGTTTAGGAAGAAGTATTCAGGGAGACAGTGTTGAATTCGCAAAATGTTCATTTTATTTGAAACTACAGAGAATTCCTGACGAACTGAACAGACAGCAAGGCCTGCAACAAAGCATTTGTCCGGATCGTTCCAATATATTTTTAAATTTGAAATAAAAATATATGAAAGCATGATGACCTTATGTGGAAAGAGCATAATATATGATAATAGCATAATACATGATAGTAACATAATACATGAAATAGTAGCAGCAACACAGCAGATAATTGCAGGCTTAAAGAGCATGGAAAGCAAGAGAGAACAGGTGGGTCTTGAGAGTTGATTTAAAGCGAGCGATGGTGGGAGCATCAGGCACCAAAGAGTCGGAGCAATAAAGCTAAACAAGCGTTCTCCAAGTGTGGTGCACTTTTGCTTGGGGACAACAAGCAGGGCAGAGTCGGAGGACCTCAGCTTGCAAGCAGGGACATAGCGGGTCAGCAGGTTGATGAGGTACTCGGGACCAGTGTGATAGGTATGTATGTACACCCGGTAGTTCTAGTTTTAAGTGTATCTAACTACACTGTAATAACACAGTAATTACAGAAATGGCTGTGAAAATAAAATGCAACAACATGCTTAATTACAAAATACACTGTATTTACACCTATGTCTATGTATTTACAATGCAATTACCATATAACCTCACATGCAATTCAAAAAACACAATTCCTACTCAGCAAATGTACTGCTACATTAATTAAAATGGTACAGGGTTACACTGAACTGGCAAACAGTGGAGTTCATGTGAACAGCACATACTCACAGTGTGCCAGTATAGCTAAGAATCAGGCTATATTAGCATCCAAAACCACACCCAACAGTCAGTTCGTGGTAAGTAAAAATCGAAATCGTTTTTGAAGAGAAAAAGAAATAAAATGAAATTACCTCAGGGATTACAGTGCATGCGTTGCTCATGAAAAATTGATGGATGAAAGATATTGGAGATAAAAGACCGTGCTTATAATGTGAGAGTTAAAGTAGAATAATCACTTTGTTCTACAGGGTTTCTAAACTATTATTTTTTTCAGTCTCAGTCAGATTTATGCCAGGTCTGGAATGTGACTGATTCAATAAAATCAGACTAAAAAGGAAGTGTCAGTAAATCCTAAAAAGATTAAAGAACACTGCGTGTGGGAGTCAATACAGATCATATAAAGAGGGTTTGACACGGTTGAGATTATGGTTCAGCTCGCACCCCTTAAAAATGATACACCATTCTGCATTTTGTATAATTTGTGTTCTGCTTCACAATAAATACATAATATTAGCATTTTAACCCATAAATGTCCTTACCAAATTATCTTCTGTGCCAATGCAGTTGCAGTATAATGCAAGAGGTCTTTCCTAAGGTGTAGTGGTATCAAAGGTAGGGTAAATGGTACCATAGTTGTAACCTTCATGTTTTTGACATGTTATGAACCAAGTAGCAGTACCCTGGTTACCAAGGGAACCATTTCACACAGGCAACCAAGAGTAATTATTGCCACGGTACCAGGTGATGCTATTCAATTATATCGTTTAAGCTTTGGAGATAAAGTTTACAGTCCCTTCTATCTGTGTGCTGTCAATGTATTGAGCTCAGTGTGGTATGGTGTAGTGGAGGCACAGTACCTGCTCAGGTTAAATGAGATGGCGCCAGAGTGGGTATGGAACTTAAACACTGAGACATACTGTGAATTGAATCTGATTCAGTTGTAATGTAGGTTTCATTTAGCTGTTTGTGTTAGAGGGGCCGGCTCTCTTTTATAGTCAGGAGGAAACACAGAACTGAAGTCTTGCAGGTTTATTTTCATAAATCAAAATGAACATTAAAACACAGCTCACTGAGTCAAAATAAAATTTGAAACAAAAACACGCTGTGCACACAAAATGAAATAGAAAATCCCTCAGCCAAGTCTGTCACTATCTAAGTGCAGTTTTACAGTGCTTAACTGTGAATTACATTTTAAAATCAATCCGCACGCATATACATGCTTTTTGCCTTAACATTCTAATCTACAACTAACATAAAAAGCTACTTTAACATACTTTTTGATACTGGTCTATAGACAAGTGAAATCATGTCTGTGACAGGACACCATAATGAAGGCTCAATTCACAGCTACTGGACAGCAAATTAAGAGGGAATACACAATTGGTCCACAATTCTGTCATCCAAACAACACCCTCCCTCAAAAATAGCCAGTCAAACTGCCAACCCTGTTTCAGTTCTTTCAGCACCAACCAATCCACTCCCTGCCTGCTTGAATGACGCCCCGCCTCCAACAACAAGTTTCGAGTCAGACTCAACACTCCACGGATTATTCGACAGTTGTACATGTCCAGATAAATTATAATAAGAAAGACCCCAATAAATAAATATGTTAGCAATAATATTAATAATAATAATAATAATAATAATAATAATAATAATAATAAATAATAATAATAATAATAGATAAAGATAACCTGATTAAACAAATGACACAAAAACATGATACTTTTTCAACATTTATTTATCCACAAATGATTCAACATTCAATATCCATGTGTGAAAAAATATGTGAACCTTTAGATTCAGTAACTGGCAGCAGACCCTTGAGCAGCAATGACTTCAACTAAGCGTTTCCTGTAACTGTAACTCTCACATTGGTTTTGAGGAATTTTGGTCCATTCCTCCTTACAGAACTGCTTCAACTTGGTGACATCTGAGGGCTTCCTTGCATGGACAGCTCGCTTCAGGTCCTGCCACAACATTTTGATGGGGTTTAGGTCCAGACTTTGACTAGGCCATTCTAAAATGCATAATTTCTTCTTCTGTAGCCATTCTTTTGTAGATCTGCTTGTATGTTTAGGATTATTGTCTTGCTGCGTGATCCACTTCAGTTCAGCTTCAGCTCACAGACTGATGGCCTGACATTCTCCTCTAGAATCTTTGGATACAATGCAAAATTCATGGTTGTGTCAATATGGCAAGCCATCCAGGTCCTGAGGCAGCAAAGTAGCCCCAAACCATCACACGCCATGTTTGACGGTTGGGATGAGGTTCATCTGTTTGAACGATTAATCAACTAATGCCCATAAATTAACTGATCAAAAATTGTAATCGATTGACAGCCATAATATATAGTACTCTGCCTGTCATTCTCCGTTATTAGAAGTTGTGTTTCACTGAAGACAATTCGTCATTTGATGGTCTTTTAGATTAGTTATTTCAAAGCCACTTGTTTTCATGAATGTTAAAGGGAGCAGGCAATGATTGTGCACCCTTTACAAATAAAAGCAGAACTATGCAATACAGACTAATTACATTCAATCAGGTTTGTTCTAGTCAACAAAAGGCCGTAGATGTGTGTTACAGTGCAGTGACCCACATCCAGCTTTGCTGCACTTAACATTATAAAGAATCTTTCCAGGAGAGACGGGTACACTAAAGAACAATGCAGTCTGAAACAGCCACTGCTTGTCCACAAGCCATGTTTGTGTTAAACACAAACTGGGGGTTGTGCAATATTTATCAACAGGGCTCATAGGAGACTGTTCAATTGATCAAATGCAGTAGAAACCATTTAGTCAGAGACCTGGAGTCCAGATCATATGACAAGGCACAGTTCTTTGGCAAGGTAATGAGCTGTGGCACGGAATAGGCTTTCCACTCCACTCCACTTTACAGGTGCCCCTTCAACATTCTAATTGTACAAGAAGAAAGATCGCTGTTTTCATTGCAACTATGTGGATGGCCAACATGCCGTGCTTATTGAATTATTTAACTACATCAGAGCTTTTACAGTTCCAAAGAACAGTCTAAGAAGGGAGACATTTGAGCTGCGGTACTTGTGTATTGTGAAAGCTATTGGGTTGTCAGGTAGTGTATCTCACCGACCCTTATCGTACTCCTAGTTGCAATGAACAATCCCAGCATGCACTATGATCCACTCCAGGTTTAATATCTAAAATAAAATGAAAGTTACTTTTGCAACAAACCCCACTTTTGGAACATTCTAGAGTTGATTCTTGATTTGGGGCTATGAATGCTCATTAATGCATTAGAATGTTGAGATCACCCTTTTCTGATGACATCACTAAAGAGGTATCACCGTTTAAGCAGAAGTAGGCGACTGTACCAAAACAAACAGTATGGATTACTATGTTAATGTAGTGACAACCATAGAAATACTGTATTTGGATTAAGTACCTGTATAATTAAAAACAAATAAGGGTTTTTGTTCCGATAGTTGCAGGGATAAAGATTGGACTCAAAATGACTATTACTGTAACCTTCAACCCTAACAAAAGATACACTCATACCACCAAGGTAAGCAAGGTAAGCAACACATTTTATTCATACAATACTGTAATTATAAAATAAAATATACCAAATGTTGAGATAAGGGTTGGTTAACATGAAAATGTGTGTGTGTGTGTGTGTGTGTGTGTGTCATATATATAATATATATATATATATATATATATATATATATATATATATATATATATATATATATATATATATCATATTTTTCTTTATTGTGATTTTATGCCACACTAGTTTTTGTTGCTAATGAATTGTCTTCAGGCTTCACTATCCCAGCAGTGGACAGTGTTGCATTGTTGATATTTTCACTAGCCTAAATAACTCCCTACTAAAAATATATATAGGGTGTTTACTTGGAGCTGCCCTTCATTTTTTTGTAAGTTTTAGTATGTAAAAAAAATGGTAGCCTACATGTGTTAATGCTAATTGTGCTGTTTCTTCATTAACGTGTTCACAGCGTGTTCATACAATGAGTTCAAAGACTCCTGGCTTTGTAAGTGAAGAGAGCACTGTGCCTGTGTTATGATGATTTGCTAAATAAAGTTACTGAAAGTAATCAGTCTGCACCCAGTTGTTTGATTTCTACAACTTGTCATTCAAACCAGAGACTAGTTGTTCTTTCTGTTGTGGTTACTCTATTGACGCTGACAGCAAACACTTTTTTTTTTTAACTTTATTTGCTATACTATATTTAATAGATAGATTGAATGTATAGGACAGCCAGCAAGCAGATTTAAGGCCACTACACACCAGATGCAATGCAAATTTTCGTCAGATGACAAAATACTTTCGCAGTGATATGCCTATAGATGCTTGAAGTGACATAGATGTAATACTACAGATTTGAAAACTGCCAGATCTGTAAAACTATTAAAGATTGCTATTGGCAAAACTATGATCAAGACTGGTACATATTCGACAACATGATGTGGAAATTACAAGTGGCTTCTCCGATGGTATTTCAACATATATAGCAATAAATAGTACATACCAGCCTTATCCAGTGCCTTCGAAATGGACTCCCATACGTTATCTTTCATATCTGTATATTTCTAATGCCAATGATCTTTGTCAGAAAGCTCTGAGTATTTTTCCCATGGCAAGTATTATTTTTCCCTTTTGGTTAATGCTTCACCTTGGAGGACACCGTGCATTGTAGCTGTTCTGCAATTGCTCACTTCCCTTGCTGTCCACCCAAAATGGTCGCCCTGGTGTCACCCTTGTGTCGTCTGTCATGTTGCCTGTGTTGTGAAAGATACTGATCAAAAATACAGGTTCTGTTTATTTGTCGCATCGCTGCACAATTTTGCTTGCCGCGTTGTGACTGGTGTGTAGTGGACTTTAGTCTATACCAGTGCTTTTCAACCTGTGGTATGCGTACCAGTGTTGGTATGTGACAGGCTTGCAACTGGTTCACACCATCGGCAGTTCTCTATGACAATATGATTCCTCAACCACAATCCTCCCTCAACCACACCACCGTAATGCATCAATCTGTTTGTATGTGCTATTGCATAGCTACTCTGTTTAAACAGAAGATATGCAGAAAAAAATCCTCTCCAAGTAATCAGTTATTATTATGTTCTAAGGGAGTGATTCCCAACCTGGTACTCTGTAAACAACCCCCAAAATTTGGTTACGCAATTCTTGCAAAAAATAATTTCTACTTACAATCACACATTGTGCTATTAATATTACTAAGCAAAACAACAAGTAGCTTTAACCACGTGATATATAATAATAAGATATATTTGTAGTCAGAATTTTTCACCTTTATCTGTTTTCTTTTATTGGGATGCTGGCCCATGTTGACTGCAATGCATTCCACAGTTGTGTCAAGTTGGCTGGTAGTGGATCTCTACTCTGAATAGCTTGTTCCATCTCATCCCACAGATGCTCAATTGAATTGAGATCTGGTGACTGGGCAGGCCACTGCAGTAAGTTGAATTCACTGTCATGTTTGTGGAACCATTCCTGGACAATCCTAGCCTTGTGGCATGGGGCATTATCCGCATGAAAAAATCCATTAGCAGATGGATAAACTGCTTCAATGAAGGGATGCACCTGATTGGCAATGATGTTCAGATATCCTGTGGCATTCAAACATTGCTCCACTTTTATCAAGGGGCCGGCCGGCCCAATGTGTGCCATGAAAACACATTCACCATCACCACCAGTCTGCAATGTTGACACGCGGCATGATGGATTCATGTACTCATGTGGTTTTCTCCATACTCTAGTCCTCCTATCAGCGTGAAACAGCAGGAACCGGGATTCATCAGACCAGGCAATGTTTTTCCAATCCTCCAGTGTTTTTGCTCCTTAGCCCACTGCAACCGCAGTTTCTTTGTTTTGCTGAAAGAAGTGGAACTCTGTTAGGTCGTCGGCTGCCATACCCCATTCATGTCAAGGTACGAGTTGTGCATTCTTTTTGGGTCTTTCGGCACCAATGTTATTCTGGACTGTCAGTTGACTAACTGTAGCCCATCTGTTGCTCTGCACAATTCGTGTCAGCCTCTTTCATCAATAAACTGTTTTTGACCACTGGCCTGTCGTTGGCTGGATATGTTTTGGGTGGTGGACCATCCTAGATACACATGGGAAACTGTTGAGTGAAAAACCCAGCAGCATTGCAGTTCTTGACACAATCAAACCGGCACACCTGGCACCTACTACCATACCCCTTTCAAAGGCACTTAAATCTTTTGTCTTGCCCATTTACCCTCTGAATGGCTGACATGCACAATCCATGTCTCAATTGTTTCAAGGCTTAAAAATCCTTCTTTAACCTGTCTCCCCTTCATCTACACTGATTGAAGTGGATTTAACAGGTTACATCAATAAGGGATCATAGCTTTCACCTGGATTCACCTTGTCAGTCTATTTCATGGAAAGAACAGGTGTGTGTATATATATATATATATATATATATATATATATATATATATATATATATATATATATATATATATATATATATATCACCACTCCACTTATATAATATCTATGTCGAATACAAGTATCTCGTCCTCCCTTTCATGCAATACCATGCAATACCAAGCATCTCCTTCAAAGCTGCCATAAAAAAAAATGTATTGCAGCTTACTTCATTGCAGTAACAAAAAAAAAAAATGCCATTCTCTAAATTTAGCTTTTAGTGTGTGCTAATGAAAATATCTAAAGTGCTTGCTGTGGTATATTTAGTATCATAAATATAGCAGAACAAACTCACTGCTTTTTACTGAAAAATAAACAGCAACATGTAATCATAAGAGTTGTCTGTATTACATGCTGTCAGATGAGGACTTCATTAATACTGAGCATGGGAGCTGCAGCACGCTATTTCCATATTAACTGTAAACAATTAACGGTATGGTCACCAATTCCATACACAACACTTGCAAAATATTTAAAATATAAACATGCTGAGTTCATTGCAGTCAGCTGCACAGATTAACCATTCAGCAGAATGAGGCAAAAAAACAAGTGAGTACAAACTCAACAAAACTTGTTGTAATGGGGTGGATCTCTAGTTACTGGTACAACTGAACAGTTTGAACTGTAACATTTGATGGCCTTTACCTGTGATTAGAGATCTCATATTGACCAACCAGATTAAAGGAAACCTATGGTTCTGAGTAAGCATGTCAGCAGTGATGCCCGATATGGAGGGTCTTATTGCATTTATACTTCAATGTTACAGCACAATTAAATATCATTTTTATTTATTTTAACTTTTTGTATATACATACTTCCAGATAAGCTCTCTAAAATGAATGTTGTACAAAATATAGGCTTCCATTATAACAATGTTGCATATGAGCTTCTCTGTAAAATGAGCGTTTATAAACTATACTTTTATTTGAATAAACCCTATTCAACTTCTTCAACCTAACAATGAAAGAAATGGGGATCCTTTTTGAGTGATGTACCACAACACTGCTTGCAGGCTCTCAAAAACAAAACAGTTATAAATTAAAGTTAAAAAAATACTTATGTTAAAGCATTAATATATCACACAATATGTCATGCAGAAAACTATTTTGAGGTATTTATTTCAGAATTATTTTTGCTGACTACATGCAATGATTGTAACTTTTTTAGCCGAACATGTCTGAGTCCATTCATAACTGTTTCTGAAAGTAACCACAAGACTGTAGGTTAAGGTTCAACTTGTATTTGTAGCACCATCTTCAGTCTTTTATCTGTTTAATTGAATGCACTATGCCGTAGTTTCTAGTTTTTCCAAGAAATTGATTTCAAGAACGATCATTATTGTGATCAGCTCGATCAGTTAAAGTGTGCACTGGTGCACTCACAGAACATGAAAAATGGTTATGAAAAATCTGTGCTCAATGGCCTGTGCTAAATGCTTCCCATTTAAATGTCACTGGAAATGTGTAATTCTTTTTTTAACAAAGTAGAAGCTTAAAGATGCACTGCTCACAAAGCTTGTTGCAACTGAATATTCCCCCACATACTGTAAACTCACTAACTACGCAAATTAGAATGGCCAATTGTGCTCCCTCACTGCAGCAAATCCCCAACACAGCTCAGGAGAACTGAAGGTCACCACCAAGCAGTAAACAGCAGCTGTCAGCAGGTTACAATGGCCAAACCCATCATGTGACCGCTCAAGCTGACCGGGAGTGTAGAGTATGGCATGCTGGGCTGTTTCTGCTCAAGCTGACCGGGAGTGTATAGCATGGCACATTGGGCTGTGTTTCCACTCAAGCTGACCGGGAGTGTAGAGTATGGCACGCTAGGCTGTGTTTCTACTCAAGCTGACCAAGCTGTGTTTCTAGTTTTAAGTATGACCTCCTGTCGTGAGACTCAGCAGAGGTCAATGGATTTTGGACAGGAAGGGGGCATGGACAGTTTTAGGGTAGATTTCAAGATGTCAAGTAACAAGAGTTTGTATGCCTAACGTGTAAATTCAATAAAGGTTTTTGAGATTGAAACTTGTAGTCTGGATACTTTACAGGGAACCGCTGATGAAATGCGATTTTAAAAAGTCCCTGACCATTTTGCAATCTGCAGCAGCGTCATGGCCAATGTGATGCTCACTGTGGGATCAGGATGCAAACCTGTGCTCCCCTGATTGCATGACTCACCATGCACACCATCCTCTTACCAAGGAGCCATTCGGGGGTCCCCAATGAAACACCATTCTGATTTCATATACTACAGTGTGACAGTGGGAGCTTATATTAGAGTTAGTGGAAAAGGGGTTTCAAAGACAAAGCTTGGTCTCCTGATTCTTCCTTGAAAATCAAATTTGTAAATTAAGTCTGTGATATTAAAATGAGATTTATGAAGCGGCAGAACAGCAGCGCTGGCCCTAAAAGGGTCCACAAATAAGACAGATTTCAAATTGGTCTTATTTGGTTACAAAGAAAAAGTCAAAGCAGCTGATAGGAAACAGCATCATGGCAGCAGTCATAGGGGCCCGGAAAAGTCACTGTATTTTTTTTGAAGAAATTCACAAATGACATTAAACAAAACATCGAATTTCAGGGCATGTCACAAAAAATGACATTTTGTAAAAAAAAATAATAATAATAAAAATAAAACACATTTTCTATTTACATTATATTCTACTGATGTAAGCTGCCTACAAGAACATCACCCAAAAACCAAGGCTGAAACATTTTAACATTTAGCCTAGCTACTGGGTCAACTGATTAACAATGTACATTGCAACTCGATTTGCTATTGAAACAATCTTTAAAAATATAACAAACTTCTGCTGGAAACAAGACATCTACCTAGAATGGTGTTGGCTGCAAAAAAAAAAGTAACTAGCAGACAAAATATTTTTTTAAAAAACAACCTTTAATAACAAATTCAGCAACATTTTCGAGTTTTGTAAACCTTTAAAACTTATGTAGACACATCAATTAAAATGATCATGTAATTTATACCCTATTTTGATGCCTCTAATCCCAAAATATTAAACACAGGAGAAACTGTAATGGCAAACCTAAAATGATAAAAACAAAGCTTTTGTGCTTTTCTTTATACACACTGTACATGAGTAGTATGTAGAAATGTCATTGTACTGTGTGAGGAAGTTGCCATAGTAACCAAATGCATGTTTCAAAACTTACTTGAAAACCCACCCGATTCGGTAGTGTGGTACTTAAGCGAAGATTGAAAATGTTAAAGAACTTATGCCTTAAGTCACATGGTTTAGACGCCATAGTGGATTAAAAAAAAAAAAAGAAACGTTTTGCCTAAATGTAAAAGTTTTCTTTTGAAAATTATTTATTGCAGAGTGCTGAATGTTTGTAGAGTTGTTGGTGGATAGTCCAAGAAGCTAATTGTGTGGCATGGTGGCCATAGTGCATGACTTCAGAATTGCGTGGAACAGACATAAAAATCACAAACTACAAAGATCTTCTCCCAAACCACTAGTCCGATTGAAACAAACCCAATGGCACACATGATCTCAGTGTGCTTGTCTTGAAAGGGTGTTAAAGGGAAGTTGCTACAATAAAAAAACATGGCAGCCACGTTGCATGACATCATCATCATACAAAACTGGCTAATAACTCCTTATAGAACGCAGATAGGGTTCATGGTTACTATGTAAAAACAGCATTCTGCACTATTTGCTAAAGTGTTTGGTACTGGAAGCCGTTGCTGGCAACTCTAGTTATCTCTTATTATTATTATTATTATTATTATTATTATTATTATTATTATTATTATTGTATAATAATGGTAATAAAATAATAATAATAGCCTTGGTTACAAAGAAAACAAGCCAAAAGAAGCAAAACATAAATTGAAAAGGACAGTAATACCAGTGTGTATTTATTTTATGTTTCTGGTTATAGATTTCTTGTTGAATATGGTAATGGTAATGGTTTGTATTTAATAAACTAGCATTAAATTTTTATACAAAAACTATATTTAAAAAAAAAAAAAAAAAAAAAAAAAACCTAAAACAATTTATACCTTTTATTAAATACAAAAGTTAATTTGGGAAATAATTATCCTTAGCTATAAATTAGTAGGCTATATTTTTAGGTTTTGATGTACCTGCTACTAATGTAAATAATGGTGCTTTTTGTTTCTAGGTTAAGACAAATGATGATTATTATTTAGCTAAGGGTAATATTAATAATTTTTTGTATTTGTACCAGGCATAATAATTATCTATCATATACTAACAAGTTTAACAAGTAAAGCTGCAGGGGGATATACTGTAATTCCATAGCAGTGTTTAAGCTATGGAAATCTTTATCCCCTGGCTTTTCCAGTGTAAAAAAAATGAAATATGATGGTAATATCATGTAATTTGTGTTCAGGGAGATCTCAACGACTGTTCTGTGCTGATTTAATCCCTCTCAGGGTGTCCCACCTCTTTGCACTGGGGGGATACGGAATTCTATATCAGTGTTTAAGCTATGGAAATCTGTATCTCCTGGCTTTTCCAGTGTAAAAAAATGAAATATGATGGTAATATCATGTAATTTGTGTTCATAGAGATCTCGATGACTGTTCTGTGCTAATTTAATTTAGCCCCTGGCCTCCTAATAAATTATAGAAAAAAAAAAAATTCCTCAATTTGATGACAAAATGGGTTGTGAGGGGAACAGAAATTATTCTTTGTATGGGGAGTGACTTTTCTGTATATAATGTCATGAAATACAAAGTCAGTCTTCTTTAAAATTCAAAAAAGAATCTTTATTTTTTAACACAATCAAGAGAAAAAAAAATCTTTGAACACAAATGATCTAAGCAAATAAACTTGTAAAGTAAACCCTTGTTGAGAAATGGTTTAATTAAGTACATTCTTCTACAAAATGTCTTTAAATGTTCTTCTTAAAGCAACTCTCCCAGCCCCTCACTCCACATTCCTAACAGAACTAACACCTCTCAAACCAGGTGCTCTCTTTAACTTGTTTTACTCATGGAGCCAGGATAATTTGCAATCGATTTAGCAGATAATCTGGACCACATTCTCACATGTTTTTTCTCAACCACCCAATTGTGTAGCATGGATCCCTTTTCCACAGCGTCCTACAATGTATTAAGGATCCTTTTCACAATGGGTTTTTTTTTTCATATATTTGCAGCAGAAGAAAACTGAACTTTCTACATCAGTTGGTTTATATTTTGGATCAATACAAGGCCAGTAGAACTACAGGCCATCACAAACGATCTGTAAAGTAATTTGAATGTATTTTTTTTGTTTTCTTTTTTATTTCTTTTGCACATTTTCAATGAGTGATTTTTTATTTTTTTTTGCTCTTGGTCCCTTTTGTATATATAGCCATAATTCCTTTATTTTAGGTAATCAGTTTGTTCATCTCATGTTCACTACATGCTGAAGTTTCATTGTGTACTGTCAGATTTGAGCTGGCCATGCTAAAATATGTTTTACAAACAATAAATAATGTGGCTTTTTCTGTGGTGTTTGTTATCTGTATTGAACAGGGTGAGTTTCAGACTATTTCACTTTTTTTACGTAAGCCTAGTGTGTCCACATTCATTTTATATTTGACATGTACCTATAACCTTAGTTAAAGAGTTATAGCCACAAATCTAACAACAGTAAAAATCAAGCGAAAATAGCTCGGACCCTAAAGGCTGTGGTGCTTTTTGTAAGACTCAACATATATATATATATATAACTGCTGGCAGAACAGAAAAATAACACACCCTTACAAATAAACGTAAAACACTTTAAAATAGTTCTGGAAATTCTGTGAATATGGTTTTAGAGCTTCACAACTGAGCACAATTTGATAAAGCATACCCATTTTTCTTCTGACTCCTCAATTTCTTCTTTATGTGAAGTACTCACAGAAGTCTTCCCACCACAAATGTGGCACTCACTTTCTAAAAATACATCACTACACCAGAATACTATATATCTCAGGGATTTATATAGGCCTATCTATATATACTGGACAGTAAACTGTGTACAGATAGGGCTTCTGATTTTCAGGGATAACCTTATAAAGACTGATAAATACCACTACCCGGCAGCACAGAATCCAAATTTCAGGTTAAAGGAAGTAAAACCCAAATGTGCTGTTATTTCTGAAACTTCATAGCTAAGAAAACCGTTGAAATTAAAAGCACTATAAATGACTACTCAATCCCAAAGGACTCTTTTTCCTGTAAATACTCTACTTGGGTCAAATTACGTCACATTTTTTTATGCAAATACAGGAAAGAAATGAAACCTGAAAAATTAAAGGCTCTGTATACAGAGAACAGTAAAGATGGAACAATGAACAAACAAAATCAACTTGTGGAACAAAATGAAACCTTTATTGGAAATGGAACTTTAACTGTGTGGAGAAACTATTATTTTTATAATGTAAAAGTACTATCCATCAAACTTTAACACTGATTCAGAACACACAAATTGGTCAATTCTTTTTTTAGGATTTTATGTAATTTTTGAGAGTTTACATTTTTACAAAAACATGTTTCCACCACCTTTATTACTAATTGTGTATATACCCGACTCATTGATTAAAGCCTCAGCTACCTTCCTTCGTAATATATTGATGGCAGCTATCCTGTGCTGGAAAACAACTCCTCATTTAAAATACACTCTGCAAACTGGAAAAACATAATACATTCTTGGTAACCAATGAGTTGGAAATATTAGAAACAATAATTAGGCATTATTGGGACTATACGGTTATATTTTCCCGAAAACTTCTATGTTTATATATTTATATTAATGTTCGATATTTTTTAATCTTAACCAAATCTATATAAATAATGAAATAAGAATAATATTACTTGTGATAAAAGTTGTAAATGGTAAAAATACACAGTAAATACCCTAAACATTAAATTACATTGGAATTCAAATAAAAAATGTCACTGTTTGATTTATATTATATTAGTTTATGTATCGAAAGTATGAAGCATCTTTAACTCTAAGATAGCCCTGACAAGGGGGAGCTGATAGAAATGTAATGAATATTATCTTGCAAACAAACACTCCACATTAGACACTGTCCTGTTGTCAGGGATGAGGAACAGTTGAGCATGACCATCTTGATATCGCTATACCCTTTTTTCTCATGAACCTCCTTAAAACAATTAGAGACCAGCCATGTCAAACTTCTGGAGGGCCGCAGTGCCACTGGCTTTCGTTCCAGCAGAGCTCCCAGTTACTTAATTGGTCTAATTATTTGATTAATTTGACAACTTTGACTCTTCTCTCCAGGTCTCAAAATGATTCATAGGCAGTGTATCTCGAATCAAGTGCATTTTTAAATTATCAACTGTAAAATATTAAATATGTCCAATTGAACAAATAATTTGATTAATTATGTTAATTGCCAGATTAAGTTGGAATGAAAAACTGAAGACCCTGCAACCCTTAAGGACTGTGGTTTGACACCCCTTAGATAGACGGACAGATAGATAGGTAGATATATAGAAAGATATCATACACATTAACAACTTAATTAGTAATTAACATCTGAATTAGGAAGTTACCTGTCTCAACCTATCAAATGTTATTTAGTGACATCAAAAATCAAAACATCTCAATAAAATAAAAAGAAAGAGTTTATATATTTTGCATGTATTGTTTAATTGTCAAAAGTGACTGTTCCATAGGATACATGAATGGCTTTCTTCTTATATGCAGTGGAGTGAGACCTTGTGAGAAAGTAATTAATTTTATTTAGCAAAAAGAGTTAACAGCAACGCTCGGGCTGATCTTAGCTGACAGTTAGAGCGCACCCAGAGAATGCCCCCCACTGCTCCATGCCTGCCAATGGGAAAGCGAACAGCGTTTCCACCAGAGTAAATCTCGCTGCCGCCGACCGCGACGACTATATATATATATATATATTATAATATAGATATATATAATATTATATATATATAGAGATATATATCAGAGATAAAATAATTTCTGGCGGACAAAGACATTTGATTTTTGCCTTTTGAATACATGTGAAAAAACGTTAGTTCTTTTATGTTTGTCCCAGCACTATTTTTTTTTTTTTTTTACCTGTATTCTAGTGAATAAAAAAATGATTTTCCGCAGGCCGGATGACATTGCTCTGAGGGCCGAATCCAGCCCGCAGGCCATATGTTTGACACCCCTGTTGTAGACAGACTTGTCTCTAGGGATCCTTGAAAGAGAAATGCACTGGAATAAAACACATTGGGTTTATTTATATTGTTTATAATTAAGGTTAACAAAATAATTCATATATACATGGTATCAAACTGGAAATGTTCATTTGTTCTGGACATTGTCCATAGTTGTAGATGCAAAGGGAAAATAAACCTATAACAATTTTTGGATACAGTATCTTAAAGGGTAGGGAGTTTATCAAATTAAATGAATAATATCTCTATTGACCATTGAGTTGTGCCGATGCATTGAGTTTAAAATGCATCGGCACATTTTCTTGTGCAGCTCAATCAGTCGTATGAGCATGAAGTCAATTTTACAGAAGGATTCTGAGTCATAATAAAACAAATCAATGTTAGCTGAGCTGTCCCCTGTGTAAAACATATAAGCATCCCTTACTAGGGTGCTTGATTATAAAGTACACATTGGGAATAATATGAGGGAATCTAATGGGTTACAGTTATTGGACACTCGAAATGTATGTATAACAATGTAATAGGATTCATACTTTTAATTCCAAAAACATTCAAATAAATGTTTACTTCATGAAATATGTCTGCTAAAACAGTATCTAATTTACAGTAAAAAGTGTTGAATTTAAATCAAGGGAAGTAATGTTAAAACTGTACAATGCACTTGTAAGACCTCATCTTGAATATTGTGTTCAACCTCGCTATAAAAAAGATATTGCTGCTCTAGAAAGAGTGCAAAGAAGAGCGACCAGAATTATTCCGGGCTTAAAAGGCATGTCATATGCAGACAGGCTAAAAGAATTGAATCTGTTCAGTCTTGAACAAAGAAGACTACGCGGCGACCTAATTCAAGCATTCAAAATTCTAAAAAGTATTGACAGTGTGGACGCAAGGGACTTTTTCAGCCTGAAAAAAGAAACAAGGACCAGGGGTCAAAAATGGAGAGTAGAAAAAGGGGCATTCAGTAACAGAAAATAGGAGACACTACACAGAGAATTATGAGGCCCTTAATCAACTTAATGTAAGCTGACACCCTGGGATCCTTCAAGAAGCTGCTTGATGAGATTTTGGGATCAATAAGCTACTAACAACCAAACGAGCAAGATGGGCCGAATGGCCTCCTCTCATTTGTAAACTTTCTTATGTTCTTATGTTCTTATGTTTTACCACTTAAAATGTCGCTTCAGCAACTTGGAGAACAACAAAGGCCTTCTAAAAATCAGTTACAGTGTTTATCATATGGCCCTGTAACATGCATTTGCTCTCTCAGTTAGCTATGGTTCACAGATGATCACAGTGTCATGTAGTAATTATAGAACAGTATGGTGAATGTTCAGGGGCATTTCTTACGACAGAGAGTTCAACGAACAACCTAGGAACAGAAGGAGCGTACTGAGAAGAAGGGAGAGTATTTAAAGTCTGCATTACCCTTTCTGATCTCCCGCAAGGATGACATTAGAGCTTGATATCAGCTATTTTATTACGTACAATTGTTTGTATTGGTAGTATAATAAACTTGGTTCATTTTATCCTTTCCATTATGTATATTTGGTTTTATCCATCACATAATAATAATAATATAATGTGAAGTCCAGACACTTCGTCAACACAGGTTAGTGCCTCTTCAAATGACCTGCCTATTGTTCAACTGAGGTAGCCCATTTGGAGGGGAGGGGCTATTTTTCAGATGAGTCTGTTAATCTGTTCTGCTGTAGCTCTTTTTGAGAGTTTCAGAACACAGGTGCAGCGGAATTTTCGCATTTAAATGTGCCAGCTTACGCCGTGCCTCATTAATTTTGGGGGAAATTTGTGCCACGGCAGAGCACATTACACTTCACCAATTTAGCACTGCGTCGTTCAAAACCGATACATGTCTCCTTTGTGCTTTAACCAAATATCCTGACTAAAATAATAATCTGTTCTAACTATCAGTCTACAAGAAGAACCTACAATTCCTGTTTTGCTGCTAACATCCCCTGCTGCCGCAGTGTGACCTGAATAATTGTTGTCTTCTTTATGATGCTGCTCTGAAACTATTATTTGTATGTAATGGTACCTGTCTTTTTATTGGAGTACCATGGTTAAAACCTGCTTTCTGAATTAAATTAACCTATGTGTCAGAGTAAAGGTAAAAGGTGAACACTGTTTCAAACTATTCTTAGAGCAAAATCCCCTAGATGTCTGCAGTTTAATTTATTTTACATACCACCTCGATTTTTCTATTTACCCCTGTTTAAGGATGTGTTACATGTACAGCAATTGCAAATAGGTTGTATCAAGATTTGCAATGAAAGCGAATATTTCTCAAAACTTTACTTAGCATATTCATAGTATTTTGTGTTTCTGCTCATGCTTGAAAGGAGGTTTGCATGTAAATATAAAACAGGTGGTGTGCTGCAGCACCTGACAAAATAGTAACAGGTGCAGTTTGTTTCTTCAACCTTTCCTGTTTTAATTAATGATAGACACGTTATATTGGACTCAAGCAATTAACCTGCTCTGTAATTTGTGCAGCACTGTTCCTGACTTCTTATAATCTTCTATTACTTCTGTTACACAACAACGGATCACTTGTATTGTCAATTCCTCAGTCTTGGTGCAGCATGGAAGCTAGATTTAAAAAGAAAATTAAAACAATAATATACAATTGGACAGACAATTAGAAAGAGCTTTCATTTCCCAGAAGGGCCACCAGTCTGTAAGGGGTTTGTATTGTTCTGAAGGAATATGTGGCCAAACCTCAATAAACATGGCTTCTAAATCCTTTATAAAAGTTTGCTTTCAAACTTGATCCAGAGTAATTACTTAGAACCTGTTGAATCAAAACATCAATAACTTTTTATTTGCATGGCACTTAAAAGGTTAAAAGACAATTGTGTGCTCACTGTGGGTCTGGGTAAACTAATACAATAAGGTAACCAGTGTACATAATGTGTGGGTGAAGTCTACTGTATACATCTTTGTTACTGTTATAAAACAAATGCCTGGTTTAAAGTATAGATTGTATCAGCATGGACCATTTAATTTTATGTTAGATTTCTCAAACATAACTTTGTTTGACAGGTTTGCTATCCTTCCCTGTGCAGGTTTACATTGCAGCCCCATCTAAAAAGATCAATTTCAGTTCTTTGTAGTGGCTGTTTAGGCAGTCAAGTCATTTACAATGTCACTTAGTCACAGTCTGATAAGATTTCTGTCAAACAGACTATGGGTGGATAGAACATTCATATGTCATGCTTTATAAGTGACAGATATCCAGGAATTGATCCCCAATCTAGTCCAAAGATAATGCTTTGGGTGTTCATGTTAACTGCTTGACTATGTTATGAAGCATCAAGTAATACCCAAATAACTGTATAAATACTACAAATTAGCAGAAAAGGAAAACTAATTTCAATAATAATAATAATAATAATAATAATAATAATAATAATAATAATAATAATAATAAAGCAGTTTCCAATGTGTTTCCCCTGCTTGCCTATGCATTACAATGCTTTCACTACACTTGCCTTGGCAAATCTTTAAGAAATGTGTAAAATAACAATATTCATATTTTTCTATAAAATAAATAGTTACAGTACTACTGTTTTGACCAATGAAATACTACATCTTGGGAGCTTCTTTTTTTATGTTTCACCATAGGGAGCTGCTGACTTTTGGGGAAACCACTTTAATTTAGTTGACTTCTTTGACATTTCAGTAGTTTTAAGAGGCATTGCTTTTAGCTTAGGACATCAGGATAGCTTATAAAAAAGTTATATTTTCTGATAAAGTACAAAAAACAATTTTAACCAAACTGCTACAGGAAATAAAAAAAAGGTTTATACTCACTAGTTAATACCAGTAAATTACAGTCCCTCACAGTATATTTATTTGCAAGGTACAAATATGCCCTGGATTGGTTCTACTGCCCTGAAGCATGCCCGTTTTCTATCAATGTCAATGAGCTCTCAGAAGCCTCTTTAAGGAGTAACAGCAATACATAATAGGGTTTTTTAAGCTGGACACAGTCGAGCAAATTGTGTTGGTCATCAACTGGATCAACGTGCCTCCGCCTCTGCTTCAGCCATCCACAGACGTGTATTCTTGTGCCCTTCACAAAACTTTCGAAAACCAAGCTTGAGTTTGAAATCAACCACAATCTGTACTGCAAAAACAGTGCAGACTGTGCTCTGCTAACTTTTAACAAAGATATTACATTTGCAGCCCTCCTCTGAAAGTTGGCTTTGAAGTTGCAAAGATTAAAATGATTCCCTGTTATGTTATATGAATAATTACATTTAAAAAAATAGCATTAGATGAAACAATGTGTCATCCTTTTATTTACTGACCTACTTAAACAATGTTATGGTGCAAAACAAATTAACTAAACTAGATATCTTGCAGGCATCCGATTTAGAGTGGATTAAGGTTACAACGGTATAATTAAGCAATGTGTGTCATCTGAACAAAAATGGTTCTTGCTGACCAGTTTGTTTACCTTCCCCTGAAAGGTCACCCAAACCAATGCTAAAGTATTTATGCCTGGTTATTACATGCTAAGGTCTGTCATAGCCATTATTATTAGATTTAGTGAAAAGAATAGTGCAGCAGTTTAGATTATCAATTAGATTAGTATAGAATATCATGATGTGTCAATGGGGAAATGTGCAGCGTGACTCAAAATATGTATTGGAGAAAATGAAAATCCATGGTCAATCAGTAACCAGCTGCTCACTCAAACCTTTCACCTGTCATTCATGTGGTAAGTTTACAGTATTGTTTTCTAGAAGGATGAAGCTTCCAGTTCAGACAGGTGAATCAGTTCTCACCAGATTACCTAACTGAGCGAGCTAACTAACTAACTAACTAACGACATCTCGACTAATCTATAACT
This sequence comes from Polyodon spathula, assembly GCF_017654505.1. Lineage (NCBI taxonomy): Eukaryota > Metazoa > Chordata > Actinopteri > Acipenseriformes > Polyodontidae > Polyodon > Polyodon spathula. The sequence goes on along the minus strand of NC_054566.1, from coordinate 3,622,714 downwards.
AAATAAACCAGCTTTCAGAAGATTCTGAGGAAATGGGTATTGTTGTTGAAAATGCATGCTACTGGGCTGGGTGTAGTGACATTTAACAGTTCCATTACAGTGGAGAAGCAAGCATTGCTTATTAATGAAGAGAGAACATAACACAAGAAAAGGCATCATCATGTTTCTTTCAATGGATATCTAGCAACACTGCTTTTATAATCCCAACTACCTTCAAATAGGAAACCAGACACATTGTTGTATAGCCTAAAGGAGGCATCTGAGGAGAAGGTGGATTTAACTTTCACTGAAGTGTCCATATCACTATAGAAATACTGCATGAAAAATGCATTTTGGATTGGTACCTGCAATACTTGGCACACAAACTGAGGTGGCATGAGGATGGCTTCATATAGATTAATGTTATTTTCTCTTTATATGTTGACTCTAAGGGAGGAGAAAACAAGTCACGATCACAAGATAACTTATCTCAGGATCTTGTCACTTCAAAACATTCTGTTGAGATGATTTATTTTGTACTCTCGACATAAGAAATTGTGATTTGAATTTTATTCCATATTCTCAATGAGCCACGATAAAATTACTAGGTATTAATGAAGTACACTGTGCACAGCAGATGGATATGATGCAGCAGTATTTTTCTAAATTGCGTTCACATTTTTGATAAGAGGGAATGAAGAAAATGTAATGTATGTAATAAATCATTGTGATGAGGTCTCTTGCTGCAATTCTTTATATATATGCGTGTTCTTAATATATTGAGTTTGCAATCAAATCATTGATTTATTTTGCATCACTTGAATTACACTGTGATTTATGACCTTGGTACATATGCTACAGTTATGGATTAATTTTGCATATTAGTACAAACTTAAATTATTAAGTCAAGTACTGTAATAGCTGTGTTTCCGGGAACCATGTGGCAAATCTGTCTCTTGTATTTCGGTAAATCCATTACTCAAATCTTGCCTTTCACCCATCTTCCTATATTAGCTACTGGACTTGCATGCTTTTGTTTTCAAGGTGAATTGGTTGCATAATCTGGTCCTTAGCTAGCTGATTCTCTCAGCACCTAGCACACCTACCCGATCCTAATGAGCAACATCGTTAGAAATCGTTAAAGAACAAGTAGCTTCAAAATACATTTTAAACACATGTTTACTGTCCCACTATGTTAAGGTGCTTTTACCTGTGATCAGGATCTGCTCTTGTTCAAGTTGCCTGCCATAGACATATGCAGCACAGGGTAGATCAGCTTAAGTATCTTTCTGTTAATAAGCACAAACAGCATGTGGTGTTCAGCTATGTATTTCAAGAAATCCAAAAGGAACCCTGCTTCTAAAATAGCTGAGCACTGGACAGGACGGGCTCTTCCATTTGCGACACACTCTGGCTGATCAAGTTTATGTTACAGATGTCTGTATCAGGCAACTAGAACTGAAGAACAGCTCCTGAAGTCAGGTACAGTAACTTTGACTCCGACTTCTCAAAACATTTAAAAATACAACTGCAATGAATGACTGTAAACATACAAAACAACGGGACGATAAAAATAAAGAACACAACGGAATTTCAATCAATGCACTCTTGAAACTGAAATGCAGGCCTGTAGTGTTCCAGACAAATGGGTCCCATAAGGTCTGATCTGGGATCAGTTTACAGAAAATGCACAACAATCCACAGAAACAAGATGCCCACCCTGGGAATAAGATGCAATGAGCAGCTGAACTGCTAGAACAATAAACTGGTCAAGTGTTTTGGTATTTTGTGAATGGGACTTACATACTGTGCTAATAAGGTAGCAAAACAGATATAGCAAAATTACAATATGAGTGTCTAGACCATTTCATATTTAAAGCTCGTTCACTCAAAAAATATAAGTGAATACAAAAAAAGAATCAATCTATTGCCTTTGCGGTGAATGATACATGTAAGATTAAATTGACAGTCAAATCACATTAAGCTGTTAGACTGTGAAAAGACACTGGGGGTACGTCCCAACCGGGGGTTGGTCTGCACACAGGAACCCAAGCAGTCTGTTACCTGTTGTACTTTGTTCATGTTTTAAAGGGATGTGTGTTTGTTGATGGAGATGAAATGCACCTTAGTATATTATTTAATCATGAGATTGGAAGGCTGTTTATGTATGTGTGTGTGTGTGTGTGTGTGTGTGTGTGTGTGTGTGTGTGTGTGTGTGTGTGTGTGTGTGTGTGCATGTTTTATGCCAAATACTGTATCGCTAAGCATGGCAAAAGGAGCTTATCTGTCCAGCAGCACCTCCGTCACATGCACTAGGACACCACTTTGGTTCTGACATCTCAGTTCCAGTTGACCTATTGAATAAAATGACAATACATGAGCAAAGAAATCCCTAATAGACTTTGGCCAAGCCTTACCCACATTAGTAGCAGTGAGTGCTGGGATTCCGTAAGTGGCTGCACGCTGGGTTTTGGCACTTGTAAGAGAAGATGTTCATGTCAGACAATGAAGCTATCACATGTGAATTGTTGCAGGTGAAGCAGTGCGTGCTGAACAGTGTGAGGGCCCTGGAAAACACTCAATTAAACATTAAAGTTTCAATGAATTATCAGCATGGGTTCCACCCACTCCTATCTCAAGTGTTGTCCTTCATGCTAAACTTGATTTATTGTGGAAGCTAAAAAAACAACTAATGTCAACTGAAACACAAAAGAAAAGAATAAATCCAGCACATTATACTGCACTTGATCCGCAGCCCGACAACACTGCTTTCTAATGAACCGATTTTAAACCTACAGTAGTGATCTTGTAATAGGATGTCTATTTTGCACTAGCCCATTCTACTGTTCTAAACTAAATATTGCATTGAGTTGGGAACGAAGATTAATGTTATCCAATACAACAACAACAATCTTAATTGTGTTCACGAGCATACTCTGAAGAGACCTATACTGGCTGAATGTGTTTTATATCGTTCCTAAGTTGTTTTGTATTCTAAAAATGACTATGAATAAATTAGTTCTAGAACAATGTAAAGAAAACCTGCAGCTAAATCCAGGGTACAGCCTTTAGTTTTAGCATTTAATTGCTTATTTGTGTCATAAAATAACAGGCAAACAAACCCAACACGATCAGCTGTTGTAAAACAACTACATATAACTTTGCAAAAACCACAAGAAATGTCACATCAGTCATTGGGTTTAATAAGACAAGGATTTTAAGTTTGGAGGTATTTTGGCATACACATAATCATGACAAATGAAGCTGATATGCAGGCTTGTAAAATCAGCAGAGTAAATTACACCCATAACAAATGGAGTAGAGGCAGTCAGGACACTGGCGGGGATTTTCCTAAGTGGCTTTTCACAACACAAGACAACAGCAACTACATGTTTTCACAGATAGTCAATCCACCGAATTTCCTTTGTGGTTCCCTGAATGTCTGAATGTTTCAAAAGATGGATCATTCTTTATGTATGAAAACCTGGTGTATAGGCAGTGCACTTTTCGCATTAAAAACAGCACAGACTTTGTGTTGGAGGTTGTGGGATGAGTTGTAAGGCAGAAGGATATATGTATTTACTTATCAGGACAGAACTTGAAGGAATAGTGATGGTGCCATGTGGTCAGTAAGAAATAACCCACAACAGGGTGTGCGGTAAGACTTTTCTTGAAAATAATTACACAAAATAGCTTTTTTAAGTAAAGAAATAAGAAATATGTTATGTATCCTTCCACTGAGAAAAAATAGTCCCTGAAGCTGACCAATAATTTCTGAGGCTGTTTTCACAGCAGTGGCCGGTAACCAGCATAATTTACCTAGATTGTAAACCAGCATTAGATGATATGTGGACCAAACAACTTCCATGTCAGTTTTCTCAGTCCTTCCCGTAGGCAGCGCGCACAATAGAATTGTATTCCGAACCCTACCTCTGAGTTTTCTTTGTTCTGTTCGCTGACTAAATAAATACCACAGTATATTTGCCATTTTTTCTGTAATTCTTAGTGACAGAGATGAAAGAAAAGGTTGTTGAGTGATTTAAATGCTGTTTCAGTTGTATGTTGACATTTTTACCTACAGAAACACTGTTTAGATAATTGTTACTATTAAGACATAGTAATATTAATAGATAGAGTACGTAAGTCTATGATGTCATAGATGTGCGGTAAGACAATTATTACTGCATGGTCATGTGATCTTGTTCAGCCAATCACAGTACTTAATTTGTCCAAGCCATTATATAATTGAGTTCACAAGAGACTTTGTGTCATTGCTAATTCACAATATTTTCATCCACACAGGACTTGGTTTAATGTAAATGTGGAACAACACACCACAGAATTCAGCATGATTGGCATTTTCTGCTTGAGAAAGGCCCACAATTGGATGGCAGGAGAGGGGAGGATTGAAGACTCTCTCATAGTGCTTATCTGCCAGAACCATGTCTGATTGGATCCAGTGCCAAACATTACAAAATAAAACTTGTGTAGGTTTTGTATAGTTATTAGCTTTTAGACATACAATAGTGAAGTAATATTGTTTATTACAGACTACTGAAGGTTTTTTAACCAATCAAACAAATGTTGTACCTGCCATGGCACACTTCATTATTCTCAATATTGATACGGTCACCACTTTAAAAATCATACCTGAGGCCCCACTCGGAATTCCCTTCAACTGCAAAGTCAATTTACAATCAGCCACTTCCCATAGCCACTCAGCGGTATTCCCATTATCAACCTTTTCCCTGTTTTCAATGACAATTACAATGCAATGGAACAGCTGGCTGTGAAAAGTATATAACAGAGTTATAGGACAGTGAATGTCATATTGAATAATAATAATAATAGGCCTTGTCCAATCATGCATCATGGGACAATGTGTAGCACAATATAAGAACTAAGTGAGATACTGCATACCGCCTGAGGATCATTAGTCAGGTCAGCAGGGAAAGGTATTCATTCCAATTATATATTGATGACATGTAAGTAAAGAAGTACTAAGAGAACAGTGATGTAACCTTTAACATTGCATCTGTCTGTATATAATTATGAGCAACAGCCCTTGGCTTTATGTATGGCTACAACAAGGCAGTTACTGCAGTAAGAAATCTAAACAGACAGAGGTAGAATGGCGTGCCTGAGTGTGTGATGATGGACCCAGGATGATGTTGTTCTAAGACCCTCATACAAAAATGCAACTTCGCTGCATAATCTCGGATCCATTATCACCTGTGAAGGGCCAGGAATTGGCAATTTGATCAGTGGAGTATGAATGTTACGAGGTCATACAGAAACATATCTTCAGGATCAAGTGTTTAATTCTTTAAGCCTGTATATACAGTATATAAAGAATAGTTTCATATAGAAATGCCTGTGTTCTTTATTTGTGCATGTCTTTATACAATGACTTGCTTGATGAATGCTTTAGGAGATCTGTATAGAGCTTTAGTTGCCTGAGATCCAGGATGGATGTACATTGCTCTTTTTAACAGCAATGGTTGGAAATGTAATAAGCTTGATTGTGTAAATCACTGCTCTTAATCCAAAAATACTTTATGTTTTGGACAATAGCTGGAATAAATGAAAATATGAGAAAAAAAAGTAATGATATGGATTCAACTGGTAAAAGGTAATGATATGGATTAATCTTTTCATCTTGCCTTCCCCTAAGAACATTTTTTGTATTCCTATAATAATATATGATTCCTATAGTCACCTATAATATTTCATTGTATAGTACTGTACAATTCTTATAGTAGTACAGAACTATTAGTTTGATAGATACATCTAATATTGTTCTAGCTTGTAATATTACATTAGCAGCATAGGGGCATAATTAATTTTAAAGCTTTGGTCTTGAGGATTGTGTTGCCAGAACTTCTTGATGGAATTGCAATCTTATTATGTATAGTTAGGTAAGCCCTGTTATATTTTTAGAAAGATTCATTTCATTTTGTTGTCGTTGTAGTGATGAAGGACAAACAGGTCATGTTCAACTCATCTCAAAATTAGGAATCCACTTGCAACCTTTTTGTATTGCTGTAGGAAGGGTCATCATTTTGTGCTCTATTGTAATTCCAGCCACAATTTAACAACAGCCTTGAACTCTCCATGTAATCTGATTAGCTTTGCCAAACTTCCCAATCACAGACTTCTTCAATATTATGGGAACTCTCTTTGTAATGTGGTCCTTTTCAATAGAACCGGTCATAGCCAATGCCAGGGGTTCATCCGATATGTAAAAATATCGTATCTCAGAGGGAGACATTACATTGTAGTTGAAGCATTATAAATGAATACAGTCAGGCACATCAGTGTGTCCTGAGCACCAAACTACAGGACTGCACATATACTATGCAAAGAAAATCTGTTAAAATGATGGCAAAACAAAGTACTGTAATACAGTAGTTGGCAATTTACAAAACAGCATTTCATAAACTGTTTTTACCGTGCTTTCTCAGTCTCTGCCAAATTAATCTGACATACAAACGTAAACTGTCTTTGGAGTTTGGTGAAACAACCTCGTTTCAGCTTAACGGTAATAATTCTATTAATCCCTTGCTTTCTTGCTTTCGTTTTCTTTAATAGAGCATGATTAAACTGGGCAGTTTGTTTTACATGAAGTGAAGTGACAGCATGTCACTGCAAGTGAATCCATTCTGTCCTGCTGAGAGCTGAATTTACTAATTTAGATCCATAATAAAATGTGCATTGATCAGTTTCCATCTGTACCATTCAGTTAGTAGCAGCATGTGTAAATGGCACACGCCAGAGGTCTGTTGGCTAACAGACGGTATCGTACCTTACAAGATAAGATATGACATGTTCTACTATATACACATACAGTCCCAGTAAATCTAAATCTAAAATCTCAGTACACTTTCATACATGTTTAGTCATTGCCCGTGTTCTAAAATCACGGCTCTCAATGTCATAAAGACACAAACTGCTTGTGATTGCATCATGGTGTCAGTTAATGTTGTTGTTGCAGGAGGCCCTTTTACATGCATCTCTCATAACGGTGATACTCTCTACCCCTCGGCAGAGATAAATTATTTCTCCCACAGCATTTGCAAACCATTATATAATGTGCCTCTAGTTCCACACTGGAGATTGATAGTCTGAGCCACTTCCTCTGATCTTGGGCTGCAGATGTCATTTGGCCCCCAGAAACAGACTTATTGACTTGTGTGGCAGTTAGTTACTTTCCTATCTGCTGATACATTGTGAGAATGTGATCCAATCCACTCTTTACCCCACTGTGACAAAGTGGTTTGTAATGTAAAGGTGTAGAGGTAATATGATGTGTTAACACATTCCACAATCGATTGCCACATCACTTTTCACCTGAGGCGATGTCTTGGTGTACTGTGGCCTACTTCCACCTTTCTCTGGAATGAATTGTCAGACCATCCAGTCCGGGCACACTGTTCCCTTTACATAGCGCCCTCACAGGTCAGGAGGGAGATTTATAACCAAGATTCACTTTCTCTGTCATAGTTTGAGCAAGAAGCAAAGAAAAATCAAATGTCCGTGCAAAGTGCCCTGTACCCTTTGTGATGTAAACATCTGCTCTGGGTGCTTTTCTCTGAATGTATTTACATGTTTCTTCTACCGCCGCAAAGAAAATATCAGGTTTCAGTAAGAGGACATACAGTACAACACAAAGGTCAGTGTCCCCAGTGGCTCACAGTAAAGGCACTGCTGCATGGGGCGTGAATCCTGCTCCCACTAAGTTGCCAGTCTTGACTGGGAGCCCACAGGTAGCATTACATTGGTCTTTGCACTCCCAAGAATGAGAAAGGGATAATCAACTGGGTTGGGTTTACCTCAGTCATTCTCAGCTTCATGTATTGCCTTTACTCTTTGGAAACTCAAGTAGAAGTTACTACGTTTGACCAAATGTCTTCAACGTTGACAAACATCTCCACATTCTTGTAAGTGTAAAGCCAAACTGTGCTGTGACATTTTCCATTCTGTTTTTACAATTAACTCTTAGCAACATAGGTGTAATCCAGCATTCTTAAAAAAAAAAAAAAAAAAAAAAAAAAATTCAAGTGAGATCCATGTGTGCTGTTCAGTTTCTATGGCAACTGTTGCTGGGTGTACACCTGCTATCGCTGTGTAGGTTTTCCTCTGAGTTGTTGGTCACTGTTCCCTCTGCCTCTCAACATAATACAATTAGTGAAAATAATGCAGCATTCATGTTTATTACACATGTGTGTAATATATTTTAATCTGGAATAAGATTATGTTGCATTTTTCATCACCACTGGTGTATTGGGAAATTGTGTGTCTGCAGATCATGATGCTCTGGTAATTAAAGTGCAAGGGCTCAACCTAAATTATGCAGAAGCATTTTAATAAAACGTTTCCTGCCTGGTACAGGGCATCATTGACTGGAAGCAAACAAAGTGGGGGCCCTGCTAACTGGAGAAGCAAATTACAAAACTACCTGCAATCTATCATTTGTATAAACATTAAAGCCCACTGTTTAATCCACAATTATTGATTTTCCTGTAAAAAGTGCAAAACCATTAACGTTTCTCTGGCAATCATTCTGCTATTTAATGCACAAAGCACAGTAAATACATCTGTAATCTAACATTAATTTACTACTTCTGAAAGAGGACTCCTAAAGTTACAAGTTGTATATCAAGGGATTTAAGTATTGCAGTTTGTCTGCTATAAGTAATCACTTCCATAGAAATTTCCAATAGTACAGTAATCATGACGCTTGTTGGATTTAATGAAAGAAAGCTACGCAGTGATCTAAAGTCACAGCAGTGACTCCATTCAAGTTAGAAATAAGTGTTGAGAAAAACTACTGGATACAATCTCCATTAAAACATCACACCCTAATACTGATATGCAACCTTTTAACTCCTCTTAATGATAAACAGGGATCCCAGCATTCCGTTTGCTGCAGAATAAAGTGGAAAAGCACGGAATTTATATGCTGTCTGAGAATGTATAGTTTAACACTTGCAAATAATGCAGGCCTTAACCAAATCAATACACTTCATCATCAACACAGGCAATTTTGCTTTAAATGTTGTAAAAATACTTGTTCAATAAAACTGGTGCACAAAGGTTAAGGTTAAACGAGGTACACTGTCAGCGTTACAGTCATGATGGAACTTAGCTGCAGTTTACTTCACTATCCAGTGCGTTTTTAATACTTAACAAGCCGAAAGATGCCGAAAACGATAAAAATCATCCCTAAAGATCGGGTCGATGAGTTTGGCAATAGCCATCCAGGTGACAAAGACTAGCTTGAGATAAACGAATATGAATAGTATTTATTATTATTATTATTATTATTATTATTATTATTATTATTATTATTATTATTATTATTATTATTATTATTCCTACACAGGGGTATTTGTAATGTTTAAAGTAAAACGGTAACGTTGTTTATATTATTATTGATTGATGGTACTGGTGAGCTGTAACTTCCTTAGAATTTGAAAGTGTAACCATAAATACTTCTTGTGTTAACTGTTATTCATTAGTACTATTTGTGGACGACGACTCAATTTTAGTCTTTTATGTTAATTGCGGAATTACACAGATTTACACACGGTGCCATTGCAAGGAAAACTAGGATCCCCCTTATTCATGGCTGACAATTCTCCAGAAGGTGATCCTGAAGAGATTGAAGCTAACAAAATAATTCCATAAATGTAGCCTATTTTGCAGTTTCAATGACACACATTTTATAGCAAATATACACATGCATTCTCCTTTGGTACTACATCATAGTAAATTCTCAGCTTACAAATCTGAGGACATCAGTTTTACTTGCACTTCCTATGTCTTCCGGGTCAAAGTATGTTACTGGCTGAAAGCATGTCAGTCAGTAGGGGAAGCAGCTGGTTGGTTAATGACAGGGAAGAAGCCCTGAGAAGGATGACATGACCAAGGAAGTGCATAGGTTTCTTTGTACTAGTGCTGTACCTTAAATCCTGATTTAAACTTTTAAAAAGTGTTTATTTCCAAACTGCACATCTAAGACCTGTATAACAAATTGAAGTGCACAAAGGGTAAGACACATGTAATTATTGTGTTAGCTACAATCACTTTAAGGGTGTGGATTCCTAATAAATTGACTAATCAGGACTCTATGAAAAGCCATCCTACGTGCTTGGAATACGGATTGCTCAATGTACTAATTATAGCTAGAAAGAATAGGAGTACAGAAAAATCAAGCAGACCGTACAAAAAACGAATTGTTGCAATGTGTTAATCAATAATTTATCTGATCATGCTGCTAGATGTTTGTCAAGGCTGATGATCATTAACTTTTTCTGAAGCCACAGGGTTCCCGTATTCTGCCCAATTTGGCTGCAGGACATAAAGCGAACTGGTAAATGAAGACCTCTGGTATTTCATATTGTATGGTTTGAAAGCGGCTCAAGTCGTTTCATGATGGCACGTTAGAGGATTTAAAAGGTAGTTTTCAAATCCGTCACACTGCAAAGATAAACCCTAATCCTTTGGAGCCGTAGCTCATCTTCATCAGAGACCTTTTGCAGAATCTTTCTTTCTAATATAGGAAAGGGTAACATCAAAGCTGCTCCAAATGAGAAGCTGCACACCATGTTTTTATTTAGCTATTTTGCTGTCACTGAAGTTTAACTGCTAACGCCCTAGTCTGAAACGTCATTGTACTGCTGATCTCTTTGGGTGATTTATTGAAATATTGTAAATGGGCTGTCATAAATAGTTTCTATAAGATTATTTTACTCCTTTATATAAATGTCATCTTTTAGGGCTTTTGGAGGGCGTTTAGAAATGACATACATAAAAAGCAACTAAACAAGCAGAAAGTATGCATTTATATGTGTTGTTGTTATTATTATTATTATTATTATTATTATTATTATTATTATTATTATTATTATTATTATTATTATTATTGTAATTATGATTGTAATACTGTACATTTTATAATTAAATATTAATCTCCAAATTCATCCAGGAGCACACTATATATATATATATATATATATATATATATATATATATATATATATATATATATATATATATATATAAATATAGCTCAAAGAAAGTAGAGAAATCCATTCAGTTCTATGCTATGTATTATAAGAAATACACGAAATATTGTATAGGCTGTATTTCACCCACTTGCAAACAAGATGTTGCAAAATAAAATGGATATGAACTTTGTGAACATTATTAAAATAAATAAATACAATACAAATAAAGATATGGTGGTAGTGTTTGATATTTAAAATCAATAAATACAATACAGATAACGATATGGTGGTAGTGTTTGATATTTAAAATTAATAAATACAATATAGATAAAGATATGGTGGCAGTGTTTAATGTTTAAAATAAATAAATACAATATAGATAAAGATATGGTGGTAGTGTTTGATATTTAAAATAAATACAATATAGATAAAGATATGGTGGTAGTGTTTGATATTTAAAATAAATAAATACAATACAGATAAAGATATGGTGGTAGTGCTTGATATTTAAAATAAATAAATACAATATAGATAAAGATATGGTGGTAGTGTTTGATATTTAAAATAAATAAATACAATACAGATAAAGATATGGTGGTAGTGTTTGATATTTAAAATAAATAAATACAATACAGATAAAGATATGGTGGTAGTGCTTGATATTTAAAATAAATAAATACAATACAGATAAAGATATGGTGGTAGTGCTTGATATTTAAAATAAATAAATACAATACAGATAAAGATATGGTGGTAGTGCTTGATATTTAAAATAAATAAATACAATACAGATAAAGATATGGTGGTAGTGCTTGATATTTAAAATAAATACAGTATAGGGCGGCATAATGGTGTGCTGGTTAGTGCTGCTGCCTCATAGCACCAGGGTATTGATTTTGATTCCGGCCTAGGGGTCTGTCTATGTGGAGTTTGCATGTTTTCTCTTGGTACTCTGGTTTCCTCCCACAGTCCAAGGACATGCTGTTCAGGTTGATTGGTCATTCTAAATTGTCCTCTGTGTGTGTGGTGCCCTACGATGGACTGGCATCCCATCCAGGGTGTAGTCCTGCCTTGCACCCTGTGTCTGCTGGGTTAGGCTCCAGCTCACCGTGACCCTGTAAAGGATTAAGCAGTTAATGATAATGGATGGAAATACAGTATAGATAATGATATGGTGGTAGTGTTTGATATTTTAAAATAAATAAATATAATATAGATAAAAATTATGGTGGTAGTGCTTGATGTTTAAGACACAGTCTGCACCTTTAAAGTTTACACTTTCTGGAGACTGGCATCTACCTCCCAATAGAAGAAATGCATTGTGGGAGTCTCATTACCCTGTGTTGGACGCACAGTTAGTAAAACATACCACTGTTTATTGTTTATGAGGTTATATTGAAACCTTATAAAAAATATAGTCTTTTTATTTCAGAGCTGGCATTAATACCAGTAGAATAGCTTTGTGAATACCCTGCACTGCATAGGTTGCTGCTGTACCTGACTATTGGGGCTTTAATAAGAGGTCGGGGTAATGGAATGGTGTACATAAACCCAGGTCTCATCTGTTCCTCTGGCACAGACCCTCACACAGTCTAAAAATTTGAATGCGTGAAATACAGGCAGGGTTAAAAGCTACTGTAGTATATCAGATCACTGCAGGTTAATTAGTAACAATATTTGTCTATTGAGAGCTGACTCCACGTCAGGAAACAGTGTACATATTCTGAAGTGAGTAGTTCCCAAATGAATAGCAATGGGTCCCAAGATACAAATGAAAATATACATACATAAATAAAATAAAATAAAAACAGTAATGGTCCAGAAATCAGCTCATGAACAGCAGGTGTTTGGCAGGAACAGCAGGTAATTAGTGTGTAAAGCATTTCTCAGAGTGCTCCAGGCTGCTAGGAGATATTTAAAGATGTCAGGAGGGTGTGCTGGTTTTCTATGTAATAAAGATATATAGGGTATACCTAATTTGGTTTTACATTTAAAACCCTTTATATCTTAGTTTTCCATACATTGTTCCAATGTTTTTTGTGTCCGGAAATAATTATTATTAACTACTATAATTAACTATTTTTTATGGCGAATCGTATATCCCTGACCAGATAAAACCTGTATAGATGGAATGGAGGCATGCAATTCTGAACCTATGGCTAGCAGTGCGAGACGCACAATTTGAATTTAAATTTGCATGGGGGGTTGTTTTACTGCTAACCATTCAACAGGCAGAATATTTGTATTTTCTGAGTCTAAAGGGAAACTAACTAAGCCAGGGGTTTTCAACTGGGGGTACGCGTACCCCTGGGGTACTTCTAAGGGTCATAGGGGGTACACAGGATGACTCAGAAATGAACAAATAAAAATGAAAGGGAAAATAATTATCTTGAATTGTTTTTTTAACAGTATTATATATTTCTCTAAACCACTGTATTTAATCTTTGTTTAACAGCTCAAAGTGAACCGCAGATTTAAAAAAGCACAGAATCTATCATGTCCACAATTTCTGCCTGTATGTGTTTCGATTAAGTGGCTTTCCAATCTGATGTAGTTGAAGCTCAAGGCGTCTGGCAATTGTGCACAGAGCGTTCTGTGCTGCTTATGATCTTTGCTGTTTTCCACTGGTTATATCAGTGAAGCACAGTGTTTCTGTGTTTTTTAGACGTATAAATGCTCTGGTAAACATAAATAGTTATCACAATACTCATATTTTGATGAGTTTTGTTGAATTTATTACCGTGGCTGCATTTTATTAACAGCAGCTGCGGCTGGTTGAATATGTTTTCGGTGTTTGATACATTTCTTGTGACCAAAGCGTTAGTTTCTATTTTCTTTCAAAGAATTAAAAAAGTGAGATTTGTCAGAATACAGAGTGCGGGGGTGTTTAATTTTTTTCATTTTGTTATTTGGTCTCCTATGGACCTGTGATGAGACTAATCAGGAGTTTAATTTATTTGACTAATGTTTTTGATATTATAAACATTTTAAACGGCACACATAATTATGCTAAGGTGGGAAGTAAATACTAACATGATAAACATTTATAGTGCAGACTATTTTGTATTATTTATAATGACTTTGCCCCTTTGAATACGAATGTTTCCAAAGATTCATAAATACTGTCTTTTAATTCTGTGCATCCAAAGACATGTAATTAAGTTTTAAAAATGAAGCCTAGTGTTTGGTTTCATATCTCAGCAGTTTGTCAGTCCCAGACTGTTGAGAAAAATTATAAAAAATAAAAAAAATGTATGTTAACCAGATTATTCTGCCTTTTATTGCAACTGTGGTACCATTCAGTTAACAAAAATTGTAAAGGGTACTTTAGCTGAAACCTCCCAACGGAAGGGGTACAGCTTCAAAAAAAGGTTGAAATCCTTGGACTAAGCTATAATAATGTATTGCTGTGACAGAGTGAATGAATCCAAGACAACTATTTCCCTCCTGACCTGTGAGGGCACGGTATAACAGGAACAGTGTGCCCAGGACTGGATGGTTTGGCAGTTTATTCCAGGGTCAGTCGGAAGTTGGCCATCCAAAAAGGGAACGAAGCCACAATACCAGAAGTCAGTGCCTTACTGTGGTAGGTGATGTGTCAGTCATGGATTGGAGGATACGTGATTGCACCTGCTACCAAAGGGGGCATGTCTGAAGGTATATCAGCGTATGTGGAAATTCACACAAAGCACTCAAGCACAATCCTTGTCTTGCTGATTGAAAAGAAAGAAACACACCAGATATTAAAGAGTTCAACCCTGCGACACGGAGTTAATTCAAAGTAATATGGTATTTGTTTTTTTTTCCCCAGCACAGAAAAGCTGTTTTTTTTTACACATGCTGTTAATTATTATTTTTTTTTTTTCAGAGTAAAACAGGTTTAAAAGGCATTGAATTGCAAAGCAACACACTATCCACCAATAACACCTGCAGACCTGAAGAAGCTAAAAAAAAGTTATGTTAGGCTTATTTATGTAATTTACAAAGTTATATATGGCCATTAATGATTTAGTATAAGAGGTTAATGTAATTGATATACAGAAATGTACTTCACATTTTAATAAATAAATGCTATATTTACAAATAAATGTATGTTAATATATAAAAATAAACATGTTTAAACACATTTTGTTTACATTACACTGGAAAAGAAATTTGTACATAGTGATATTTACTGTTATTAAACATATTTTTTTAATTTGCTGTGTTAATTTAAAAAGTAAACAAATATAGTAATTTTATATTCAATTTAAAATAGCATTGTACTGAATTAGGCTTACAATTTATTGAAATTTCATGGTCCAACGAATACAACAACCATAACATCATGTGACAGAAATACAATGATTCTTGGTTGTAAATCTCCCTCCCGACCTGTGAGGGCACTAAACAGTGAGAACAGAGTTCCGTGGACAGGCTGGTCTGACATTTCTTTCCCATGGTTCAAGAGAAGTCGGTCAGCCAAGAAGGGGGCGAGACTCTGTTGCAATAATGCATTGACCCCGAAGGGAAACGACGTGGCAGCCGCAGATTGGAAAGGCGGTTGCACTCGTTTACCAAAAGGTCATGTGTGACAGCATAAAAGGGGATGGAGAATTGTAATCTGTCGCATTTGGTTTGTAATTAAAAACTGAGAAGGACTGTGCGAAACCCCATAAGCACAGAAAGCAGTATCATGAGTTTTTTTTTGTTTGTTTGTCTGTGTAATCGTCTTGTTTGTTACACCACAATAGACGGCTAACACGATTCTGGAGCTGTCGCTAAGGGCCAGCACTAAAGCCGGAACAGCACTGCACTACTGTCACAAATAATCTGTATCACCCACCACGAGCACTACTGCACTCACCCAGGACTGGTGACCGTGTATGTACAATTGTGGAGCAGATACTTGTTGGGTTATTGTTATTGTTTGGGTCTGCAAACCCATTACTGTTTATTATTATTGTTGTTGGTCACCAGACCTGGATACAAAAAAATAAACAGCACTTTTTCAAACTAGATAAAACAAACTTTGTCTGTTCATCACCCCTGCACCTGCATCAACACAGCCACTTTGTGACACTTCATTAGCATACATGGTTAATATACTAATATTAATTATGGCTCATCACACAGTGTCTGCTTTGCATTAGTATTTTCAATACCCATTTCTCATTGTAATTCATATCAGTATGCACAAGAATTAATTCAACTTCCCATTCAGAATGGAATCCAACATTCGAGTACCTAATTTAACAAATTAGTTTTACCGTATTAATTTAGTTTAGACATGATCTACTAAACTAATATGTTATCAACCTCAATTGATATATATATATATATATATATATATATATATATATATATATATATATATATATATATATATATATATATATATATATTCATTCAGTGATGGGGGAAGATAAAACTCTTTCTCAGCTTGTTAGTTTATGACTCTTTTTAAAAGCATTCTTTGTCAGTGGTGAAGTTTGTGAGCAGAAACCAAGTAGACACAAAGAATGGCTTAGGACCAACCTCTCTATGTTTCAATTCTGTTAATTTCATACACAGAAACATATTATGACCCACTCTGGCACAATCATTAAGACACTCCAGGGGTGGGTTAACACGAGATAACCACACGCTTCGCTTCGGTCCTTATAAAGCCCTAAGTGTGCGGTTATCTCATGTTAACTCGCCCCCTGTCGTAACTAAATCCTTCATTAATCAATGCAACTGCTCTGAAGATATCACATGAAACTTCATAAAAGTTGCATTAAAGTGTATTGGGATTATTCGACAGACAACAAATCAGACAGTTTGCATTAATGTTAAAGTACAATTTTATGGAAACCTGCTAGCTGCCAGCTGCCACTGGTTCAAGGAACAAAGCTGGTGTTTGCTCTATAACCACTGATCTTCATACTTTAGATCAGGATGTCAATAATTAGCAGGAGGTTTCCCATCCACAATTATGGAAGTGCTACAAAGAAGAGATAAAAGATCTTCAAACTCTTAGTGCTCTCTCTTGTTTCAGCATTTAGCAACCAGAGACTACATAGTTATGCCAAGTGTCAGAACATGCCATTTACCTGCATAAAGACCATTACAGTGGGCGTGCCGAGATGTGAAAGAGAAAGTTGTTATTTTCCATTGTTCTTGTTCAGAATTATTTACCCTGTTTTTCTCCCTAATTAAAATGATGAATTAACCCTTTGCGTTCCATTTATTCAGAGCCTGTCAGGCGTGTTGGGTCCAGTTTATTTTTACACAAGCTGTTTGTTTTACACACGCTGTTTAAAAGTAATTTTATTCAATGTAAAACAATTTAAAAGGCACTGCATATCAACAGGACACTCAGTACTGCATCTGCAGCCCTGCCCCCAGCACTTGTTCGCCGTATTTATCACATACCTCTTCATATTCATGCATACTGATAAATCATCTCCTGATCACATTTTATCACCAAACTCCTCAATAATGTGATCCGTCATTATTTTATTACTATAATATCTCAACATGCTTGGCAAAAGTCTGTGATTTTTTTTGAGCACTGGATGTGGAAGCAGCTATCTTGTTTGCTTATGTCCGTGTTATGCTGTAGTGCAGGGACTATGTATATTGTTCAGTTCATTCCCCTTTTCTCGGCTTCTCTCAGCTCTAATTGGTCTCACTCGGCCATTGAAAGGTTTTCTCAGGCCTGTGCTTGATGTCTTTTTGACAGTGTCAGACATTGGACCAGAAAGGGACAATTGTAATGTCGGACCTGGTCCGACAAAGGACCACAAAGGGTTAACTTCACTCACGGTATTAATCCTTACAACAGCTGCTCAGGAGAACTGTAGGTTAATGGGCCTCCTTCAATCCCAAGGCCATGGCAATTGTCTTTTTATACCCAAAAGCTCTACAGCAGATTCCAATTGAGCTACTGGCCCCTGGAGGACAGAGGCACGTGTCCACCTTGAGCTCACCAGGCACCTGGCCAGTAGGGTCTACTACTGCGTGGCGAAGAAAATCAGCCCCTGCAGCTAACCTGCAGTAACGCCAGAGACAATTCGTCGCACCCTGTGGAACCCCCAACGAATGTGCCAAACACACCACGCATCATGCCAGGGTGAGCCACTTGGGGGACCTGTCAGGCTCTGTATTTTGTGAAACAGGGCCACATGTAACTTACATGTGAGTTGTCCTTGTTGTGAATTAAAAATCCCTTAAATGTGTGCAATCCTAAGGGAAGTTTCTACCGCATGCCCTGCCTAATGCCAGAAAGTGGATTAATGACATTGCGTACCATTTAGCTCCCATTGCATTTCTTGGACTCACTATGAGTAAATCCTATTCAACATGAGATCCGGTAATAAATCAAGCGAGCTTATGGATTGGAGTGGGTGTACAGTGGTGACAAAGTCAAGTTGAGTAGAGGTCAATTTCAAAAGCAAACGCTAATTTGTCTTTATGCCTTGTGCTTCACACTGGAGGCTTAGGAACAATTAATTTTATGCTACCTTTGACCACTTCCATACCTGAATTCCCTACAGTTTTTGTTATAGCCCAGATAATAACTATAGGATCTAGGAACCTCTAGGAATAATGACAGCATTTATTTTTCCTTTGTACTTTTTATTAAATGCTTTTAGACAATCAGCTGTAAAACTTCTTTTTGCCCCTTTTTCATTGTTCAGCAGATAAGAAACACTTAGCAAGAATACATTTTCAGTACAGTGAAGATAATCATTAGCCAATTGATTCACCTGGAACTCAGACAGTGCTTTTTACTTTGTAAGTATGATTCTATGAATGAATACAGTGTTATCACAGGCATAAGGTTCTGTATTTAAATGTTGTTTTTTTTATTATAAATTTGCATTTCCAGTTTAGATTTAAAGGAGCCAAAAAGCAATTCTTAGGTAAAATAAGTTATCCGATTACAGATTTGTGAAGCATGAAATCAAATTCAGTTTTAGATGATTGGTAGTGCCTAATCTTAGCAGATCAGAATAAATATGTACCAACCCTTGGATAGCAAGCTTTGAATACATAATGCAGTAGAACTGTGATTATTCAGATCAGGGGATGTTTGGATAATTGAATTATTTCCAAATCTGAAAAGAGTCCTTCTAAAAAATCGAATGTATCCTTTACCTGTAAATATATAACATACAGTGCTACATATAGTCCATGTTCTATGACAACAGGACCCAATGGCAGAGCACACAGGGCAGGTTACCAACAGGCTGTTTGTAGTGAAAAAAATTAAGCTGACAAATGTTTTTTGATTCAAAAACACTTTATATACAAGAAAGGTATGCCTCCAATACAATCATATAAGCATGAGATTTAAACTTCGAACAATGCCTCAGTACAGCTCAGTGCATATGTTTGTATCAGAAAGCATGGATATCCATGGAGTCAATTCGAAAGAGATGAAAAGACTGACAAAACTTTACTATGTTGGGTAATTTATACCTTTGTAAACAATTGTTGACTCCACTCCCATTTGACTTACTTCTGTCCAATGATAGAGGTTCCCACTCCGTAACATTGCACATTCTCTCTGCGGGGGAAAAAGGCGGGGGAAAGGGGACGACTATAAAACACATTCACACATAATTTAAACATAATGATTAAAAGCAACTTAACTATAAAAGACATACACATAATGTAAAACTTGTAATTAATAACATCATTAATACCTCATGCAGAAAGTCATCACTATATGTTCTGATAACAGAGCTTCTGTTAGTAAAATGTGGCCCTGAGAATGATCAAACAATATGAAACAGTGACAAAAAAAATCTATGAAACTACAATTTTAAGCAATTTACTTGCATGGCAGGCTTGTGTGGCTGCTTTGAATGAAAGCACATGAAAGAAGACTGTACATTTCGGTCTGACCTTCAAACAAAAGACAAGGTCACTGTTGCATTAGATATGACACAAAAGAAAGCTGCTCAATACCTAACATTTAATTATATTTACTTATTGGAACAGAAAGTCCTATTCACTTTACACGGTTCTATACCATAGCTGCATCACTTTGAATGCACAAGCTTTGATTGAATAAAAATCAACTTCAGCAATGACATTCATGATTATCTTTAACACATGAAAGACTTGCTTTCAACTGATCCCTTGTAAAGAAAAGACTCCTGAAGTCAGGTCCAGTCGTCATGTATGAACCACAATCAGAACTGTGTCCAAATCCAGGTTTGTGAACCATGGAAAGAATGGAACAGCTATTAAAAGCCAATGAGTCATGTTTGTAATATCCAGATCCTTTCTATTCAGTTGTTTTGTAAATCATATGACGGTGTGAGCACTAGGGTTTTACTTTAATGTGCTGAATTAGGTCTTACTTTCTTTTATCGGTACTAGAACAATACTGGAATTATCCACAATTTCTAGGTTAAGGACTGTTGAACTATAGTTAATTTTTCTGTCTATTGGCTGGAATGCATATAATTATCTGAATTAGTATATGTATTATTTAGTTACATTATGATGTATATTTTTGTCAGTACCGGTGACAGAAACAGATATGCAGAGGAATTAGAGCAAGGTTATTGAGATTCACTGCAGTTAGATTAGATTATACATATTTATTAGAACACCCCATTGCTTCAGTTTTGATGTATGAAAATCTTGGAATATTGTGAAAATAGAAAAATTAGTGATTGTCTAATTTAATTAAATTTACTTTAATAGGCCACACATGCAATTAATTTAAATAGTAAGAGAAAAGGGACACATCACCACAAAATGGTAAAATGCATGCCTGATTAAAGTACAAAGTGGTCTAATATTTTCAAAAATGAATGCCTATTGTTTGTACATCACTGCCGAAGATTTAAATTCTCACACCAAGAGGTTTTCATGCAGGTAGGCATATAAATATAAATGTTCTAATAAATGAGCACATGGCTGTATATTTCCATTTGTCAATTTTGTAGATTTTTTTCTGTAAATTATAACATAATAAATTAACAAATAAATGCACAAATAACTACCACCTTCATCCTACAGAATTATTTTGATTAAGAACCTGCAGTAATCCTCAGATCTGAATAATATGTTATAAACCCCTCCGCTCCTGTGTGAAATGTGAGTCCCTGGTGTGACCAGACCTCTATTATATCATATTAGCTTTCTCCCACGACACAGGCAGCACTGGTGTGTGTTGAATACATCAGCATTCTGTTACCAACAATATCCAACTGCTCTGCATCCCAGAGAGAAATATTACTACTGACAACCTCTTACAGCAGCTGCTTTTGATAAAAAAAAGGACTTAAAACCATCAAAGTGCACGTTACCAATAAAAGTATATAAAGTGAAAAACACTTCAACAGTCTAAACCGATGGAGTGTGGACATAATTCAAAAAGCTTTGTGAATGGATACCTTCCAGTTCTCCTAGAAACCTGCATTATTTTTTATTTACAGTATGTGGCTTCAGAACTAGAAACAATTTATGTCCCTTTTCACCGTTTCTGTTCCTAATGCGCATTGCCACAGAGTATCAGAGGGAAAAACAGAGAAAATCAATCTTGGTACCCCTGGACTCACCTGGTAAAGGCACGACTGCATGTGCAAAGTGAGTCATACAGTCAGGGAGTACAGATTCACATCCTGGCTGTGCAAAGCTGTCAATCTTGGCAGAAGAGAAAAATGTATTGTCCATAAAAATCAATTCTAATCTGGCTCAGTTTTCCTAAAACAATAGTAAAACTGTGAAGTTCATCCAGGAAAGCAGGAGGTCTCTTTGAGAGGAGCAGATTTTTGTTTAGGACCTATTTTTCTCTATAACTTTGAAAACTATATCTTTACAACTTCAGTCAAGACATAATGAACCCTTTATCAGACCATATGCTACCGCTTACCTAAATGCAGCATGTGGACTGTGATGCTTTACCTTCTGATCTTATAACACAAAGGCTGCTCTGTGTGTTTCCAGTTCAATAAGTATATCCTATTTATGGATTCAAGTCAGCTGCAGTACAGTACTAGGCAAGACTGTAGGAATATGAAACAGGTAATGCATAACATGAAACAGGTAATGAATAACAACATCTACAGTAACCTTATCCTAGACAAGAGGAAGCATTGTGGCTACATTTAAACTGACATGTTCTAATGATTTAAACTGACATGTTCTAATGATTTAAGATAACATGTTCTAATGATTTAAACTGACATATTCTAATGATTTACACTGACATATTCTAATGATTTAAGCTGACATGTTCTAATGATTTAAGATGGCATGTTCTAATGATTTAAGATGATATGTTCTAATGATTTAAGATGACATATCCTAATGATTTAAGATGACATGTTCTAATGATTTAAGATGACTAATTCTAATGATGTAAGCTTACATATTCTAATGCTTTAAGCTGACATTCTTATGATTTAAACTGACATATTCTAATGATTTAAGATGACATGATGTAATGATTTAAGCTGACATTTTCTAATGACTCAATTTTAAACTAACAGTGCAATGGCCTGTAGATCTCATGCAAAACTATGCATGGTCATTCATTAAAATAAAAAAGTCAGGAAAATGAATTACAGCTGAAAATTGTGTGACTGCAGAGTTAACTTCAAACTAAAGGGGCTAACAAAGTCAGTTCTGTCTTGTTCTTTCAAAGGTCAGCCTGAACTGCTGAGCTTTGCATGCTTTGACATTTCCTTAATAGAAGTATTTTTTCTGTGTAGGTAAGAGGAGTGGATGTAGTCCAGTTCAATTCTGTAAATGCATCAGTTGCAATTTGTCTTCCAATTTATACTTGGTGAGACCTCAGAGACTGGTGAGTGCATTACAGTGCCCGTTCCATCTGGCAGATCAGGCATTGCTTAAGCATTTGATTGTTGCAAAAAAGCCATAACACAGAAAAGAAAGTATATTTATCTGCCGTTGCTTGGCAACATCTTCAGTGTGTCTTAAGAGTTTTCTTTGACCTATAAGCATCTGTTTTATGTGTGTGGGTGGGGTATATTAACCATTTTTATTCAAACAATATAGGTTCTGTGGATAGATTTAAAAAAAAAAATGGAACACAATGGAGACCCAAGGTAACAGTAATCAGATGTATAGTTCAAGGATTTTAAATTGTTCTAGAAGGATACATGGCCTTTCCTGTGTATTGCTAATTCCTTCAGGGGTATCAGGGCCGGAAATCTGCATCAAAACCTGTTCTCCTGCTCTGGAATCATAACTTTGCGCAGGTCCTTACATTGATTACCTTCATGGATTAGGGCCATCCTACCTCCAAGAACTATTAACTCTATATTCCTATTCGTTCTTTGAGATCAGAAAATGCAGAACTTTTAGTTGTTCCAAAAAGTTGTCTGAAATCAATTGCAGCTAGAGCTTTTTGCTGTCTCAGTTTGTGGAACTGTATTATTCCAGTTACCATTAGGCAGGTTGAAAATATCGAACTATTATATATATATATATATAAGATATATATATAGAATATCACACTAAACTAGCTCGCTGGTGAGTGTGTCCAAGCAAAAAGGGGCCCCCTTTAAATGCAAGACCCAGGACAGAAATGGAGTTTCAAAATCGCTTGCACGCTATTTTTAATAAACACACAAAAACAAAATAAACAAAAAAAAAAAACACCTAGCTCCTTTTTGAGCACTAACTAAACAAAAACTGGAACCTATTCTAATAAACCGGACAGCTAAGCTGTTTACTGGCTGAAAAACACACAGAAAAAGAACACACAGCACCTTTTATTTGATACGATTGATAACGCACAGTCGGGCTCTTCACAAAGCAGCAGCCCAGAACAGACTGGCTGCTTCCCTTAAATACCCTGCACCTGGCTCTAATTTACAATAATCACCAGGTGCAGGGGATAATTAATAATCAAACAATTAGATACACGTTTTATGCAAGGAGGATATTAACCCCTTCCCTGCTGTGTTACACACTCTGTCTCACAGATATATGAACTGTCTTGTTTTCTTTTTAATTTTGTACAGCTCTATGTACAAATTAATTGGTATTGTACTGTATTGTATATTTCAATGATCCCGTTTGCATAACACAATACCCTATATATAGATAGATGACAAGCAATATATTATAATTTTGCAATTCCAGAAGATCTGATGAAAACCTCAAGAGGAATTACACTGCACTCCTTGTCATTTCAAATTTTTAATACGGCATACTTTATGCACAGTGACACAGCTACATAATAAGCCTCCCCAACCTCCCTTACCAAAGTGCTGCACCTTCTATCACGGAATATACAGATAGGATCACGTGCTCTGCCTAATCCTATCCTCGACAGAAAATGTATACCATATAATATAGAACACATGACATTCTTCTATAATGGCTTTTATGTGCAGGCATCTCATAGCACTTTCAACCAAGACCACAAAAGATCTGAAGTCCCTACAAGTAGTGACTTACACAGGCTGGACACACAGCACAGGACCTTAACTGGAGATGCGTCCCCCAGGACTAGGGTTTAAAACAGCAGAACACTTCCACTTAGTCCTCCATGAGCCAAAATAGGTTTTCCATCATTGCTGAGCTGGGCTAAATTAGAGCTGACGACCCCAAAGTAAAAGGCAGCACAAGCCATTACCACTGCAATGATCCACTAAGCTCCTATTCACAACACACAAAAGTCTTTTGTACATTTTCAGTTTTGTGACACAATGCTGTGGTTTGTTGTAAAGGGGTTGTAGATTTATTTTGCTGTATTTGAGCCTGGATTTGAATTAGAGGCATTGCTGGGGAGTGTATGTTTTTAATAACAGGGACGTTACATTCTAATAGTTGTTGAATCTGATAATCCTGTACAGCATATGAAGTCACCCTTGACTTGAAATACAATACAAACAAAGTTACATGTCATACCATACCATGTAATAGCAATGTTATAACTAAGGGACCAGTGTACTGCCAGTGTAATGAGGTGAACATGTGCAATGGTGTTACCATAAAATTGCATCAAGTAATTACATAGTAATTCTATTAAAATGATCATCACACACAGTAGAGACCAATACCTGGACCCTTTAAAACAGGGGGGTCAAACTCCAGTCCTCGAGGGCCCCAGGGTCTTCTGGTTTTTATATCATCACAGTTGATGATTTAAAAAATGCACTTGATTCAAGATACGTGACCTGTGAAACATTTTGAGACCAGGAGAGAAGTGTTAAATTTGTCCAATTAATCAAATAATTAGACCAATTAAGTAATTGAGAGCTCGAGTGGAAAAACAGCCAGAATACACTGCAGCCCTCCAGGAACTGAATTTGACACCCCTGCCTTAAAAGCATTATGAAATATATAGAACCCCATTCACAGACCTTTTGTTTTTACCTAGTTATTTTGGTGAGGAATTACATTTAAGCATATTGCCTGTTGAAGGTAAAAAAAAAAAATCAAAAAATCAAAAATAATAATGCGCAATTGTACCCATGAATAAAACATTGATGGAGATTGACAGGGAACTTCTGGGAAATACAGTTTCTCTGATCCAGTATCATTTGCAGCTTCAGGGAAATTGAAAACGTAAACAACTACCACAAATGCATTTCTATAAAAAGCCAGAAGCACTCAGATAAATCAGACTTACAGAGAGACAGGGAAACAACTCAAGCCCATTATCAGTATTGTGTCTAACATAAACTACTAAACCTGTTATATAAAGGACTCACACTGCTGAATCCAACTACAGAAATACTTTGTTCCTACAGAGGATGAAACATACTTATCTACTCCTGGGCGGAATAAATAACTTTTTTGTGCAGTCTTTGCTTTCTGTGATTCAGTTTTATTAATCCACACAATTGTCTTCTAAATTTTTAGAAGGTGTTTAAATATGTTTTAAACATATAATTTAATCTCAATTAATTTATTCCCTCCAGGAAGATTAGAAATATAAAAGTCCAGGTACAAAGACACATTTTCTTACAGAAGTAAAGTTGCTGTTTGGATAAACAGTTGGTTGTGTATGGAATGAAAATCAAATATCTATCACTAGGGAGTGTCCTATTTTACTTTATTGAGCAATGGCAGTAAATTGATCTGCCACCATTAAGATCAATTGTATAGACCCCAGTGTAACTAACCTATTGGTACCAGACTAATGGACACTAACATTCCAGGTATTGTATGAATACTGGAGTAACAAAAAACCAGCTGCATCTTAGCAGGACTGTCAGAAATGTACACATTCTGAACGCAGAATACTTGAAGACGACGGCATTCTGGGGTTTATTTGATTGATGTAAAAGTGAGTAGATCGAAATCCTGTCATATGCTTAGGATATATTGTCTTTCATAATCATGGTAAAATAAAAAGGTCCTTATATTTGAACCTGTTACTGGCCTGGGTATGTTCCCATACCTATTTAATGGCTATTTTCTCAATGTCAATGTAGGAAAGGGTTAATGATCTGGCACGTGGCGGGTATCAGGTTATTTCAAAAGATGGAAAAAGTTAAATGGACGGAAAGTGGCTTTTTAAACCTTTATATTTACTAGAGATACATTGTCTATTCTCTATGGGTATAGGTGTCAAAAGTAGGTAGGTTAACTTGTCATGCCAGAGAGATACAATTCAGGAATGCCTTCAGTGTGGGGACAGCGGAGGTGTAAACACACCACAACATGTTTTGACCCCCCACCCTCTTTTTTTTTTTTTTTTAAATAAAATACAGTAGACCCTGTCATATGTGATTTAATTGTTTCTAGGGGTTCAATACATCTGTGAAAATACTGTATCTCAGAGGGAGTTGTTATACAACATTGTAGTTGCTATCTTAACACAGGAGGCAGTGTGGTCCAGTAGTTAAAGTACAAGGCTTGTAACCAGAAGGTCACCCTTTCAAATCCTACCACTGCCACTGAGTGACTCACTGTGTGTGACCCTGAGCAAGTCACTTAACCTCCTTGTTCTCCATCCTGCGTAAATCAATATCCTGTTGTAAGTGACTCTGCATATAATGCACAGTTCACAGCCTACCTCTGTAAAGCGCTTTGTGATGGTGGTCCACTATGAAAGGCGCTCTATAAAAATAAAGATATTATAATGTCAGGGAATTATACATTAACAAATTCAGGTGCAGTACTGCATATATACTATACAAAGAACATCAGTATAAATGGTTGTAAAAAAAAAGTGCAGTGCAACATAGTATTTTGCAATTTACAAAACAGCATTCCAAAAACAGTACTTACCGTACTTTTACCTTGCATTGCGTCAATTCACCTGTCGTTGGTTCTCAAGTGATTACCTCTTAATATAAGTGGTGGATCCATTCTAGGTGGATTCCAGGTACAGTTGCCTCTGGCTAAAAGAAAACCCCTCGGGAAGCAAGCAAAGTGTTCTAAGATGGAGTTGACCACCAGACACAACATGAATCAATAAATACATTAATATTTATTACCTGTCACGACGCTTATGCAATTCTATTTTACTTACTCTGTTTATGAAATGAACAGAGTAAGTAAAAGAAAAGCAATAGGCAAGTCTATGGTAATAAACTATAATAATAAAGTAACAGACAAACTAATGTTAATAAATTAACACTCTACCCCTACACACAATACAAAATGCAGCAGCAGCTCTAGATTAATTGTGAATGCATATACGGGAGCAATATTCAAGACATGCACAATATAATTTAACAGAACGGTAAACACCAGATTTTTCTGCGACTTGTGTCTGATTCAGAAGGATGTTAATTATTATTATTCACAACAAACTAAAAATTACACCACACAAAGTTTTTTGTGTTTCAAACTACACAAATAAAGAAATCTACAACATTATCAACCTTTACCCAATAACATGCTTGTTATCAATGGCACCAAACACATCAATTCCAATTAATGGAATGCTTGTGGGCAGAAATGAATACTCAAAATGCCCAAATAAGGTTTTTTTGAGCTGCAGGAGCCCCAAAACACTGCTTGTTTGACTTAAAAGTGGCGCTGCTAATGACGGCTTTATATTTGTCAAAAGCTCAGGCTATGTTGCCATTGCTAGTAAACTCTGATGAGTGACTCACATTAGAATGGTAATCAATGGTATTTTTACAACTTTTATCTAGTTTACTTCACATGAGTTCAACTTTTATTCAGGAAAAGCTCAGCATTATTTATAGAGTACAGCACCTGGCAGTAATTAGAACACCTGTCATTAAAAACATTAAACACAAAGAGAGATACAGTATTAAACACTGATTAAAGAATTAGCTCATTTTAATGCATTCAACTGAAACTATGCATTGTGCCTGATTGCAGGGTTTGTTTTCAGGATACTGAGCTCAGATCTACCAGTTTTCCAGTAGTCTTTGCAGCACCTCACATGGCTGTCACATCACGAGGAGACTGATCACAGAAAGCTGGTATAATGTGGTGCTGAGGTCAAGGAAGTCCAGTGCATATTAGGAGAGGTAGATCAATAGATCTACAAGGTCAGTCTAAACAGGTTTACCCCAATTAGGCTGTTAATAAATGCATTTTCTCTACTAGCCAACAGAGAAAAGAAAACAGTAACCCATCATAGTTTATTTTAATAACTGTTCCATGCGTGTCAGCGTGTATGTATACAACATTGATACACCATTTCGATTTCAAGACCACGTCACTTTGCATAAAATATTTTCTAACAAAGTTTTACAGCAGAAGAAAGGCAGAAAATTCCAGCACATCCTATACTATCGATTTAATTTGCTAAACTTAAATGACTAGCAACATAATGAATACTGTAAAGGCGAAAAGAAAGTAAAAGAATTGACCTTTGCGTGGGGAAAATAAACAAGCACTACTAGAGACGAGCTAAAATAATATAAATACGACTTTCAACAAACACTAACAGAGAAAAAACAAAACAAAAACAACAACTAGATTTGTTCCCAGAGGAGGAAATGGTATCATAATACGAAACTTTGAAAATATATCTCTCTTTACTGATGCTACCTGTGTCATAATACAATAGGCATCTGGGCACGCAGTGTCTTCTGGGAATAGTAGTTTATCTGGTACACGCTGAAAGGTGTTTCCAATCAAGAAATGTAGAGAAAAACTCCTGTCATCCACGGTTGTCAACAACTTGCTAGCTTCGTATTTAACGTTCTGTCAAGTTTTTAACCCAAAACATCAAATCACGACTAGACAAGGGAATTTTTAATATGACCCAGATTCTAATCCGAACAGGGTCCAGTTCTAACTGGTTTCGATCAGATAGAGTCTGGGTTGTACCCAAAGTTTTGAGAATCTGCTATAGACAGCTACTGCAGTGGAGTCGGTTAGCACAGGCAAACATGATAAATCACAAATAAGCTAACTGGTTGTAAAAGGCATTGTAAATGTACTGAGAACTTATCTATCCCATTTCCAACCACAACACTTTAAAAGTTCAAAAGTTGTTACTAAAATGTAAAAGCATGCACTGGGATTTACAGATTGCTTCCAAAATATGTTTTTGTAGTAGGAATTGTGTTATTTGATATAGACAGAAAGTGGCATATATAATTGACATTTCTGTTTGTCTAAGATTACAGTAATCCACTTGTGTGAGAGAAATTTTAACCAACTCTGCCGTCAAAGACACGTCCTCTTGCAAATGATTTAGTCCTAATGCAAAGTGCATGCCAGTTATCTCTCATTGCCTGTCACATACTGTACATTAATGTACATGAAGATTCCACAACTTGATGTACACAGTGATAAAACCAGACAGGTTTAATTAACCCAGGTACATATTAAGTAGTCCTATATACTAAAAGTACAGTGTGCTGCTAGAAGTGTAATGGCTTGCACAGCCACAAGAGAAGTAGAGTGAGTTCACTGTATATGTATAAATACACTATCATAATGGCACTTCTGTCCACAGAACAAGCATCTATGAGACTGTCAATTGTTTTTCAGGTGGAGTTGACAGTTTTCTTCAGCATAGCTCATTGGATGTGGTTTTACTGCCATTTAACTCTATCTGAATCCCAGCTTGGGTGATTTGACCCCCCTTATTGCCATCATTGAATACACAAGGGCCCCCAGTGACTCACCAAGTAAAGGGGGCCGGATGCTTCCAATTCATCTGGCAGCAAGTTACAGACCTTGGCTGGGGAAACACAGGAAGCACTGGTCCTACAGGATTAGAGTGTATATGATGGGAATTTTGCCTACAGGTGATGGCCAAAAACTGAATATTTACTTAGGAGGGGTTTTTTTAGGGTATATTTGAACACATGAACTTGTCTCTTGCCACATTCTTTTTTTTTTCCCTATGTGTATCGAATCCTGTGTAGGTCCAATTATGGGATTTTTGCTCGTATTAAAGTAATGATTTTAAATAATTGTTTTAATATGAGCGCCATCTTCAGTGCGTTGTTTAATATTATGAGATGAAACTGGGTCAGGAGAGATAGTCAGGTTGGCTTGGTTATTGTGCATCTCTGCCAGTGACTCCAGTCAAAGCACCTGGAGAGAGATGTGAATGTTTTGTGAATTACCTTGTCAGCCAAAGTATCTTGATGTCCCTTCTTTTTTACTTCATTTTCCTCCGCATAACAGGGTCCCATTTATTCTAAAGCTAAATGTCTAACAATCATGTCCATTCAATTGTATTTCTTTCTTTTATTCAGTACCAATTATTCTAAAAGGATTGCTTTTCTTATTTTGCTCCATCAAAAAAAAAAAAAAAAAAAAAAAAAAAAACCTGTAGAACTGGGAAGGAACTTTTATTTAGGCTTTGTGAAGGTCTACACAACACTCAAAGCCTTATTTTGTTAGGGTCTAATAGATATTGAGTAATCATATTCGACCTTGATTACTGTTATTAATATGTCAGTTGGTTAAATATGTTTGCATTGTTTTTGTCTATATTATCTATATATATATATATATATATATATATATAATATATATATATATATATATATATATATATATATATATATTGCAAAAGTATTCAGACCCTCTCACAGTTTTCACATTTTGTTGTTTTAAAGCTTGCAGTCATGACACTTTGAAGTAGGAATTAATATGTGTTATATACACAACAAAAAGAAAGATATATATATATATATATATATATATATATATATATATATATATATATATATATATATATATATAATAAAGGTTAAAAACTACTATCAGAAACGCCAGGAATATACAAGTACAACACAGTACATATCAAATCATTATATGCTTTGGTAAGATGGATTCATTTCTGCAATTTGGAGGTACAACATCTCAACATTAAATCTCTGTGCTCCATTAAACTGCAAATGTTAAAATTGATACCTATTGATCTGACTAGCCCATTCCTAGGACAACTAGCTGTGCGTGATGTTCCTGTCTGCTCTTAAGCTAGATAAGAACAGAGGAAGATAAGAGATCCTTCTAATACTCTGCTTCATCTAACTGGAGCCTGCTATTACAATAGACGTCCTGATTCCATCTGCAGCCAGTGCATGTGCACCTAGCTATTGCTTTCGCTTCATAATGGATGCACTTGCTAATATGTGTTTTTGGGTTATTAATAAGTGTTATCGGGGCATGCACTTTGTATTTTGTAGACTAGAAGATTTCATTAACTTGTAATTAATATAAAGGGAATTTGCATTGCTAATGTGTTTTTTTTTTTTTTTTTTTTGTAGTCGGTAATATTGTATCTAAACATGGTTTCTCTGTAATCTGTCTATATTGCCATAAATCCTACAGGTACACCCATACGGAAATAACACACATTATAAATATATGTAATGTAACTGTTTTATATGTTACATACTGTATATGCATCACATGTCCATATATTGATGTACAGATACTTTTCATTTATTTTTAAATATAAACAAAATAGGAACAGCATGACCAAAATACATGATATCACACAATGACTAGTATGCCATATAAACTATCTAGATCTATATATATATATATATATATATATATATATATATATATATATATATATATATATATATATACACACACACACACACACACACACACACACAGTTGTAATCAAAGTTTACATTGATAATTTTTTACAAACTTGTTGAAAACAAATAGTGACCAATGTTTTTATCAGACACCAGAATCATTTTTGTATAAAATCACTTTCTGCTTAAGGCTGCATTTTAAACTATACACGAAATGTGCGAAGCGTATATCAAACACCCACAGGTCAAGATATAAGATACAAGATAGCTTAGTTACACAAGACACAGTTTAACCTAGCGTAGCACCCATACCATCTCATTGTAACATTCTACTAAGGAACAACCCTTACTAAGCCATTTAATACAGGTTTATTCTTTAATGTGTCCCTTTTAAGGCATTTTAAAACTTGGCTTTTTGTACGGTTAATATTTTCATCAGATACTATACACAAGCAGCTGTACCTTGAGCGTGGCCTACATCAAGTAAATACTAACGGCAAGTGTTACAAAACAGTACTCGCTTAAAAAACAAAATGGTGCACATTACATTCGACAGCACATTTGAAAACAACAACAAAAAAAAAACATTCTACATTGCAATATAATGGTACACTCTCTTAGACGTGGCAGAAATGTCTGGGGTATGCATTCTCCAGGGCTGGGCTGAAGAGTTACTGTAGTTTGGATTGGTATTGTTTCATTAATCTAAATGTACGCTAATATTTTATTGAATGTCCAATTTGAACATATTTCATGAAAATATATAGTATCCATTTTTTTTACTTGGATAATGGATAATATATCAAAATATGTAGTAATTTGTATAAAACATTCACCAAATGAAGGGCATATACTTAGATTTTTATATATATATATATATATATATATATATATATATATATATATATATATATATATATATATATATACACACACACACATACATCAGTCATTTAGGTTATAAAAAAACACATATAGATTATAAAATACATATATTCAGATTAAATAAAAAAATTAAAAAACACATGGAGAGCACTGTATGTTACATATAATAACACATAAAATCTGAATATGAAAAATACTATAAAAATCAGGCCAATTTTATAACCAATCCACATATATTTATATATGAAAGTAGCGTAAAGCCTCAATTAAACGCCTCTGGTATTTATTTACAATATTTGCCAGAAGACTCAGCAATTATTTGAAGTTTTACAGTATGCAAGTGAAAACCAAATGAAGAATAATAAGACATATAAGTGTAACATATATTTTTTCAAGGCTGCAATACACAGCACATACAGCCGTGAGAAATGGTTTCCCTTGTTTTTTCAATACAAGAGTCACATTATAGACTATGCAGTGTTTATAAATGCTTGCTGGAATGTCAGGAATGGAGAGTGTGCATTTTAATTTCCCAGTGCCCTAGATAGCACACTTGCTAAGGAGAACCATTTTCTATTGCTGCATTATCAGCAAATCCAGCTGTGAAAAATGGTTTCCCCTCGGTTTTTTAATACAAGAGTCACATTTTAGGCTGTGCAGTGTTTATAAATGCCTTCTGAAAATATAGATACATAAATATGTTTCTCTTTGACAAAATGTTTTACAATGGCATATTAGTGATTCCAAACATTGTAAGCAGTGTGATGGCAAATGTACATATGTGTACTCATCATGAAAGAGCACATATTTATATAAGCATTTACAACCCAGGGCTGGCAATGGACCGTGAAACAAGCAATGTGATTGGTTGAGAAAGGTTCCAGCAGTCCAGTTGGAGCCTTGTCACATATTCTAAATCACTGCGCTCCCTAACAGAATTTAAAGTATAAGACAGTAGCCGTCTTGCTTTTACAGTTACAGATGTATAGCTGTAACTATAAAACTGTGACCAATTACCTGCACAGTACAACATAGTAGTAAGTAGTTATGCTGATTTGGATGAAGAACAATTAAATAAACTGGAAGACAAGAAAACATAAATAAATAAATACCTTTATACTTAGTCACCCCAACTTTGTCACTTATTAATAATATCTTTTATATAACACCTTTCATATAGGACCACCATCACAAAGTGCTTTACAAGATATGAGACTAGGGTGTGTGAACTATGCATTAGTTGTAGAGTTACTTACAACAAGATGGAGCATAAGGAGATTAAGTAACTTGCCCAGAGTCACAAAGTGAGTCAGTGTTTGAGCTGGGATTTGAACCAGGGACCTCCTGGTTATAAACCTGTTTCTTTAACCACTGGACCACACAGCCTCCTATAAATTAAAATAATGTATTTTTAGTTGTATGTAAACACTGCATAAAAGACACCCCTCTCAGACACATACCTTGAAAAATTACTGAAATCCTAGATGTTGTTGTATTTTTTATTCCTCCCATCTGTTCTGCTCAAACAGTGACAGGGAAAAAAATAACCATCTCAACTCCACCCCCTGGTGTATATTTTCAATGGCAATATCCACAATACAAAAAATACAGATGTCCTTTCTTTTGCATGTTTCAATAAAGTTAATTTACTCAGCTTAAGTTAGTGTGTAGTTCAAAGTTATAAATGGGACAAGTTTACTGGCGTAAGGATATTTAATTTTTTTTTTTTTTTAAAAACTAATAATTTTTTGCTCCCAACATGATTTATGCTTTTTTTCTTCAAATCCACAGTTTGACCTGGATTATAAATGCAATAAGGCCCTTCAGGGAGTCTGTATACGTTGGATATATTGACTTTTGGGGGCTGGAGGCACTCGACTTTGTCTCGTATATTCGATGAATACGGATGGCCTGTAGGGCCTTAATGCATACATAAGCATAAGCTTACCAGCTTTGGGCATGTTAATTTTAACTCTTTGCAGTCCATTTATTCAGCACTTGTCAGGTGAGTGAAGTCCAATTTATTTTATATAATATATTTTTTTTCAGAGTAAAACAAGTTTAAAAGGCATTGAATCGCAAAAAAAATACTCAGTACTGTATCTACAGCCAAGCCCCACCCCTTGTTCGCTATATTTTTCGCATACCTCTTTATAGACGCATATTGATAAATTCTCTCCTGATCACGTTTTATCACCAAACTTCTCAATAATGCAATCCAAGTCATTATTTTACTACTATAACATCTCAAAAAGCTCTAAATGTCTGTGATATTCTTTGAGCACTGGATGCAGAAGCAGCTGCCTCCTTTGTTATGTCCGTGTATCTCTGTA
Organism: Polyodon spathula; assembly: GCF_017654505.1. Classification (NCBI taxonomy): domain Eukaryota; kingdom Metazoa; phylum Chordata; class Actinopteri; order Acipenseriformes; family Polyodontidae; genus Polyodon; species Polyodon spathula. The sequence goes on along the minus strand of NC_054566.1, from coordinate 3,587,584 downwards.
GCGCATGGGGCTATGAGATACGCCCTTTTTTCGGTTTCATTTGCTTCCTATCACTCTTACAAATAATAAGATTTCCTAGGCTTTTTCCGGAGAAAAAACGACCTGTGCTTTACCTCTTTTTGATGATGCTGGACAGCACTCAACATTGGACTAGAAAGGAAAAATTGTAATGTAGGACCTGGTCCGAGATAGGACCGCAAAGGGTTAAACCTGTTTTACTCTGAAAAAAAATAATAAATTAAACAGCGTGTGTAAAATAAACAGCGGGTGTGAAAATAAATTGGACCTGACGCGCCTCACGAGCGATGAATAAATGGGCTGCAAAGGGTTAAAGTAACTAAAAGCCCTGAAACATTTCAACAGGAAGTTTCCCATACGAACAGCTAGTTGAATCTACACCAGTGAGAGGCATGCATAAAATAACAGGCACAAGCCAAAGAAAAAATAATAATTCAAGGGAAAGCGTGAAACTTCAATAGTATAGTGAGATTTGTTCATTTACATACAAAAGTAGTTTGAAACAAACAGTTGTAACTAAACTACCGTAGCAAGGATGAGTTACAGGAGTGAAAATGACTTTTAGTACATGGTGGGTAGGTCTAAGAAGTCACAAAAACCGAAGAAAAAGTCAACATATGAAAGAAAAAGCAATGATACATAGAGTCCTTAAACTGTACGGACATAGAAAATGAATAGGAATGAATCCGAATGTTTTTATGTTTTGTTTTTCTTCATTTAAGAACTCACGTTTCTAATTCAGTTAAGGCAGTAAATTTGCAAATTAGAGGAAAAAGATTCATCATCCTAAACTACACTGTAATAACACAGTAATTCCACATATAGTGGTATAGTTACAGTGCAGCAGCATGATTATTTACAAAATTAAAATTGCTAACATATTTTGTTAGTATACTACACATACGGTTGTGCATTTACAATGTCATTACATTCGCCTCCTTCTCCTTCCTAGCCTCCACCTGCTTTTTGGCTCCATCTAACGGGGGAGGACAGCTATCCTCCCTTTGCCTATGGCTTCCCTACGATCAGCCTCTCCACTTATCTGCAGGATCGTTTATGGGTCAGGATACTTTGAAAACCGAAGCCAAAGACCAAAGAATGTACTGCAAAATATGTATAATGTAGTAGTGTTGTCTAGTCTATGTTTTAATATATAATCTATTGAATTTTTCCTGACTGAACTTTAACAAGGTCCGGAAGCTATGAACACTTTTTAGCAGAAAATTAACCTGGAATTCAGAAGGCATTGGGATGCAACTTGCAAGCAAAAGCCTTTGTTTTATCAGCCCAAAAAACCCTACACAATTTGTCACTGCCTCTACATAACGACAGCCTAAACGGTGTTCCCAGTTTGTTTCCATTTCCAAAGGTCATTCACTGAGTAAAAGAGAAAAGAAGAAAGGAGGACATGCATTAATAAAAGAGTACACAGATACGAAGACAGAACAGGAATATCTATGACCAATGATGACTTTGGAAAATTGTGTTTCAGCAGGGGACTGATTATCAGTTTCTTTCTAAGGAGGTTGTTGCAAAAATAAACAACAGTTTGAAGGTCAAAGGGATAATGCATGTTTTGCTGTGTGCTGCGGATGATAGTTAGAGATATAACAAACATCTTCTATAGTGCTTATACCGCTATTAAATTAATCTGTGTCCTTGGGTGCTTTACGAGATGGTATTAGCTTCTTTTAAAGAAACAATAGGACTTGCCTTTTGCGAACACATTACAGTAGCTTGATGCAAGTCAACACTCAACTTGACAGATCCAAAAAGAGCCCTTATAAATACTTTAATCAGCAAGGTATCTTTGTTATTATAATGTCCACTGAGTCATATGTTTATGTATACATTTGTCTTTTTTTGTTGACTATTGCTTGGGCTTGAAATTGATATTTTGACTGCTCTGTGCATTTGCATATACTTACCATTTTAGTCAATAGTAATCAAAACTGCCTGAATGAAAAATGACTATTTGCTCTGAACATTCATCTTTGAAAATAAATAGCACCCACTAGGCATTGTTCTAAATCATTCCACAATCAAACAATGCCTGTGCATATAGGAATTTCAGCATTCACCACTGCAAGCTAGCTGAGGCATTTGTATTATTTTCTAATGAACATTACTAGAAAATCTGACATGACCTTATTTGAATTAGCTGAATGGTAATCTAAATACCTCAAATTATTAAAACAGAGCATTTTGTGCACCAAGGTTTTGTGTGGGTCAACATGCATTGACCCATGTTGAGCGAGACAAAATGCATGATGGCCATTCTTAATCCAATGAAATAACAAACAGCCACACCTATGTGAAGGTTTCACCCCCACAGGGAATGTTTTTGTTTATTCTGTTTAGATATGTTTTTGTTGCTTGAGACACACCATAAGATAGATTATAGCAGGGATGAAGAAAAAATTGCTCTAATCAACATTTGGGCTGACGGTTCAATCCAGAGAAGCTTGGATGGAAGCGTCCATAACAAGCTGCTTCCGGGGCATTGATCCGCACTTTGTTTACTTGCATCTGACATCCAGGTCAACCCTGCTTTATCAAAAGCAGTGTTCTGACCCGGGTAGGTTCTGACCTGGGCAGAGCATGCCAGTGTGAAAGGGGCTTTATTTAAATGACAGAAAGCCCCGTTTATATTCACATTTATTTTACATTTAAATTGTCCTTATGGAACCAATTCAATAATTAAAACCAAAATAGCTTCTGTGCTGGTATCTTTTTAATGATCTGAATGGTGAAATCTCTTTAACTATTACATGAAATCTCTAACTATTACGTGAAATCTCTTTAACTATTTCATGCAATATCTAACGATTTTATGATTTCCACTGCTCTACTGACCCCATTACAGATCACTAAATGCTCTTTTAAGATAGTTTTAAGTTTGCGGCACCTACCTTTTTTCCTTAACAAAGGGGAAGAAAATCAAAAGTGAATGGAAACCTTTAAATACGGTTTTAAAATATTACAAGCACAGCATTTTTCAAGGAACCCACTGTACCTTTATATCATTCCTATAGAAATTTTCAAATTTACTTTATTTATAATCATAAAATAAACCAAGACCTGCATCGGTTCATCGATCATAAAACAAAACAAAATCAATCAATTATTTTGTTACTGGGTTTCAAAAATGGCAGGCGTAATTTAATAGGCCGCACACATATTTGTAGAAATAAATAATGAAACTATTTAATTCATAGTTCACGGGGTGTTTGTGAAGCCCAGGCTTGAAATTAGTTAGAAAAGAGATCCCAACCTATGATCTGTCCTTTGCGCGAGGACCAAGCTTGGTTGAAGGTCATGTTCCTGAGGATCTGAAAACATGTAAAAGGGCTCTGCTCAGCAGAGGCACCTCTCTGGGTGATAGCAATAGTCCAGTTCCATTAAGACCTGAAAAGAGAGACAGTAAAGGGTTCCCTGACTGGTCTGTTGCTGCCCACAAATGGGGTGAGGTGAAAAGTGCCACGTGGTGAGGTAGAATATGTGCATGACCTGTACAAGGATAGTGTGGCCGGGAGTCCCCTTTGACTCACTGGGTGAGAACCCCCCTAGTGCGAGGACGACCTGAGGTCGGGGTAGTGAGTCCGCACTTACCCCCCTAAAAATGGACACCCGGTTCCCAGCACAAACTTTCACCATGTGACAGACAATTGCACCGGTGCATTACATAAAACAAGACAGCTAGAAAGGAGACAGGAAAGGAAAGGACGTACCAGACAAAGGAGGGAGGGTTAGGATAGAGTTAGTGTGGGATGGTAATGTGATTACCTGCCACTCAGTGGAGAGGGAAAAAAAAAATTCTAGTAGGGAAAAAACTCTGGTGGCCCCGGCAGTCAGGTAGCCCCTACTCCGGGCATGCTAGCTATTATTTTTTCATGGGCTGCTATTATGTCAGTAGGGTATGAACGGATGTATGAGTACATCGCTGCGGAGGTCCAGCACCCCATGTTCTTGATTAATACTTTTCTGTTTATTCTGTTTAGCCATATTTTGTTAATTGAGACACACCACGTTTACTTGCGTCTGTCACCCTGGTCAACCCTGCTTTATCAAACACAGTGAGAAATCATGTCGCCAAACCCGCATGACACTGGGTCCTGACCTGGGGAGGTTCCAACCTGGGTACAGCATGCCAGTGTGAAAGGGGCTTAAGATGTAAGTGTTATGCTACCACTGATGTCAGAAACTAATAGGGAAAACATTCATTCAAAATGTTCTGTGTTTACCAAGGAAGTGCAGTATGCACTATAAAGTCAAATACTTTTAATTTGTCCTTAAAGTTGCCTTAATTATTTTCTTATTAGTAGTAAGATCAAGTACCCTTTACTTTTTGTATGTTTTAAGGGGGTGTACCACTTAATCCCCCCAACCCCTTTAACTATGTGGCTTTTAGGTGGTTTGAGTCTGTTATTTCTATCTCCTGACAACTCTTAGGTCCTTCAATTAATTTTCAATTAATATCAGATAAACTCGTTAAACTTAAATTAAAGGATTACCATTCTGTAGGAGCACATTTCTCATGTGTCCTTAATTTAAATTTGAGGTTATTTTTATTTCAAAATGCATGGAAAAATAAGGAGAATTTAAGTGTCTCTTAGAGACACACTCCTGCGCATACTGCTTTGACATGTCAGCATACAGGACAAAGTACCAAAAAGTATGCAAAATGGATAATAGCAAATAGTTTACAGGACAATCTCTTAAATAGGCTGGATTCCAAGCTCTGTAACCTTGATGACATCCTCCATTACTTCTTATTAGCCGAAAAGGTAGTAAATTGTGACATTCTGACAGAAACGTTGTGGAACAGATGGAGAGGAGGGAGCTAGTAATGCTCCTGCAGTTATAGTGATGGTCCAGAGAGAGATGGTCCAGAGGTTCAGCCGTTGGCTTTCCAAAGCAATTCTCATCAAGACACAACGGAAACCATGAGCACAAACTGCAATGACCTTGCCTAGCAGGTTGCCAGGGAAATTGTTTATGACATTTAGAGGAGGTTTTGTCCAAGTTGCAATAGTGAATGCAGAAGAACGGGCTCCTGAGATGTAAAAGAAATGCTGGCACATTGTTTTGCATTCGATGAAGGTTAAAATAAGAGGTAAAATAACAAACTGGTGCCCTGTACCTTCCTGCTGAACAAAAATACACTGTGCTTGTACTGCAGGTGCTGTGTGTAAGTAAATATTTTATTGTAACCTTGCTAAACCTTGATGGTTTGCCCCTGTACTGTTAGAAAAATGATGCCCCTGTATTTAATAAATCTGTATATTTTTAAATAAATTAATTGAATCAGCTACTTCTGCAATTAACATAATGGCTAGTGCCTCTGAGAACTCTAAAGGTATGCTAGATCCCACAAGCTATGGTCTGTATTACACATTTAGAGCTATATCCCCTTATTGCAAGGCACGGTAGTTCCTTGTACAAGTTAGAAAAACTTGTTTGAAAATACTATGTCTCTATACAGCTCCAAGAGTTTTGCTGTTTTCACCATGTTGCAGCGGCAAAACTAAATCACTTAGAATTACCATCTGTACCAGAACTAAAACTGAAACTTCTTACAACAAATGTGAAAAAAAAATGTAAATACCTCTTATCACAATGAGATTAAGTCGTCAAACTAAGGTAAAATCTTTCTTCTTCCGTTTACTTTTTAAGAGCGTGTAGCGACTTTTCAAACAGAAAAGCTAAATAACTGGACATCTACCAATCGTGTGATTCCACATGCTGGTCAACGTCAAAGTAAACCAGGGATCGCAAGGAGTTTGATATCCACAACATTTATATTAAACAATTTATTTATGTTTTAAAACAGATGCTGTAGCTCTGGGTGGCTGCATGGTGAGTCTGCAGTGTGTAAAAAAGCGGGCGGCTAATGGCACACACTTCAGAGGACAGCGCATGTTTGTCTTCGCACCTCCTGAGTCAGCGCAGGAGTGGTAGTGATGATCTGAGCTAAACAAAATAGTTGGACACTACTAAATTGGGGAGAAAAAAAAATTATATATATATATATATATATATATATATATATATATATATATATATATATATATATATATATATATATATATATTTGGCAACTAACTAAATAATCACTAAAACACCACTGCATGTTTTGTAGAATTTTTATAAATTCTCCTAACGATTGTAAAAGAGTATATTTTTTTCTGGATAAGGTATTTGAACTTCTGCTGCTGCTGCCATAGCATTGAATTCACAGTATACAGTAGATAGTACAAAAGAGCAATGCAAAGATAAACACCAGTGAGCCCTGTACCACAGTCATCAGGATGTTCAATCAATACCATGTAAATATAACGTTTCCAAAACCACTGAATGGCATTTGCATGCAGGCAATTAAAATAATTGATATGCTAAAAATTGATTCTGCCCAGGATAAAATATTTTTTAACTTTAATTAGTGACTGATCAATAAAGCAATTAGGTTGACAGTCTTCATGAAAGCTAACCCACAACCCCATAGTTACAGCTGTCAATTATCCACCTATTGCATGAGATAGTTGCTCAGTTTGTAGGGATTTCCTGAACTACTCTTGCCTGAGTTGACCCAATGAAATGCTAATTATTAGAGGGTTAATAACACATCAGCTGAATCAGTTAACATCACACAAAATTAGGCCAACTAATAAAGACATGCAGACCGTTTTTAACACTTTGAAAGGCAAGGATTAATCAAAGAGAAACACACACTAAATCCAGTATTCAGAAGACTGGAGTCTTTTAAAGAGATAGGGTATAGAGTCTTGAGTCGTCTAAAGAGATAGGGTATAGAAATGTACTAAAACCTTGAAGCTGAGTGGCTCGCCTGGTAAAAGCAGGGCTGCACTGCCAGCAGTTGCTGGCTATTCCACAAGAAGCATAGCATTGGCTCCCGCGAATTAGGGGGACAAAACAGGAATGGACTGTTTCTCCTTACCGGCCTGGTGAGTATAAGCGGATACTTGCAGGGATTCCCTTTGTCCTACAGGGGGCAGTAGCTCATCAACATCCGCTGTATTGCTGCCGGGCGTAAAGAGGCAATTGGGTTAGTTGTGGCATCAGAGGCTATCCACTGACCTTCAGTCGTCCTGAAAGAGCCATAATGTGGGAGAAAAAACAATTGGGTAACACGGAAAAGTAAATAGTTATTTTACAGGATAACTGCAGCTTCAGTAAATCCTGCTGTTTGTAGTCCCTGGAGGTTGTGGTGTTATAAATGATGCTATTGTACTCTAAAGGTGTGGTGCACTGCATCTTGTTACAGCTGCAAGGGTGCCTGTTTCTGACAGAGATGAATTGAAGCACCTGACGAGATTTACTATAAGCAGTTTCTAGAATGCCATCAGAGGGGAATTGTAACAGTGCTGAATTACAGAATTGAGGCTGCAGCCATCAATCACTCTGACTGGTGACTTAGATGGGCTTCTGATAGAGTAAGTGGACTTGCTAGCATGCATGAAATGTAAGATAAGAATATGTAAAACTCATCCATAGAGGTTTTTGATAATGGCTTTGCTGGGTTGTGTAAAGCCGGTAACAAATCTGCATTTATTCATAGTTGAGGGTGAGAGCCAAGATGATAGGTCATCAATATTGAAACGTTTACTCCTCGCCAATCATGTACCGTATGGGAGTCTATTGTTTTGGGGCACATTTATGTTCAGGCTGTGCCTGGAATCATTCCAAGAGCACTACAGTAAGGTCAGTCACCTTTCAACATTGCTCAGGAGTATTTTACACAGTCACACACCCTCTTCACAAGGCTTTAGGTCATGTGTTATTTAAATATGAGTTGATGTCCATTATGTTGGTTTATTTAACCTTTTCACTACAGCGTAAAAAGAACATTGCTTCTACTGCTGTGCCATAGGCAAATGTCCCTTTTACATCATTGTAAGCATTTTAAAACATACATCATCTTAAAACCGTACATTTATCAGTGCATCCGTTTGTCAGACTCAGAAGCTGCTTAAAATGATGTCATGCGATTTTTAGCAGCGTTTGCTCCAGGATTTACAGACCAGAGGATCAATGTGGCCCCCTGTCAAAATTTTAGAGGGACATTTTCTTCAGTGAGGGGGTCAATATGTTTGAGTCAGAACAAACCACCATTTCTTATTTTTGTTTGTTTTAAATATGCCAACAGAGTTTACTGACCTTTTGTTTCTGAAGAACAAAAAATAAAACTGTAAAGCTGTTGATACAACCAAGGTGTCTCTACAACACTCACTGTCACTTTTGGGGAAAATATTGGGAAATGTGTCACAGTGATGCTGGTGTATAACTGAGTAAAGGATATTCATTGTACCAAATCACTTTAGAACAGGGATTGTAGTCCACTGCGTATCCCCATCTGAGATAGTCATATAAAAAGAAAACAGAAAAAAAAGGTCTGTACAATATCATGATACAACAACGCACAAGCATTGTAGTGTGTGATGGATACAATTACACAAGCTACTGTATTATAATGGAAAAAATATATATTATATTTACTTTTGGATAAAAATAGTTCCTCAAACAGGTTTCTAGTTTTCAGAATCATCATCATCATTTTATTGTAATTACTAATTAATTAAAATCAATGAAGCCTCCGTGCTAGCCTCAATCACTCAGAAGTTACACTGGACTATTCATTGGTAGCAAATGGCAATCATGTATTTTTTATTGATAATACAATTACAGAAAAGCAGGCAAAGAAAAGTTCACTATCCATGCATCTCTACAGCTGACCTCATTACGAAAACATGTTATTGGCATTTTTAAATTCTTGGTGAATAAAACGTACAGTACTGATGCAAATTAAAAAATCATAATAAATCCTTCACCTAGTATCAGTGTGATGGATGTCCCTGTTTGTTACCAAACAAATCACTGAAGATGGCAGGTAAATTTAAGAGAGCTTCATTCGCAAGACATTTTTGGTGTTTTTACTCTGACAGTATTTTGTCTTGATTGCCCTTTGCTAGTAATGTATTAGTTTTGAGCCAGCACTCCATATTTTTTCACTGGATTGAAAGCTAAAAACTCTTACTCTCACACCAGAAGTATCGTCTTGTAAAATTAGACCGCATGACAATACTTCAGTTTCTGATTGGCCATGCATTCTGTAGTTTGAAAAGAACCAATAGTACTTAAGTTACAATAAACTTTAATCGTGTCATTGAAAAAGTAAATATCTATTTGCAGGCACCAACACACAGAGGAAATAAAATGGAGTTAAAAATAGGCTTTTAGTTTTTTTTGGTTTGTTTTTTGTTTTGTTTTTATACCAGACAGACTGCAGTAACCGCCAAACTGTTTATGACTTTGAAACCGGGCTTATTTTAAACGTACCTATTTAATATGTAAATTAGCTATGTGTGCACTGAACGCTCTGTCACAGCACATCAGTCTGGTGTTAGTGATTAATCGTTGATTACAAGACAAAAGTTTGCAATAGATTGGACTAAATAAAATGCGTTGTCCGCCATTTCAGAATTGTTCCCAGTTTGAAAACCGCTGCACCAGAAGAAACCACATCACCAGATACAGTTTAATAGCAGTAGTATGTCAATGCCATTGTCCTGACTGGTATGCTCTTACCTTCCTGCAGCCCCTTTATTTTGACAATTTCCCTATCAAAAATGGTATTTTTGTTCTTTAGCATTTTTCATTCTTAGCCCCCACCCCCCCAAGTAAATATTTTGGACAGTTTTTAAAACAATTTTTGCTTTATTTTTACAACATACATTGATGTTGTTCATATGATAAATGCGTATCTGCTTCAGGTACTCTGTATTTTGTTTTTTTTTTCTTCAAGGTTAAACGATGGCACAAAACATTAAAAATAAAATGTCAAATATACAATTTGTCCAGCCAATAACTGGTGGAAGGGGATGAAGGGATTGATATAATATATAAAGACCTTTCTAGTTGATCACTGGACGTGATGTTCAGCGAATGACGCATGTGATGCTAGCCATTTGACTGACAAATGTTCTGGTTCTGGAGGTTGCCTAATATGCTTGATGTTTAGGATTTTAATCTATCTTCAACGTGAGTACTCTGTCTGAACCACCGCTTTACTAAATTGATTTTTGGAAATAATCAGCAGATAAGCCATTGCAGTATCCTTGCACATCTGTATTTCAAACCTGGTTGGCTCTAACATCTTCTGCGATTTCAACACCCCTGCAAGATCAAAACAGGGTCCCATGTGACAATAGCACTGATAGTTTTGTAGTGTGCACTCCATTACAACCTGTATGTTTAACAGTACAATCCTGACAAGACTTGCTGCCATTGGAACATTAGGAGAGGCAGTAAAATGACACATGTAATGCATTAAAACAGAGTTTAAACAATATTGAAAGGGTCCCCACTGGTTCACCTAACACAGTAACACAACCAAAAAACAACTAAATAAATAAATGAATCCAACTCGTACTCGTAAGTCTGATTGGTGTGCGTATTTCTTTGATTAAGCCTCAGTCTGCAATTTGCTTTTTATTTAAGATCAAATCAAAGATCAGACGAAACAGGCTTGTAAAGTATTGGGCCACCTTGGTTTGTTTAAGACAGGCATTGTTTATGGCTTTGTTTAATCCCCACAGTTCTGAAAACTAATAAAATATTTTTAAAAAAATGCATTAAAGTATTGACCCAACCCTTTCACTGGGATTCTCTGCTGTGAATCAGAAAGTGGCACTTGTGCCTGTGTTGCATGTTAATCACTATGTGCTGACTAATGACTTCAGAATATTGCTCAAAAAAAATTCATAACAGTAGACTCTAACATGATGGATTTTTGAATGCATGTATTGGCATTCTTTCAAAACCCGCCATACAATAATGTTTTTTGTTTTTTTTTCAGAACCTAACCATTCGTACATATTTGACAATTGACAAAAACAGCCGATCCAGTTTCTCAGCAAGCCCATCAAAATTATTATGCTGCTACTACATATTGCACAACCTATCAGTTCCTTTTATTTTGATCTGGTTTTCTTGCAGTTCACATATTTAAATTCAGACATACCCCTTTGGTACTTCCTTGTAAATTTAACCACTGGTGTCTTCCTTCGTGAATAAGTCCATGCATGTTCTGTACCAGGTGGCACAAGGGTGTGGTGGTTAGCGCTGCTGCCTCACAATGCCAGGGTCCTAGGTTTGATTCTGGCCTAAGTCTGTCTGTGTGGAGTTTGCATGTTCTCCCTGTATTCACATGGGTTTTCTCTAGGTACTGTGGTTTCCTCCCACAGTCCAAAGACATGCTGTTCAGGTTGATTGGTCACTCTAAATTGTCCTGTGTGTGGTGCCCTGCAATGGACTGCCATCCCATCCTGGGTGTAGTCCCACCTTTGTGTCTGCTGGGTTAGGCTCTGGCTCAACGCGACCCTGTAAAGGATTAAGCAGTTAATGATAATGGATGGATGTACTGTAGCGCATGCATGATGGAAATTGTAGAGATCTGGTACTCATCTTTAAATAGTTAAAACACCTGCTATTAACTGTTAAAAACAACAGGCTAGGGATTGTTCAAAAATAATTAAGGGGGATCCCTGAGTGGCTCACCTGGTAAAGGCATGTCCACGTTGTTGGTTTTTGTTCGAAATTCCACAGGGAGCAGTGCATTTACTCTGGATGCTGCTTCGCATTAGGGAGGCAAAATCGACAGGGACTATTTCACAGTATCTCCTGCTGGGCAGGCACCCAGTGAGCTCATGCAGACAGTTGCTGGGCTGGTGTGTCTTTTAGAGGCTGATAACTCACGACATCCACTCCCATGCTTCTTGGTGTAAAGAGGCAATTGACTTGGTCATGGGATCGAAAGATCCCCACTGACTTTTAGTTCTTCCGAGTCGTTGTGTGGGGAATTGCTATGGTAAGAAATGTAACTGGACATTCTAAATTGGGGAAGAATGCCTTAAATTAGTATAATAAAAGTGCTAATTAATTAACACATGCACATGGTCTTCCAAACTGCACCCTTGTTTTCATGTTGGCTGAGTTGTGCTGCCACTGCAATCCTAGTAGTTCTCCAGAGTCCAAAGTTCACCACTCTGGTGCCAACCATTGATCCAATGCTTTCTCAGGACATGGCTTCCATCTCCAGCTAAAAAAATAAGAATAAACAAACAAAAAAACAGTGCAATAGCTCTCACCAGGACAGATGTAGCCCACAATCATACATTTTGTACTTGGGAAAACCTTTTTGTGGTTTAAATTATAGGTTGGGTTAGTTGGCTGAAAATAAGTGTGTAGTACATTATTGCCTTGGATTAAATATTGTTTGGGCAGTTCAATGAATGATTAGTTATAAAGATAGAACCTGTGAGTTGAGGGTTTTGGCACAAATTGTTAATGCAATCTTCTTTAAAATTAGCTCTAAGGGTGGTTTGCAAAGTTCTTTCCCATCAAGAAATGAGGATACTACCATTATGATACAATACACAACAGGACTACATATATTAAACCTTGATTTTAAAATCAGTCATTAAAACACCATCGCATGACAGATTTGGGTTTGCACTATAACCTCAGTTGTCTTTAACAAGGATACATATTTATAGAAACGGTAAATAAGTCTAGCAAGCATCCACAGCAATGTGACCTATACATAACAATTGACGTGACACACCAGAGAGAGGTTTCATATTACCAAGGTAGCGTTTCCCTTTACCAGGGTAACATTCACCACTAATTATTTGAAGTTGATGTAACTAAGAAATATAACAGAGCTGCCAGCCTTTGGGAGATAGGCAAAAAAAAGAAAAAAAACAGGGCTTCCTGAGAAGAGTTGGAAGGACAATTGGTTTGAATCAATCTTAATAAAATAAAATTATATTGATAATTTTAATCTGCATTTATATACTCTGGAATGTATAAAAGCAGCAAAACACCAAGTTATATTTTGATTAAGCTTAAATGTGATTATTATATAAGTGCATGTGCTAAGGAGGTTGATTTATTTATTTTTTTAACAAACTCAGTCTTTGGGCTGGCCCAAATCAAACCCTGATCTCTCTTGCCAAAGAGTGTTTATGCGATAATATCGCTAGTTTTCATATCGCATTTTCTTTATCACGAAACCAAAACTAGCCATTTCCAGTCCACGAAAAGAGGAGGGACTGCCGGAAGCAGCATGAAAACAGTTGTTGAGCAATCCCCAGCTGGAATTTGTGACTTTTAAAAGGGGCAGAAACTTAGGTGGTAACATGCAAAATGGCAGACGAAGACAGCCAGGCTAGAGAGAAAATAAATACTTTTTTTAAAAAAATCTGTGTTGTACTACTGTTTTGTTTGAATGCCATTTCATACAACTACTACTAGTAATAATAAAACTATGTTTAAGAATAGTAATAACAATGATCTGCTTTTATTTTTGTTGTGTAAAATGTTGAAAAATATGGACGCAAGTTTGAAAAAAAAAAAAAAAAAAAAAAACACGCACACTTGGCAATTACCTCGTTTCCACAGTGCTGCATCCTTCTGTCACTTATGAAAGCGTGCCACATTGTTTTCACGGTTTTTGTAAAAAGCCATACCGTGCCCTGGCTTGTGTCAGCACCATGCAATGCCAGCACCCTCATACCCGACTGGCACGGTGCTGCCCCGAGCCCTGTTGTGCACAGGGCTGTGTAGTAACTGTAAAACTTGGGCTGAATAGAACATCCAAAAACCAGCTAACACTGTCTCCAGGATCAGTATCGGTACATATTAGAACATAAGAAAGTTTACAAACGAGAGGAGGCCATTCGGCCCATCTTGCTCGTTTGGTTGTTAGTAGCTTATTGATCCCAAAATCTCATCAAGCAGCTTCTTGAAGGATCCCAGGGTGTCAGCTTCAACAACATTACTGGGGAGTTGATTCCAGACCCTCACAATTCTCTGTGTAAAAAAGTGCCTCCTATTTTCTGTTCTGAATGCCCCTTTGTCTAATCTCCATTTGTGACCCCTGGTCCTTGTTTCTTTTTTCAGGCTGAAAAAGTCCCTTGGGTCGACACTGTCAATACCTTTTAGAATTTTGAATGCTTGAATTAGGTCGCCACGTAGTCTTCTTTGTTCAAGACTGAACAGATTCAATTCTTTTAGCCTGTCTGCATATGACATGCCTTTTAAGCCCGGAATAATTCTGGTCGCTCTTCTTTGCACTCTTTCTAGAGCAGCAATATCTTTTTTATAGCGAGGTGACCAGAACTGAACACAATATTCAAGATGAGGTCTTAGTGCATTCTACAGTTTTAACATTACTTCCCTCGATTTAAATTCAACACTTTTCACAATGTATCCGAGCATCTTGTTAGCCTTTTTTATAGCTTCCCCACATTGTCTAGATGAAGACATTTCTGAGTCAACAAAAACTCCTAGGTCTTTTTCATAGATTCCTTCACCAATTTCAATATCTCCCATATGATATTTATAATGTACATTTTTATTTCCTGCGTGCAGTACCTTACACTTTTCTCTATTAAATGTCATTTGCCATGTGTCTGCCCAGTTCTGAATCTTGTCTAGATCATTTTGAATGACCTTTGCTGCTGCAACACATGGCAAATGACATTTAATAGAGAAAAGTGTAAGGTACTGCAGGCAGGAAATAAAAATGTACATTATAAATATCATATGATTATACAACAAGAACTCGTACCGTCCAGTCACAAAGACTGCTGAAGTGGGGGATGTCACACCAGAAACAGGAACCAGGAATTAAACAAAAAGATGGGAGTTTTGGGGAAGCTGAGCGCTTGCTTGCGTTCAGCATTTAATGAAAGAACAGAACAGTAAATAAAAAGGCTGTAACAAACAAAAAACACAGGACACGGCACTCGTCGCCAAAACAAAAAAGACAAACAAAACAGACTACAGACAAAACACGGCGCGTTTCTATTTTTAACTACTATTTATTATTATTATTATTATTGTTATTATTATTATTAGTTTTAGTAGTAGTACCTCCGTCTCCAATCTTGTTCTCCCCTCACCAAACACGCAACCCGCAGAAAATGAAACATGCCGCTTTTATGCAGCTGTACCGACACTCGATTGATCAATCATTCAATTGGAGTCGCGGTACAACTGCAGGTGAATTAATAAAGTGCAATTCCCCGTGCTCGCATATTACACCGTGTAACAATTTTTTTTTTTTTTTTTGTTCCTGGGTAGTAAGTGTTATTTCCTAATTGCTTATGCCTCAAAAGTATAGAAAATGGCTATTATTCCCCACAAACTTTGCTTTTGTGACCAGGACAGGTAAATTTCAAAATATCACTATTTCCAATGAGAAAACGGGCGAATTTGTGTCTTTTCGTTCACATAAAGTCAGAAAAAAACAACATATGAATCCAAATTAACATGTATTTATACTAAAGTAATACAAAAATAACTACAAAAGATTTAGAAGTGAGTAGTTTTTCGAGATTTACGATTATACTGTAAATGTACACTTTGCCATGATATATAAATACAATAAATAAAAATAAACAACAATACATTTAAACAGTGGTTTCCTACTGTCCTGCTGCAGTGTGGTATTCGAAGCATAATCAACAACTACAGATCAATATCATCTGTAATTGACAAACCCAGTACTGGAAGACCCGAAAAACTGTCTAACAAGCAATACTTGAAGATAATATCCTTAACGAGTAGAAAGAAGACAAGCATTGAATTGACAACAGAACTAGCAGAAGGCTGTTAGAATTTTTGCGCCTTCTCTAAATATTATATATATATATATATATATATATATATATATATATATATATATATATATATATGAGCACACTCTTAAACTCAGGGGAGACGTTCAAGGAGGACAGAGATGTTTTAAACGTCTGTAGTGGTTTTGTTCATGTAGTCTATATGTCCAGCCAACTTTTTTAATATTAAAGAAAATCACACAGAATCATTTCATTTGAAGTTTTATGAATCAGAGCATTGTTAGTACTCTTTTGGTTTATTAAATGCTTTAAAAAATTGAATTTGTTGGTTGCACGGACCACCATAAATCCCAAGGTATAATATATTTAGCCATCAGGCTATTCATGCATAATGCTAAAAAAAACGCACACCACTAAATTCTAGAACATTCTATATATCTATATATATAATATATATTATATATTAGATCATATTATCTAATATATATATATATATATATATATCACTCTCTTAAGACTAAAACAGAATTTTTATACCCTATAGCAATGCATCAATATAAAAGAAATATTAAATTAAAATATATGCTTACCTTCTAGTATATTGAATTGTAGTGTAGGATATATTGAAAAATAGAGACTTGAATAGAGACGTGAATATGACCAAACAGCAATCAGTTTTTCAGAGATCCTCAGAGCATGGACCACACAACTTGTAGTTAGCAAGTCGGGAAATACTTGACTGGGCTTTTACCTTGGTTTTTACAGGATTTTCCCTCCATTGAATACATCAGGAGTCCCAATTAAATCAGATCACCAATCTGCCTTGACAGTTCCTGTCTTTAAGTTAATGTTATTTTCTAGAAGGATCTGGTCAACTCTGTTTTCAAAATGAACTGAATGTGATAAGCTCATGGTTCATTATCTTCCACCCCTATTTCCCTTATAATTAGGTGAAATTGAGTTAATTGGGTCCTTGCTACCAAATACAATACAAGTATATGTGTATGTATGAGAGATGTTTTTAATATTTAACACCAGATCTATTTAATTCCATTAACCTCTTAGCTGCATGTTGTGTTACCTTTTCAGTGTGGTGTCAATGGATTAGTTTAACTTCATATACAAATGTGTGTTAGAACAAAAACACTGTAGGGGTTTATCACAAGCCTTTGAATAAGCATACAATGGTCAGTTCAGTAATTTCCATTTAAATTTAAGCTATACTGAAACATGTGAAATATAACAGCCTTATATTAACTTGTACCATGCTTGGACTAAGCTTGACCTCTCTCTCAGTTTCTAAAAATTCTCCTGCACAAGCAGGTTTCACACACCATGTTTACCTGCCAAGGCCAGTGTTTTCATTAATATGAAACTCCACTGTAAGCAGTTTTCCAATTCACTGCATGAAGTCATTTTTTGGCCGATTCAAGAAAAGCCTGGACCGGTATCTTTTCAGATAATACAAAAAAGCTCTCATTATTTTCTTTGAGATGCATACTCTTGTCTTTCTTAAAGCACCTTCCGTTGGTTATCATTCAAGGTTGGCAAATCCTGCTTTCAAGAGCCAACACCGAATCCTGCTTTGAGGTTCTAAAAACTAAGCCTTATCTTTTGAAGGACTAATGCCCTTCCAGAATTATACTGTGCGTCTGAGACTTCAAAATTATTTTTTCACTTTCAAACTCTACAGCTTTTTCTGCATATAAATGCCTCTGTTTATTATTGCAGTAAAATCTTTATATAAACCAAACATGTATATTCTTTGGTTTAATTGATATTGTAATGTCTAAAAGACATTTTTGATGAGTTGGATAAATTGAACTAATTCTTAAATTGATTGGATTAAATTAACATTACTTCAAATGTGTCTTAACAATATATTTACAATATTGTCAATGCCATGCATCTGTTATAATAACTTTTACTATGTTCTTTCAACAGTTTAACTTTTAAGTGGTATTATAAGATGTATTTCTAATTAAGTTACTTCAGTATAACAGTTGCTCCTAGAAATGTTAATATTATTTTACTCTGTTGATCTTTTATGAAGTAATTTAAGCTTTCAATGGAAGGTCCAGTTATTTACATCTAACTACAGGCCACTGTTAACATATTAGAATATTACTGTTATAGTGACTGAAGTCTGACTTTCTTCACTGTTCATACAAAATCCAGCCAAAGGAGGTTTTAAGACAACCTTTGCTTTTTTCCAATTTTAGGGTTGATTAATATGAAACACCATTGTAAGCATTTGTTAATACACTTCCTGCCAGGTCCTAATTAATTTCAGTTATGTATAGAAAATGAATGTTGTAAGATAAAATGATTGCTGTAAGATTGTTGTAAGGTATTCATGTTTGTTAATAGCAATGAGATCGATCATTATAGAGAAGATCTTGGCTTTTAAATCGCTGGCCATCAAAAATCCCTGCTTCATCAGCCAAAACCAATTTTCAACACTGCCTGTGCTACAAGCAGGTGAGAACGAGGGTACAAATCGGTTCACTGTATATGTAAAGTTACAGTTTATATTTTAAATGGTTATATAAAATATAGATCTAATTCAGGTGTGTCAATACAGCAATCCCTTATAAACTGCAATTCTATTTTACTTCATTGATATTCATAAAAGGCAAGAGGCTAATTTGTTATTATTAATATTAATTGAATATTTAAACTTAGGACTGCTCATACATTTTCTTAATGCTATTATATTAGGTTTCTTATTTATTTAAATACTTTAGTTTTTTCTTACTATAGTCAAACCTAGTTCGATTGTTTCTAGTATATTACTGTGCTCCATAGATTCTGCCATTCTGCTCTCGCTGGATCAGAATGTTTTGAGACTCTGAGTCCAATTAAAATAGATGCCTTTGCCTGATAAGGGAGGTTTGGAACTTTCAGCAGGCCAGTCTGACCTTCAATGCTAATAATACTTTCTGCTGGTTGTATTTTCTGTAAAACACATTACAGTCATTACAATATTTGTTGCAGTTTCACAAATGTTCAATTTGTATCCCAAAGGTCAGCCTGCTTCCAGTAGCTGTGACAGTCTTGGGTCAGGTTCTGCTCTCAGTGAGTCAGTTTCTGCTCACAGGTGTGGGTGACAGTAAAAGCCTGATACCTGCAAAAACTTAAATCTTGTTAGCTGGGCTCCTGTCTCTGCATTCTCATTCCTATCGTCAGTGGGCAAAAACATTTTAACTGAATCTGGGTCCATCAAAGAACCGCACACCCTTGCAACCGAGGCCTTCCATGCAAAATGATCTAATGACTTATTGCACAAAAGGGACATGCCAGAACTGTGTGTGACAAGGCACAGGTGTCTTGTCCATCCATCATCCGTCCAAAGCACCTTTGACCATTGTTCCATAGTCCAATTTCTGTGTTCTTGTGCATATTTTAGCCTTTAAGTCTTGTTCCACATTCTTAACAGAGGTATTCTTACTGCAACACATCCTTTAAATCCTGATTTCCATTTTCTACCACCCTGTGCTAGGATTACAATTCCACGACTTCAACAAAACAATGCTGAGGTCTTGCCGTGGCCAGTTTTTTCTCCTAAAGTTTAATAGACCAACTGTGGGACCAAATCGCCAGTGCCACCCACAGGAGACAACTGCGCCCAACCAACTTTCAGCAGCTGGTTGCATCGCCATATGAAGAGTGGTGGAACATCACACAGCAGTCTACCTAGATGCTGATCAGGTCTCTGCGTCAACGCTTCCAGGATTGTGTTAATGCTCAGGTAGGTCATACTCGATACTAACTTTGTAAAGGTTTTATTTTGACAATGTGTCACGTTTCATACTGAAAACTTATCATGATTATTTGATCTGTATTTTTGTTCACATTTTCTGTGATTGTTAGACCTGAGTGTTGCGTTTCTTTTGTGCATCAGTGTGTGTGTGTGTGTGTGTGTGTGTGTGTGTGTGTGTGTGTGTGTGTGTATATATATATATATATATATATATATATATATATATATATATATATATATATATATATATATATATATAAAATACGTTCAATTAGTTTAAAATTCTTTTCACGAACAGTTAGAATTCATAGAACGTATGTCCAGTGGCAAGCTTTGCTAATTATCCTGCAAGCCCTTTCCTTACTTGCGTTGCCAATAACACCACAGGGTGTTTTGACATTTGGCGTAACTGCTCACTTTGAAAAAATGCAGGAAACAGTACTGATACTTGTTTTAACAAATGCATTAGGAAATGTAAGGTACATTAACAATGACTTAAGAATGTAATACACAGATTTCATGTTTCACCAATCTATTGAAAAACTTCACATATCAGAGGTCATGCAGAGCTAGCAACTGTGAAATGTAATTATTTCAATAAGATTGCCTACACTTTGTATGCATTAAAAAATCTGCAATTACACATTTTTAACTTATAATAGCTACAGGTGCTGACCAAACAGTTTGACCTTTTTCTATGCTATTATAATCTCTTAGTCTGCTTAATTCCTTCCACATGTATTGTTTGCTGCCCCACAGCATCCTGAGAGGGGATCAGTGGGGACTGTATTTGTAACACTGTGAGAATGAAACTCATTTGTATTCAGTGGAAACTGCAATCTACCTGTATCGCAGTGATGAGCTCCGATTGACTCTGACTTTGTTTAACTTCCAGGTGAAAAAGCCAGCTGCCTATTGCTAAGTAAATACTTCATTAAATGCCACCCCACTGTGTCCATTTTGTGAGAGTAGTGGATTTGCTGGGAATCAGCTATTTGGTTTGAGAGGGATTGATATGCGTTACTTTGTGCATCTCGTAGTGTAGCTTCAGCCAGTGAATTAAGCTCATTGTTTCATTCTGTTTTGTGATTTGCCTGCTGATATTTACACACTGGATTGCAATTCTTTGATGTGTGCAGCAAATTATTAAAGAAATTGAACCATACTGATCTGTTATTCATTTATTTATTTGTCAAAAAAAAACGAATTGTTAGGACTATGGCTTGAAATGATAATATTGGAAGAACAGGAATCTTGGAACAAATTAACAAAAACATAATATAAGTTTTTTAAATACATTAGCATCCTTGGTTTTATAATTCACTAATTTGCACAACTATCTAGTTATAACACATTTCTTCCTACAGGCATTTCTAATTGAAAATTGATTGACTGTGCTTGAATTTAAAAAATGCAGTTGATACGAGTCGCATCATAAGCCTTCTTACGGCTGTATGCTCAGAAACCATTCATTTTGCAACATTCAATTAAAAATAATATCTGGATAGTTTTGGTTCTGTGGAAATGTGCCTAATCATTTCCTGCTGTTATATAGCAACACCCTGGGACGAAACCTTTATAGAGGATTGTTTTGATTTCATGGTTCAGAGTATAAAAGAGTAATTGTTCTACTTTAAATGAGTTATGAGACGGTCTGCCTTTAACCCTTGAAGAATCCATCTATCTATCTCAGTACTGGCACTTAGACAATGCTTTTATCAGGCCCCACTGTACATTCATACTGAAACAAATGTTGCTAGTTAATCAAATTGGTTCTTCATCACCGTCTTATAAAGATAATATAGTATTTGTAAATGCAAATACTTTGGTAGTAGGCTTGATGTTTGCTTTACACATTTGACCTTTTTTTGTGTGCATTTCACAATTCATTATCAGTCAGTACCCAATATGAATTTGTAACCGGTGTATGGGTCGTCACTGAACAATACTGATGCAGACACAGCATTGGGTGTTGACATGCCACACAGGCGGCAGATTTAATTTAAATGTTAATTTAATTTTAGTGCCGACACTAAGGTACCAGCAATGGTAGCCCTAGTATCACATTTAATAAAGAAAACAAAACACACCAAAACAAAGCTAACAAATACAAGTTTGCCACATGACTGGTGAGTGCCAGTTCCACTAAAAGAACATCTCGCTCCAAGAAACCTACTCTACTCAAACCCTCTCTATACACTGTTAGGATCAACATCCCCTAAACTAACCTATTCCTTGGCTCCCTTGGCTCATTGAATTGTCCTATGAAGTCCTCTCTGTGATGATTCTTCAGTTCCCTAGTGATCAACATATTCTTCATGCATTGTCCTCTTCTTCATCACGGCCCTTGGTTTCTCAGGCTGTAACCACTTCTTCCCATATACCATCTGCAGCTGAGATTGGCTTTGTGGTTTTTTTCAATCAACGAGCAGAACCTTGAGAGTATTGCTCACTTTGGTCTTGGTTTACATTGTCTTTTAGAGATGTTTGAGTCCATTAGAAATGTTTATCTCAGAAAGAAAAATTTATGTTTTACTATTAGTTTTTGTGGTTGGAAACCTCACAGCAGGTGGATTTTTTTTTTTTTTTTTTAAGTCATTGCCAATGGTTTTTACCCTGTTTTTTTTTCCGCAATTTGGAATGCCCAATTATTGTTTTTATCCCAGTTCACTGCTGCAGCCCCCTGGTGACTTGGGAAACCGAGGCTGAAACACGCGTCCTCCGAAATGTGTTCCAGCTGATTCGTCATTTTTCGCACTAAGGATCCACAGCAAAGCCACCAGACCTAAAGTGCCAGAGGACAACACAAATTTGAATGGCTCCACAGCAGACCTGCAGGCCCCCTATCAGCCACTGGGGTCGCTGTTGTCCCCGGGCCGGGCAATTGTGTGCCACCCCCTAGGAGCCACCGGTCACGATCGGCAATGACATAGCCGAAGGAGCTTCCTGCTGATATACAGGAGCGGGTGCTTGTTTCCCCGGACCTCCTGAGACAACACTGCCCCAAGACCTGTCTCTGACGCATGCATCTGCAGGGTGAACCTCCTACTGAAATCAGGACTGTATAGTACTGGATTGCTACACAGCCTTCGCTTCAGAGCGAGAAAAGCTCTTTGGCAAGGCTCCGTCCACTGGATCGTATTTGAGACAGCCTTCTGGGTGAGGTCTGTCAAGGGAGCAGCGAGCGTGGCGAAGCTCGGGATGAACTTCCGTTAATAGCCCGCTAGTCCCAAGAAAGCGCACCTAGGTTTTGGTTGTAGGGACCGACCAGTCACCCAAGACTTTCACCTTAGCAATCAGTGGTCTGATCTTGCCACTCCCTACTCGATACCCCAAATACTCTGACTCACTCTTCCCAATGGCACATTTCGTTGAGTTAGCAATGAGCCCAGCCTCCCCTGTTACACGTCCCTTAATGTAGTTGCCATAGCTGTACATATGGGACAAGGGTTTTGTTAGCCATGTTTGGTAATCTTCCAATAGAAGGTTTTTACCAGTCTTTACTGGTAACAGAGAATAACAATGACTGATAATAATAACAAGTAAACAATATAATAGTTTAACAGTAGTGTTTCTAAACAAAGATGGTAATCATGCAGGTTAAACAACACACATATAAAGAAGAAGAAATGTGTGTAATATTCAATATATGAACATAACCGGAGTGAGTACAATGGGATGCAATGACAATAGGTATACATATACATGTATTTATGACTCATTCTGAGCAGATTTATTTTGTACTTATATTTTATTACAAGTTACTTTATTACAAATACTGAACAACTTCAGAAAAATAAACCAACTTGAAATATGTTATACGCTCAATGCAAACAACACTATTCTGTGGCAACACACGATAAAGGTAAAATAAGGTACAGTATATTACAGCCTACATAAACTAAGTTATCGTAATACAATACAGTAAAACATAAAAGTTAAACAGGTGTGTACAGTAACCTTACTATAGATCTTAGAAACAATTTATTTATTTTTTATAAATTTTGTCGTCTCTAATTTTTTACCCCGGTTTTCTCCCCAATTCAGTGTGCCCAATTGATATGTATCCTCAGCCCATCGCTCGCAACCTAAGCCCTCCCTACCCGGGCAGCGCTTGGCCAATTGTGTGCCACCCCCTGGGAGCTCCCGGTCACGGTCGGCTGTGACATAGCCTAGACTTGAACCTATGATCCCCAGGCTATAGGGCACATCCGCATTGCCAAACAATATTTGATAGAAGTATGCACAATATTATGCCGATTGAGCTGATAAACAACTGTAAAAAACTGTCATAAGACTGACAACCATTTCCCTAAGCAAGTCTGTCATTAAGGCTTGTAGTGTGCTGAGGCTCGAAAGTTTTGCAGATTTGCGTTGCCATTTTCTGTGTATTTCTTGCCGGCTTTTCCCACTATCATGTCGTTGCTATAAACTCTACGTCACTGCTATTGCTGAAACACTCAACATGTTTTTTTGTTTTTTTTAAACACTCAAACGTTGTTTGCATAATGCAATTATCCAAATGAAAATGCAGTGTACAATGGACTTCGGGATCACACAGATTCATGCAGTGAAGCAGATTATGCATTTAGCCGATATGCATTTAACCGTATCATACAATCATAGAAAATGATACACTAAAAAACGGGACTAGCTACATGCTATGCAATTATCCAACATGCAAGTAAGTGGAGTCGACTGCATATATACTGATGCACAAAAGAAACGCAACACTCAGGTCTAATGGATTTAATCAAATATGTTAAACACAGATATCAAACAAAATCACAGAAAATGTGAACAAAAATAGACAAGAATCATCATAAAAGTTTTCAGTATGAAAAATGTCAAAATTAAACAAAGTTAGTATTGGGTATGACCTCCCTAAGCATTAACATAATCCTGGCAGCGTGGGATGTTCCACCACTCTTCATGTGCCACTGCAGCCAGGTGGCGAAGCTTGAATGGTCGTGGTTGTCTCCTGTGGATGGCACTGGTGATTTGGTCCCACAGATGATCTATTGGACTAAGGTCAGGAGAAAAAGCTGGCCAACATTATCCTGCTGGAAAATCAACACTTCTGAATTGGCTTGCAGGAACGGAAAAACTGTTGTCTCAAGGATTTTGTCAATGTATCGCTGAGCAGAAAGGTTGCCCTCAATCTGCACCTAAGGCGTTTTTGTGTTAAAGGAGGTTCCTCCCCACATCCTCACACTTCCATCAGTTGGCTGAACAATGCAATAATCAGCATAACGCTCACCACGTCATCTCCACACACATTGTCTTCCGTCAGGTCTGTCAAGGTTAAAACGGCATTCATCAGTGAATAAAACACTCCACCACTCTCTCTGCCACCACCGCAGATGTTCTCTGGCCCACGGACAGGCTGCCTTTAATCATCCCGAGAGCAACCAGGGGAACTTCATTACCCAAGCTAGGCATGGTCGTATCTTTCACTGTTCTTGCGTTAATTAAAATCATCTTCTTTTCGAATGGTTATTTATACAGATTCTTAATCAACTCATTTTGGCAACTAACTAATTCAAGATAATGGGAAATGCCGATCAGCTGCGTTTGGTTTTGACAATGATATAAATGAACCTCAGGTGGGTTATTGTGTGTTGAGTTTGGAGAAAGACAGGAAGTGGATTGTAAATTAAACCATAAAGTAAATAAAGAATTTCTAATTACCAGTAAATGGACTAGCCGCCTGGTTATATTTAGATTCTTGCGTAAGTATAGGCAGTACCCCTTAACAATCTATAAAAATTGCAATATAAAAATCAAATAAAATCTGAGTTGCTTGAATAGCAATAGACTTGTTTGGAAATAAACTTGACAACATGGCACAACTTAAGAAATGTGCCATACTTATAAAAGTAAACCACTGATCAAATAGCTGCTAATGAAGTCAACTAGTTGTTGTAGCCCTGCAACAAGAAAGCAATTTCTACTTAAAAGACCCTCCGTTTTAACAACCATTTTAACTTCAGAGGAATTATATATATATATATATATATATATATATATATATATATATATATATATATATATATATATATATATATATATATATATATTTTTTTTTTTTTTTTTTTTTTTTTTTTTTTATCAATTAGTCAGGTCACTGTGGTAGTTATTTAGTAGACATTCCAATACATTACATTGCAGGATTTGGTCCTAACTAGCTGTATAATTGTTTGATTAGTTGATGATTAATGCAATTATATAATTAAGCAGCTGGCTGGACCAGAGACCTGCACTGGAGTGGATTGGGGAGTCTGGTAACTGACAACCACTACAAGGTATTGTACTTAAGTTTGCTTTAAATATTTTTGTTACATTAATAATGTATGCCCGTGTAGGCATTTCAGCTCATTGTTGCAAACAATAACTATATATATATAGTGCATATTATATTTATATATATTCTGCAGTACAACAGAATCATATTTAGTCTTGAGTTACGGAGCTGAAATTTGAACATTTCTTAGAATGCTTTAGTAAATGTGGATTTTCTGTGGAACGGTTATGTAGAATGTAATGCAACTATTGCTGCTGTCCAAACTGTTTGACTGATGGGTATGAACATGACACTAACCTTAAATAAGCAACTCAAAGGGAATTTTCATGAAAATCCTAAAAGCGATGCTTAATTCCTTTCAAAATCAGTGCTGCTAAACTAAAAATTGTTCTTAACCCTGGTCCTGGAGTACCCCCACCCCTCACTTGATCCATCACTTTTTTTAGAACTCACCTGGACCGACACTGAACTCTGTCTTCCTCGTTCAAAACACCGGAGCTACCAATTAGAGCACCGTCGTGCACAAAACAAGTCTCTGTGTTTTTCAAGGACGTGCTTTTTGTCCTACTTCTCTGTAATGGTATCTCATCACTGTTGTTGCTGATGTCTCTCTGCGGTGTCAGGAACATAATCATCTTCACTGTTATCCAGGCTATAAATCACAGTATTCAGCCAAGCCATCAAGAATCTTCTTATTAGGCTTCCAGGCCAAAATGGCGGGAAGGATTATTATTATTATTATTATTATTATTATTATTATTATTATTATTATTATTATTAGTAGTAGTAGTAGTAGTAGTATTATTATTCTTTTTTTTTTCCATCCACCAAAATTATAAATGCCTACAAATTTTAAACGGCTGCACCAAAATGTATGAAATTTGGCACGGATGTAGAGGGCTAAGGGATGGTGTGCCTTAATCAATATGGTAGCCTTTGCTCACATGGCTTGGCAGCCATCTTGGATTTAATTAAAGTTTTGGACAATATTCAAAAGTCAACTTCTCATGAACAGTAAATAGTACAGCTGTGAATTTTTGTACATAGTCCACTCATGTCCACTATTGATTTTACTTAAGGAAAAATTGATCTATCACAAGATGTTGCTGCCATGTTGGATTTTGCATAAAATGCTTAAGCCAATCAATATGGGTGACATGCCAGTTCTGCCAATTTTTCACCCTGAAATGGCACATTCCCACCACTGGGAACAGCTGTTACCATGGAAAACTGGTCACTGTCTAGGGAAAATATTTCTTGAAGTATTGTTGGCTGCTGTGTTGCAAGAATAGCGTTCACTAACTCGTAACTTAAAACAGAGTAATTACAGTGGAAAGACTGCTATTAGTTTACACATACAGTACAGTATACAAAGACACATACTGATAACTGAGATTTTTTGTTTGTGAAGCACTGTTGCAGAACAGAAGCCATCAAAAAAGAAATAACTGCAGCAGGCTTTTTAAACCACAAGACAATTGAAACAATAAAATGTATAATACATGAGCTTTACATATCACATGAATACAGTTTGTTTAAAAATCAGAGTAAAATTATTTTACGACTGAAATGTGGTAAAACAACAATCGCAAATCCTGAATCTGTTGCCGTGGGTGTAACCCATTTACAAGATGCATGAAGGGGCGCATGAAGGGGGGTGGCACAACTTTGGGAGCATGTCTTTCATTGAACTAATTATTTTAGGGAATGATAAGTATAGACTGTTCAGAATCACTTCCTCTAAAAATTACAATTGTAACGGTGATGATTGCTCAGTGATGATTGCAATGATGATGATTGTGATGATTGCAATAATGTGGTTATTCACAGAGAATCCCCCCAAAAAGCGGACATTTTAGTATAATTGGAGCTGTCTGAGCAGATTTTCTGCCGTGATGTTGTTTGTGAAAACTTGTAATTCCTGATAAAAATTATATTGCCTTACCCTGCAACATATACTTCTTAATAATATTAGCACATCTAGTAATACATTATATAATGGTCAAAAAATAAATAAATACTGTGCCCACTTTATTGACATTTTTTCATAACATTACTGTGATCTCTGACTGTACAGAAATTTGACAGCCGGGTATTTCAAATATGCAGTTGAAAGTGTCATAGCATGCAATGCACTCAATAATAACTAATCACAAGTAGTTATCACAATTAATACAAAATCAGCATTTATGAAATACTAACCGTTATCCTATGAAAAACACACACTATAAAATTATGCTTTCCAATTAACAAAATGTTTGTTTGATTTCTATTTCCGCAAGTCTCAAACCATATCTTGTTCTGCTGTAAATGTCTGGAAGCCTTGAATTAGACTGTAACTTCTTGTTCACCTTAAAAACAAAAAGAAAAATTTTGTCGAACTGCAAATAATTTATGCACAGTTTTTCAAACAAACTTTTTTTTATCCAAAGCTGTAGTGGTTAAGCTGAACACTGTGTTATGAGGAGGAGGTTAAATGTCAGCAAAACTTGCAAAGAAAATGTACAAAATTAAATTTACTGGTTGCATAAGTATTCAGCCCCTTAAGTCAATACCTTTTGCAACAATTACTGCTTTTTGGATATGGATACTAGCTTTGCACAGTAGGATGGTAACTTTTTTTGACCATTCTTCATGGGAAAATTGTTGGGGATTGTTGCTGGACTGCAATCTTCAAGTCTCACCATAAATTTTCGACTGGATTCAAGTCAGGACTTTGAGTGGGCCACTCAAGAACATTAATTCTCTTCTTGTTCAACCACTCCAGTGTGGCTTTGGCTTTGTGCTTCGGGGTCATTGTCCTGCTGAAATGTGAATTTCCTCCCCAGTTTTTTTCTTGGCTGACTCAAACAGGTTTTCCTAAAGGATTCACCTATACTTTGTACCCTCCATGCTTCCCAGTCCCTGCTGAAGAGAAACATCCCCTTAACATGATGCTGCCATGACCATGGGATGATGTTGACTGGGTGATGTGCAGTGTTGGGCTTGCTTCAATTTTTGTCTCATCTGACCACAAAACCTTTTTCCACATGTCTGCAGTATCATCTATGTGCTTTTTCACAAACTCCGTACATGCTTTAAGATGAGGCTTTTGAGTAATGGCTTCTTTCTTGCCACCCATCCATACAAGCCAACTTTGTGTAGAGACTGGCTTATTGAACACTGACTCCCATCTCAGACACAGTTCTTTGCAGATCTCTCAAGGTCATTGTTGGCTTCAGAGTGACATCCTGAACCAGTTTCCTGCTTGCCCGGCTGCTCAGTTTGGGAGGGAGACCTGATCTGGATAGTTTCTGGGTGGTATGATGCATCTTTGACTTCTTAATGATGGACTTCACTGTGCTAAGAGGGATAACACTATGTAACACAATTTTTGTTCCTGGGTAGTAAGTGTTATTTCCTAATTGCTTATGCCTCAAAAGTATAGAAAATGGTTATTATTCCCCACAAACTTTGCTTTTGTGACCAGGACAGTGAAATTTCAAAATATCACTATTTCCAATGGGAAAACAGGCAAATGTGTGTCTTTTCGTTCACATAAAGTCAGAAAAAAATAACATATGAATCCAAATTAACATGTATTTATACTAAAGTAATACAAAAATGACTACAAAAGATTTAGAAGTGAGTAGTTTTTCGAGATTTAAAACCAATGTCACCTTACAATAACTGATTCTAAGTTTCAGTGTTTAAAAATAAAAATAAAATAACAAACAGAACTAAATTTCAATGTACCATTTGTAATTCAGTAATATGAGAGAATTGGTCAGGGGTCTGAATACTTTTGCAAGCCACTGTATATATATAGGCACAATTATGTTTTCTTAATAACTAAACAATAAAACATGAGGGCTATTCTACTTTATAAGTTTACAGACTATAAATACAGTACTGAAGTAGCTTCAGCATACACTGGAATGTTGGATTTAACATCTGAAAAGATTTCAATAGTAAGACCAACTGAAAGATAAAAAGATAACTAAGATCTTAGACTTAATTTCAGATTTACTTAACCAGAAATTAATCAAAGCCTGATGCATTGTGTCTTATAAGCTTCATATAATTATTGATCAAGAATAATGTAGTAGTTTAAACATAAAATACATTATTAAACATTTAAACCAAATATTTCAATACAAAATAGCTACTGATACAATAGCTCCATACTCAGACTGATGTACATTTACTTATTTTGCCCATTCATAATAAACTATAGGAAATCCTAGATTTATAAGTTAATTAAACTGTAGCTCACTATGACACTTTCTGTCCTCCGCAGTTCTGGCACATGAGAATCTGCTTGATTGTTGTCATCTGATTATAAATGTGTAGTCTCTGACCCACTGCTTTCCTTCATGAGGTTTCCATGCAAGTTTTTTTTTTTTTTTAAACTCGAGACATTTACATGAGAAAAATATCTTGTGTAGAATGCTTTTTTGGGTTTCCATTCGCTCAGTTTATTTTATCTGAGTAAACCTGGCTTTTCACCCAATGTCATGCAAATGAATGGGAAAGGTGGGGGTTGATATGTAAATTAGCTATGCATAAATTACTCATGCTGTTTTTGAAGATTACTAGTGACATTTTTTGAAAATGTGGTTTCCATGCGCAGAGAACTGGTACATGAGTGAATATAAGCTGCTGTAATAAAGCAAAATACCTCGTGCCTGGCTGGTTAATAATGTGTTTTACTGCTCTTGCCCAAATTGGTTTTCAAATGTCATTAGTGGGGTGTCATGTGGTTAATAATGAATGCTGTTTCAACTAATGTATCGTACAACTCATTAATTAAAAATAAACTCGGAGGTATAAAATTAAACTGACCAACAGGTATTGCAAATCTCCATCGCTGATAACGGATATATATAGATATGTGTATGTATGTATATATATATATATATATATATATATATATATATATATATATATATATATATATATATATCCCTTTCATTCAGGCAGTACAGCAGGGGATCAGATGATTCTGCGTGTACTACTCTGGCTTTGATTTAGAAACCCTACCATCTGGACGGCTGACCGCTACTGAGGAAGCATTCACCACTACGCATGGGCAAATAAGGGTAGTGGGTACTTGAAAGGGAGGTGGCGGATACTGATGAAATGGACTGAAGTGCAGAATTAGTTTGTTTCCCAAAATTGCCACTGCCACTGCCTGCACAAACTCTTGTCAACAGCAAAATGAGGTGTTCAGGAATCAGTGGCTGTCTGTGAGACAGACGGGGAAGGTTACCAGTGTTGCCAAGTCTCACGAGACTTTTAAAACAAGCCCAAAACAAGTGAACCCATGTTAGAGTATGGGTGTTTATGCAAGTTCCAACCAGCAACTCAAAAACAAGCCCATTTCCGCTTATAATAAGTGGACTTGGCAACTGTGAAAGTTACCTCAGCCACCAGT
The DNA here is from genome assembly GCF_017654505.1 of Polyodon spathula. Lineage (NCBI taxonomy): Eukaryota > Metazoa > Chordata > Actinopteri > Acipenseriformes > Polyodontidae > Polyodon > Polyodon spathula. The sequence goes on along the minus strand of NC_054566.1, from coordinate 3,556,418 downwards.
TTCAATTGGACAGCAGCGATCTGAGGAGTCTCATGCAGGCAGAGATTCTCTCCTTTTACGTTAGGCCTCCTATTTTACGTTATGTTGGATTTAATATTGTATTAAATATCAATTATGCAAACAAATAAAACACAGTCAATATGTTCATTTGCAATTCTATTTGGTCAGTTCTGAGAGAGCATCAACAACTTGTTGGATGTTGTTACTCTGTTTTTGGCGATCGAGCTGGCTCATGACATCTGGTTCACCAACTATGTATATTAACGTTGAGGGCAGACACGCGTTGTCTTTGGACATAGCTGGGATCAGAAAAAGGACCGGAAACCCCATGATTGTGTCTCTTCTAACAAAACATGTAAAACTGGGGTCAATGTCAAGTTAAAAAACAACAATGAACCATTTAAAAGACCTTTTTGTGGATTTTTTAAAAAAGGCTTGTGCTTATGCTTTCAAAAAATGAAAAGTACAATAATAATGCTGAAATCCATTAATCTAAACACGACATTGTGAGTTGAAATGAAAAGAAAAAAAAACACAAATTCAGAACTTAAACCCCATTTAAATAATTAACCTTCAAAACATTAAACAGTTCTTTAAACAAACCCTTCAAAAAATAATCTTTAATGTCTGATTTCTTCACAGACTTAGTTACAATGGGGGTACATTTTCAATAACAAGTAAATATCTTTTTCCTGGACTGGTTTACACTTGTCAGGTGGTGTACAATGTGGGGACAGGCTATTTTTTAAATGACAAAATACTGTAATTCGCGTACCTTTTCTAAGTAAGTCATTTCTTAATTTTGCATTTTTTTTTTTCATTTTTGCAGATTTTTATAGTCATTATTAACCAGTCTCCCAAGAGGTCTGTCACTGCTTTGATTGCAGTAAACAAAACAAGAAGCTACACGAATCTTAGCTTGCAGAAATATATGTCAGTATACTGTCAATAAAAGACAACCAAGTGTTTTATATTTATTTTAATATTCATAAATACTAACTTCTAAGTATGTCCCATTAACTGAGAATAATAATTATCTTGAAAAGTGACACATTTTAAATTGATTGGGAGCAGAAAGTGTAGGAAAAAAATTCTACTGTCTTCTGTAAAAAGTGTGAATGCTTCAAAACATTTATTTCTAATTACTATTTGATCATGTATTCTGTAAAATGCTGTTTACCTTTATTGCAATTATTTTACCAATGCCAGTATTTGAATATTACAAATTAAAAACAAGCAATCAAAAACTAGCTCTACAGGGGTGGAAACAAGACTCCTGTTGCACAGCAGTTTGATCCATTTCAGGGTTTACAAGTTGCACGCCCCTTGTATAAAGTGTACCGATGAAGCAGAAAACATAAGAGTCTGCAGCTCATAAAACATGAAATGTCTTATCTATCCCTTACACAAAATCATTTTAATATCAAGTTAATACAGCTCTCATCAAAAGCATCAAAAAGTCCTACTTAATTGAACGAAATTGCAAAATTCTGGCATATATTGTTATTGTTATTATTTATCATCATCATCATCATCATCATCATCAATAATTCCTGTAACTGCCTTAGTTTCACTAAACTTATTTAAAGTTCTTCAGGTATCTAGGTAGAATCATTTCATTTTTTCTAATAATTACAATCAAGCACCTCAAGTGGTCACATACTTTTTGTGGGTGGGGGGTGTCTTACATTTCAGATTTGTTCTTAGAAACATAACTGAACAGTCTCTTCCTATCCAAAACAGTACCGTTAGACATATGAAAAAAGAAAACTAAATAGTCATTGAAATACATGCTAAAATTATGGCAATTAATTTAAATTTGATTATCTACAACTCACCTTTATCTGGATTGATTGGGGAGATTTACAACTAAGATTCATTATATTTCTGTCACGGTAATTAAGACTTCAGCCACAGTATGAAAGACCCACTCTGGGCTCAGACAAGGAGGGAGTTGTGAGGAGAGTTAATGAGAGTAAGAATGAATGCTTCCAGCCTGAGAACAAGGTACTCATTGTTATAATATAGAATTATAGTTTGTGTTTGTTTTACTTTGGCCCATGTGCCCTTTTGTTTAAACTGTTTATTTTTGTTATTTGATAAAGATATGGCTACGGCCGTTTTAGCCCCATATCATTGCTGTTTGCTACTGTTTCCTGAACCTGATCCTGAACCTGATGTCACCACCCACATGCAGCATTCAAGCCGTCTATGACACCCAGTCACTGCTGATCATGGTTGGAGGGAAACTATCTGGAACTGCACTGTCGCTTACAGCAAGCGACCCAACTGGAGTAAATTCAGGAGGTTCCTCTGCACTAATGGAGGTCCCAGGGCTGCAGACACTGGGGTGATGGCAAATAGCCCTATCTAGGAAAGACTTCACAATCTGCAGATGATTCTAATTGCCGTGAGATAAACTGATGAATTGGAAGTTCTTCCTATTTCATTTCAGGGCCATGTACCAAGTCTCTGTGAGGTCTCCAAGAAAGGCCATCAGCATCCGATTTAGGTTAACAGCTTGGTATCTGATGTCAAAATTGAATGTAGAAAGAGCAGTAAGCCATCTGTAACCTGTAGCATCCAGCTTGGCTGATGTTCGGACGTATGTGAGAGAGTTGTTATCCATCACAACAGTAAATGGCACTCCATACATGAAATCTCAAAATGTTTCTGATACCGCCCATTTTAACTCTTTGTTGTTCATTTATTCAGCGCTTGTCAGGCGCGTCAGGTCTAATTTATTTTCACACATGCTGTTTATTTTACACACGCTGTTTAAAATATTTTTTTCAGAGTAAAACAGGTTTAAAAGGCATTGAATCGCAAAAGGACACTCAGTACTGTATCTTCAGTTCACTGTATTTTTCACATACCTCTTTACAGATGTGCATACTGATAAATACTCCCCTGATCACTGATCACCAAACTCCTCAATAATGTGATCCAAGTCACTATTTTATTACTATAACATCTCAAAAAGCTCTACAAATATCGGTGATTTTCTTTGAGCGTTGGATGCAGAAGCAGCTACCACCTTTGTTATGCCTGTGTTATCTCTGTAGTACATGGAGCTATGAGATATGCCTTTTTTTTTTTTTTTTGGTTTCATTTGGCTCCTATTGGTCTTGGCCATTGAAAGGTTTTCTCTGCTTTTTCTGGAGAAAAAACTACTATAGACCCATGCTTTACGTCCTTTTGATGATGTCGGACAGGGTCCGATATCAGACTGGAAAGGGAAAATTATAATGTCGGACCTGGTCTGACGTAGGACCACAAAGGGTTAAAGCTAGGAATTCAAATTTATGAGCGGGGTATCTTCTTTCACTACATAACAGGCCTAAGCTTGCATACGCAATCACATGCATCTTGCCTTTCTGTCCCTGATACAGGGATGCCACTAATCCATCAGTGCTAGCATCTGTGTGCAAGACATAGGGTAACTGGGGATTCGCTTTTCAATGATGGTGTTAAATGCATCTTGACAGATTGATGTCCAACGCTGCCTAAATGGTTTTCTCAGATCCAAGTACATCCTTCCAGAATGTCGAATGGGTTAATTTCATCCCGCTGGCAGATTTCCCACAGTCAACTCATTGAGTGGCTTCGCTATCTTTGAATAGGCCTGCACAAACCGGCAGTAGTAGCCTGCGAATCTGAAGAAAATTTTAAACTCCTTGATTTTGGCCAGGTGCGGAGGACAGAAACCTTCTCAATGCCAGTTCCAATACCATGTTTGCTAACTATATGGCCCAAATACTTGACAGACTTCTGGAAAAAAGTACATTTCTGAGGGAAAGTTTAAATCCATACTCTTTTAAATGGGACAGCACTTTGACTTTTTTACTTCTCAGCACAACGCTGCTTCCACTCTTCAGGCAACGGTGATGACCCAAAATTCAAGGATTAACACTAGAAGAACCGAAGAGACACGCAGACCTAGAAGCCCCGCAGAAGTCTTTCTGACGGCTGTATTCAAAACACTGTAAACAGTTTAACGAAAGGAGAAACAGTCGGATGTAATTATTTTTTTATTGAGTAAGTTACATAAACATCTGAACAACCGAAGCATAGTATATATACATGTGCACATTTATTTTATAAATTAAAACAAGAAAATGTAAATAAATAAACATCTGAACAGACATCGGTTTACAACATACATATTTATAAAACTGAAACTATAGCAATGCATTTATAACTTTTCAACAGAAATCGGTTTATTATCAGATGCGTAAAAGTTCAGTTAAGGCTTAACAACTATTAATTAAGGTTAAGAGAAGGAAAATAAAACCCCAAAAGTAGAAGCCCTACATGCATTCCATGTACATAGCCTCTACTTTTGGGGGAGGTGCCGCCCCCTCAAAATAAATATTCTTTGTCCTGGCTAACTCGACACTTCAGGCACAATTATGCTTCAGGCATGAAAAAACTCATGTTTAAATTTCCCGAGAGTCGAGAGAGTAACATCTTCGGGAAGCAGATAAATAAGGAATCAGTGTACTTTTCTGAATTTGATTTTATCAGGTTCGTGCGCTGGTGTTTTTTATATATTCATGTATATTGTGTTTAAATAAGTAGCTAATCAGATTTGTATCCTATATGTGTGTAATGCATTGTACTTACTTAAGTGAAACACTTTATTTGACGTTGTGTACCAGTGGTAGATAGCCATTTATAACTATCTAGGCAAGCTATTCTAGTACTGTAATACTTCTTTTATTTTTGTGGTATCAGTGCATTGCATCTCGATTGAAAGTGCTGAAGCATTAGTTGTTGGCCACAAGGCAGTATTTATATTAAAGCTCAGTCGTGATAATGATTTCAGAGATAACAACTGTTAGCAGATATGAGTTTGCTCTGTTTTGTCCAAGCTTGTTAACCCCACATGTTCTCATCGGCCCCACTCCCCACAGGCTAAGCCCCTACACCACTAGTAATTATTTCTGGAGCCCGCCCTGTTTGAGAGACAAACATTTTTTGCTTCAGCTAATCTTGATTGACACCATGTAATATAACATTTTGACGTCACAAAAGTGCAATATGACTTTTTTTTTGGGTTGCATGGACCACAGTGTAAAGGTAGCTACTAACTTATAAATATTAAATCAGGTAACTGTGTTCTTCACAAATTCAGTAAGCACAGCTCAATATGAGAAATCCAGAAAATATACTTACATTCCATGGGTTTTAAAGGTTTAACCTAAGGTATTAGTATAACCTCTTAGGAAGGATTTATGTAATTTATGCACAATATGTATAATTGATCTGCGCTCATAATGCATGACATTTATTAAAGCGCAAGCAATTTTGATATCTTTACTGAAGTGTAAAACGAATGTACTTAACACAAATTTAAAGCAGGCCAAACAATATATATGTTAATTTGCAATATGCAATTTGTATATTCGGCTTGATTGCTGTCCACTGCATTATATTATCTAAAACAAGGTTTTGTTTTTCATTATTATTATTATTTCTTGTCTCAGAACCCAAGTTTTGTGAAGAAAGTTAGACTAAGTACATTATGCATACTGAATGGGAAATGCCATAGGCAGCATATGCTCAACGCAGCTAGAGAAACTTTTTGCTACCTGCTGAGTAGTACCTGTGAAACTGTCACAAATTGCATATTGGCTTTTTCTGTGATATTAATACACCAAAGAAGTAAAAGACTAAGCAATTTAAACCTGGTTGCTGAAGTTTGCAATCCTTCACCAAGTCATTGCAAGCACATAATGAGCAGCTGGGTGACAAAATATAGAAGTCAAATTTACGAGGCGAAAATGCTCATTACTATGTCAGCTTGTTAACAAAGAAGTCATCCTGGGCCATTAATTTAAGTTCTGTGCTGCTCAAGCACCGTTTTTGATAGTTTGTGTGCAATTATGTTACATGGGGGGTTTTAAACCTTTATCTGTTGCTGAACTTGTCATCCACCCAAAGGAATGAATGTCACTTGAAAGCATTGCTTATGATTATTACGCCTAAATATATTATTGCAATAGATTGCAATTCCTCAAAACAAATGCAGGCACCAGTCTCTGTTTCTTTTTGCATGAGACTTTATAAAAGGGTACTGTGACGAAGTGCCCGCCCCTGTGTGTATTTTCTGTTATATGTTGCGTGTGATGTGTTAAATGTTGGTACACAGGATATAAATGGGTCTGTGTAACACGAGTGTTTAAAATGTATATTTGTATTTAGGCACGAGGATTGCACAGCACTTCACGTGCAAGTAAAAAATAATAATATGTGAGCACGGGGAATTGCACTTTATTAATTCACGTGCAGTTGTACCGAGACTCCAATTGAATGATTGATTAACAATCGAGTCTTGGTACAGCTGCATAAAAGCAGCATGTTTTCACCCACTCAGGGTTGGGTGTTCGGTGAGTGGAGAACGGAAGAGAGAACGGACTAACACTCAAATACAAAATGGACTAACACTTTACAAATGGTGAGCAGATCGACAAACAAAAACGGTGAGTTAAATAAACAAGTATCGTGCTGGACCCACCAGCACGATAATTGTTTATTTAACTCACCGTTTTTGTTTGTCTTTTTGTTTTGGCATAGAGTGGCATGCCCTGTTGTTTCTGTTTGTTCAACTGTTTTATTTACAATAAAACGGCGCAAGCAAGCACCATCATCATTTCACATCATCTGTCTTTGTGTTCATTCCTTTTCCTGGTTCTGATCCCACCAGCACGATACTTGTTTATTTAACTCACCATTTTGTTTGTCTTTTTGTTTTGGCATAGAGTGGCATGTCCTGTTGTTTCTGTTTGTTCAACTGTTTTATTTACAATAAAACGGCGCAAGCAAGCACCATCATCATTTCACATCATCTGTCTTTGTGTTCATTCCTTTTCCTGGTTCTGACGCTGCCCACTTTGGCCGTCTTTGTTACATACATGCGTTTTGACGAAAATGAGCAATACGTCTTCTTAAGGAAATCTTTTCACAGTCTGAGACCATCACGAATAGTATGATATGTATTCCTTGGGGTTTTATATTTTACTATGTATGTATTTGTTGAAATGCAAAAGCTGTTCATATAAGAAACATTATTCTCTGAACTCAGCTGTTTAATTTAGATTTGAACATTTCTTTTCATATACATGTTACTCCATGAACGTTCATTAAGTGCTATGGTTATTTCACTCATAGTTCAAGACTTGTGTGTTACTTGGCATCCTTATTCGTGGATTAACTGCAGTACTCGAGGTATCCTCTAATGAGGCTTGGTGGTCCAGTGGTTAAAGAAAGGGGCTTGTTTCCAGGTTCAGTCCCAGCTCAGCCTTTACCCACTGTGGGTGACCCTGAGCAAGTCACTTAACCTCCTTGTGCTCTGTCCTTTGGATGAGACATAAAACCAAAGTCCTATTATAAACAGCAGTTCTGATGCATAGTTCACACCTTAGTCTCTAGAAGTTGCTTTGGATAAAAGCTTCCACTAATAATAATATATACAAATAGGTAGATCCTGTCAGGTATAAATATCCAGTCATATTTTTTGAGCAGTCTTATTTCCCATTGAATAACTTAGGGCACTGAAGATTGTTAGCTAGAACATTTGTCCACGTGATATAAATGAAGTCTCCCTGCAGATCCAAATATCCAGGTTATTTGTGAGACCATGAATAGTGCTTTAACATTGGGGGGGAAGCAGCATGGCAGTGAATTTGGCTGCAGGGTGTGCATTGTAAATTGGTATTGTGGGAGGTTTCGATGACCCCTCCAGTTATATTTAGTCTATAGACATGCTTGCAGTAGCATGTCCATCCAAGCTTCTCATGTGACTTCTGGCTAATTTGTGGAATGGTTTAAAATTTGCTAGAATGTCAGGTGACTTTGATTCATTCATAATTTCTCAATCGTAATTGCGAAACATTTTTCAGAAGAAAATCATGACATTGATACTTTAAGGTGTATTGGAAACAAAAAACATTGGACGGGTGGCAATCTTAATAATAACTTGTTACAGAGAGAATCGTTTAGGATTTTTATCTTCAATACTGTGGTACCCAATGAAATAAATGAAGAGTTAGATTTGGTACCTTTTTTATGAATTGTTTGTATTAGGAATGACAGCTTAATTGTAATTATTTGTTACATTATCTGCTTTTTGGATGAAACATGTTTGTGACTTTCCTTATGGATTATAATTTTAATCAGTTTGTTCTTCAAAAAATGAAGCTGTGAAATGTAGAACAATGAAAATTACTTTTTGGAATTAATGTATTTTTCTTATGAGTGCAGACCTTCATCACCTTGTTTTGAATTAATCGTAAACTAAGAAAAATAAATGATAAACAATTCACACTATTCGATAATGTGAGATCCTCATGCAGTTACATGGTTTTCACCCACTATTCAGGTAGTGGGGGGGGGGGGGGGGGGTATGGGAGCAATGTTTTCAGAGCACCCAATTTCAATCCTAGCACCTCAATAAGTAAGCTCTGTGCAGCTCATGTGTTGTCATTACATTGCTACCTCATTTGCAGCACTCCAAAGTGGGATTTTTAATACACCTTAATGTTACTGAACTACTTTTCCAGTTATGTAAGAAATAGGTTTATATATACGTCGTGAGGTTGATTTTTAAAGTATGTGGAATTACAGTGACTTGATATATATATATATTATCCAAAACATATATAAAGACTATATATATAATATATATATAATATATATATATTTGTTATATATATATTTATATATATATATATATATATATATAATATATAATATATATTTAGTTGTGTTTACAAATTGTACAAACAAATTTACAATAAAAATAAAACAAATAAAAATGAACATGAAAAATGTATAGTAAAATAAAATAAAACAGCAAAAAAATCAATATTAGTAGAGAAATAAAAAGAGAAGGAAGAACACTTAACATGTTGTATACAATGCTAGCCGCTAAAAAAGTGAGTTTTTAATCATGATTTTAAAATATTAAGTTACTGCATCTCTAATATCCGATGGTAGTTTATTCCATAATCTGGGAGCATTGGAACTGAAACCTCTTTCTCCTTTCCTTTTTGTCTTAATCTTTGGGAGGGACAGAAGACCAGAATCAGCCGACCTTAAAGCACATCTAGGTACATAGAGGGACACAAACTATTTTAGATAGTCAGGTGCCAGGACATGAAGAGTTTTGTGAGTCAAAAGTGTGATCTTATAATCAACTAAATCATACTGGAAGCCAGTGTAGAGAAGCCAGCATGGGAGTTATATGGTCACTTTTCATTTTTTTTACTAAGCGCCCGCACCCTGGTATAGATGGCTGAACTTGCATCTTAAACACCCCCAATGCTAAAAAGGATATGCCATACAAGAGTTTGCTTGCAAGGTGGCAGTGGTAATGTAATCATCATTGTATTGGTTGCTTTGTTGTCAGGATGTATTATCAGTGTCATCAGAGGATTTTATTTCCTAAGTCGTATCCTAGCTCAAGGTGAAATAGATTTGTACATGTTGACATTTGCCTCATTTGCATTGTAAAAAGCTTACCTTTTATTGTATTGGATTAGATGATCTAATTCCTTTGTGCCACATCTTATTCCATCACATCTGAGAAATTTACATTTCAAAAGACAGGATCTAATTACCATTTCATTGTGCATCCTAGAGCTAGTCCTTTTTAATAAATCAAATGTCCGTCATGCCATTAATAACATGTCTTTAATTGCTTTTCTCATCCTTTTTGATCAATAGTTATCTAGAGGAAACATATAACAGAATAGAGTAACCTTTAATCCTTCTTTTCAAATTGAAATATCCCAGAAGAAGTCTTAGAGGATACTCAAATCTATGAAATATAGGGCATATAAGAGCAGAGGCATGTATGTTTCAGAAAGAAAGGCATTATCCACAGCAGCAGATGAGATCTTGTACCACTCTTTGTGTTATTTAGGTAACTGTGAACAGGATGTGAGTGGTGCAGTGTTCAAATTGAATGTCCAGAGAGTATTCCCAATGAAAAGAGTCTGTATTTATTAAAACAAGCAAATAATAATTAATTTGCTCATATACCAACCAAAAACAATACTCCTAAATCCTCCATGCATGAAAACATGCTCCTTCAATCTCGGATTAAGTGGTGTTCGTGGCCGTGCTGTGCTGTGCTGTGCTGTGCAGTGGGGTAGTGATCTGGGGTAAATGGCGTCCGTGCTGTGCTGTTCTGTGCAGTGGGATAGTGATCTGGGATAAATGATGTTCGTGTCTGTGCTGTGATGTGCTGTGCTGTGCTGTGCAGTGGGATAGTGATCTGGGGTAAATGGTGTTTATGCCCGTGCTGTGCTGTGCTCTGCTGGGCTGTGCAGTGGGATAGTGATCTGGCGTAAATGGTGTTCGTGTCCGTGCTGTGATGTGCTGTGCTGTGCAGTGGGATAGTGATCTGGGGTAAATGGTGTTTATGTCCGTGCTGTGCTGTGCTGGGCTGTGCAGTGGGATAGTGATCTGGGGTAAGTGGTGTTCATGTCCGTGCTGTGCTGTGCTGTGCAGTGGGGTAGTGATCTGGGGTAGGTAGTGTTCGTGTCCGTGCTGTGCAGTGGGGTAGTGATCTGGGGTAGGTGGTGTTCGTGTCCGTGGTGTGCAGTGGGGTAGTGATCTGGGGTAAGTGCTGGCTCAGTGGTGGCAGCTCCCAATCTCCTTAGTCCTCCTCTGCAGTAGACAAACAATAACAAGCACACATATAGTGCCGGCTGTGAATCGCATCTCAGCGTAAGGGAGCCTGGTACTGTTGTAGCTGCTTCCCATTTGTACTACAAACCTCCTCACTGCAATTAACCCAGCACCATGGTTTGTCTGTCCCATAGCTGATTGCAAGGGAGTCCTTCCGCGTACGTGCAGCTATGTGCTCCCCTTAATGTGGTCACCGTTCAATTTCTGCCCACTGTCGAGTCTGCCCATCTAGGAGGAAGCATGCCACCAACCTTACACAGCACCCTTTCTGGTCAGGAGGGAGATTTTCAGCTCGAATTCCTTCACTCTCTGTTACAATAACACTTTATATTAATTGTCTAATTACTGTAAATTTATTTGGTTTACTGTGAATTTACTTAGTGTGTAGTTACTTTGTAAATATGTCTGTACTTACACATAATTACAATATTATTATGCATAGTTACAATGTACTTAATGTGTAAATTGTTGTGCACAATATAACCCTATCTTTAACCCTAACCCTAGCCCTGTCCATATCCCTAAGCCTAACCTTTTTTGATACAATTGTGTACTTACATATATTGTGGAAAAATACTTATACTGTAACTATACATAATAACATTGTAAGTATGTGTAAGTACACGTGTATTTACTAAGTAACTACTATGTAAACACACAGTAATTAGAGACCTTGCTGTTATTTATTACAGATTTGTAATCATGTGTGGCAGGGTGTCCTGTCCCTTTGTGTATATATTATTATTATTATTATTATTATTATTATTATTATTATTATATTATTTATGTAAAGCCGGTGTTTATTTGTGTTTTATTATTGTGTGGCAGGATGAGCAAGTTGCCGTCCGCCATGTTATTGTTTATATTTGGTACCTCCTGTCTCTCGTTCTCCACTCTGAACACTTCCTCAAGCAGCCAAACTGAAGCTCTTTTATATTGGTGACCAAGGGATCAACTAACTTTCAATTATTGTATTATCCCTCGGTCACCTTTTATACGGGTTCACTGTGGATGCGTGACTGTCAGCTAATTATATACTTAGTAATTGATCAGTCACGCATTCCCACAAGGTATTTAATATAAACACAAAGGGGCGGGACACCCTGCCACATACACCCCCCTTTGTGCGCAGCACACATGGCCTCAACGGCCACCTCCCCCCTTAAAATCCCCCAAATCTTGGGCCAAGTACAGGGACCTCAAGGGATCCACAGCTGGTAATCCTGGCAGCGGAAAGGCTTCTCTCTCCAGTCGTGCAGCCCATAAAGGCAAGGTTGTTATCACCATTGCCACCAACGGCTGTGGAAAGGCTGACAGTGAGGCAGCACACTCCAGCAGTGGAAAGGCACAGGGCAAGAGCAGTCCCTCGTAAGGCGACTGCATATGCGGACCCTCAGGAGGTGAGCCCATGTTCAATAAGGCGGAAGTGGGAGCTCCCTTTATTTTTCCAGTCGTGTGTTGTTACCAGCATGCCTTAGAGAATAAAGTAATGCCAGGTTTTTATTTTATGGTTTTCAGTGACCAGTTGCTCTAGTGATCCAAAGAAGCAATGCATCCACAATAGCTATGCTTCTGACTGGATTGATAAGCGTGCCCATGGTTTTGACTTGGCACTTGTTTTAACACTGTTCATTGTGATCGAGTCTGGATTTGACTTGCTCTGTCGTTGTCTTACAAGGGAGCTGTGCTGGTTATGTGGATCCCGAGATATTGGAGGTATTATTCTATTATGTCTGGGTAAATCACATTGAATATGGAGCAGGTGGGCAGATTGGATGATAACAGTCTCAAATTACTTTTCTAGAATAAGGCAATGAAAGTCAGTTAGAGACAGCAATAAAGAAAAAGGACTAAAACCCATACGCAGAACCACTCAAAACATCATAGAAAATACGTTATTTTCCTCCTGCAAAGTAATGTGACACTTCATGTCAGTGTTGTCATATTAAAAAAGACAGAAAACAAACCCTTTTTACATGACAAGGCAAGCTTTACCACTTTATGTGCTGTATTTTGCCTTTCAGCTGTTTTTGAGAGCGATCCAGAGAACCTGTAATCAGAAAGTTAACTTGTGAACTATATGCAAAGACTGCTTGAACCAGTTTAGTCATGCCATGGGATTTTAGCCAAATTGTATACAGATGTCAAAGCTACAGTTTCACTGAAGTAAGCATTCAATAGTCAGTTTAGGCTTTGCATTGATTATAATTCTGTGCATTGCATTTAATATAATAGGAGTTTTAATATCTGTCAGCCAGGAAAGGAACACGTGGAATTATTGATCCTATAAAATAAAATCACACACCCTGTTCCTTCAGTCATTTGCAATTAATAACACTGTTACATTCATTACAGGTTTACAACTGAAAGACGTGATTTATTTATACCCAATTGGCAGTCTTTTGTACAGACTACAGAGCACTGAAAAACAGTAAGTTAGGAATTGTTAGTCAATATGGCACAATGTGATTGTATCAATTGATCGCAACAATGGCAGAAACATGTTACATTGTGCAGAGTTTAAGAAAGTGATGAAGGCTTGTTTGTCGCAAAGCATTTTCTATGGTTCTGCCTTTATTATTTTTCTTTAAATAAAAAATAGTTATTCTCTAAGGAGTCCTGGCTTCTTTCTAATTTCTTATATTGTTTTTTGAGCTTTAGCACCCACAGAGAAGTCATCAAGGACTGAGTTGAGCATGTTTCTTCGCAAACTGTTTGACATTGTACAGAGTTCAAATGAATACAGTGTGTGTCTCATCTGGTAAAGATACGACTGCTTAGATTGAGAGAGTTGTTCAGTCAGGATAAAACACTGCTGGTCTTCACTGTGTTAACGTCTTATTAGTTTTAGCTATGTACAGTGTAGCAAACCACCACAATATACATTAGAGTTTGTCACTTTGCAGCATCATATAGGTGTTCATTCTTAGCTATGCTCTAAAGTTATATTTTTGTCATATTTAAAATATTTTAACTGAAGTTTTCCATTTATGTATAAATGTTTCCTAAATTATTGTGTAACTTTTTTTCTTATTTGTATATGTATTAGTGATGTGGTGATCAATGAAAGACAGACAACGATAATCCAAAGTGTAACAATGTTTATTAAAAATCCGGTCTGGTGAACACAAATAATAGTCCTAGGCAATACACAGCACTGTGTACTGCACTGTTCTAAATAACGGGTTACAGTCCCAAATAATAACACAGTCAATTTACACACACAAATACACCCACCATCACAAGTCTCAAGTGAGTGGTTTCAGTGCAAGTGATGAAATACAATGAAATACGTGAACAATAGTGTTGTTGTTGTCCAGGTTTAGTGCCTACCTTAAGCGATACCTCCGGATCGTGATAACAGGGTTTTAGAAACACAAAAAAAACAAAACACTCACGGTTCTTTTAGAATTTCACAGGTCCTTCTGGTTTAGCCTAACCATAATAAGGAATAGATCCCCTTATATACAGTCAATCATGACCCCTTGGTTAACATTTGCAACTGCTCCTCCAATCCACGGCTGCCACATCATTTCCCTTCCGGGTCGATGATTTAGTGTACCGTAGCTCCGCCCCCTTTCTTGATGGCCGACTTCCACTTAACCCTGGGAATTAATTGTCGGATCATCCAGTCCAGGGCACTCTGTTCCCTTTACACAGCGCCCTCACAGGTCAGGAGGGAGATCTAACACCAATAATCATTCTATCTCCGCCACAGTACTCTACAACTTGGTTTAAAAAATAAATTTAAAAAATATATATATATATATTTATTATATATATATATATATATATATATATATATATATATATATATATATATATATATATATATATATATACACACACACACACACACACTGTAGGTCTTTCAGAGTAGTCATTGGCCTCTTGGTGGCTTCCCTGACCAATTCTCTTCTTACCTGGCTGCTCAGTTTGGGAGGACGGCTTGCTATAAGCAGATTCTGGATGGTTCCGTATACTTTCCACTTCTTAACGATCGACTTGACTGTGCTCCAAGGGATATTCAATGCCTTTGAAATTTTTTTATACCTCTCCCCTGATCTGTGCCTTTCCACAACTTTATCCCGGAGTTGTTTTGTAAGCTCCTTGGTATTCATGGTAGTATCTTTGCTTTGAATGCACTACCCAACAGAGACAGGTGTATTTAATCTGAAATCATATGAACCACTTTTATTGCACACAGATGGACTCCATTTAACTTGTTGTGTGAATTCTGAAGACAATTGGTTGCACCCAAGCTTATTTAGGAGTGTCATAGCAAAGGAGGTGAATACTTACCTAATGAAGACTTTTCAGGTTTTTATTTTTAATTGATTTGTTTTTTCACCCCCCCATTTTTTCACACATTGAAAGTGTTGAGTAAGTTGTGAAAATCAAAGGAAAAAAATCCCATTTAAGTGCATCAAGATTTCAGGTTATAACACAACAAACTGAAAAAGTCCAAGGGGAGTGAATACTTCCTATAGGCACTGTATATGTGTGTGTGTGTGTGTGTCTCTCTCTCTCTCTCTCTCTCTCTCTCTCTCTCTCTCTCTCTCTCTCTCTCTCTCTCTCTCTCTCTCTATATATATATATATATATATATATATATATATATATATATATATATATATATATATACAATACATGTAAAAAATAAATGAAATGATTCAAACAGTCCCAATGGATGAATATGCTGGTTTCATTAATAAACCCTCATAAGATCATTGATATTTTTGGCATATCATGATTACAATATGTAACAAACGCTCAAATTAATGATCCCCTTTTTAAAAGAAAAACATGCTTTATTCAAGATCACTTCAGCTTCTTAGTACTCTAGTCACCTGATCAAAAACAGTTTTCATTTAGAAGTTTGTAAAAAAAATCAACAACTATGCACTATAGATTCTACTGTCCCAGCTTTACTGCTGCTGGTGGGCCAGCTGTGATGGCTGCTCCTACTGCAGAGTAAGCTGGTGTGGTATTGGTTTACTACACACTATTACAACTTTACAAGGCTGAGTGAAGATGCTTAAGAGAATAAAATGCTTTCTGTAAACACAGGAAGGGATGTTATAAATGCTACATCTGCTAGAAATATGCTAATATGCCCCATGTGGATCTTGCTGATTTTCTGTCTTGTGTCATGTTAAGTAGAGTTCAATAAAATGCTGACATATCTTTTTCATCAAATAGGCTTCTGTTGCACACTTATTTTGTGATGAATTATGAAATCGAAACAAACCCTTTTCAAAGAATACTAGTCACTGGCGGGACTCTTCGGTTCTCTCTAAAGTATAGCTTTCAGCTGCAGGGCAGCCCTACCTCACCAGCTCCTCACCTCCAACCCCTTACTTTAATGATCAAAAGCTGAGACAACTCATGTTTGCAACCCAGGGCTGACCAATCAGCACTTGATGTTCAGTACGTTGAAATTAACACTGAGGTGTCTAATCAGCTGGGCTTTTAAAAACACAATTTACATTCTTTACAGACAAGGTAATATGGGAGGCGGTCCACTCATCATGTCATCCTCACATTCCAATACCCTATCTACACTCATACAGTGTGTGAGCCACACGCAATGAAACCTGGTGGGATTCATTTAGAGCCCTTTCCACAAAAAGATAAAAAAACAATTCAGAAACACTTGACAGCTGTTTTATTAATACTGCCGGATTCCAAGTTCACTTGTGACAAAACTGTTCGGCCTTAGTCAGAAAAAAAAAAAAAGTGTTTCTAAGGTTTTCTTTTAGATTTTTGAAAAGTTTAAATAAACTTCTTACCCTCACTAAAACTGAAGAAAAATGTTTTGTAAACAACAAACTTGATTGCATTGATCAAAATGGTCTTTTTTTGTAAATGCTTGAACAGAGCCTTTTATCACTATCCTGTTAAACTTTTTTTTTTGTTTTTTGTTGAAAATAGGCTATGTATTAATTAAAAATATTAAAGGCATTTGGACTATATATAATGTTTTAGCATTTCTAGTTATTCTAAATAAAATATTCCTCATATTTGGCAGAAAACTGATCAAAAATTGAAAATATATTATATTGATGAAAATAACCAACATTCCACTAGCTATTGTTAAACATTTCCATGTAGCCCCATGCATTTGCTCATTATGACTGAACATGCTCACACGTCACAACACTGATTTATTGTCCCAATTTGAAATCTGCATTTGCATAGTTTCCCCTTAGCATTTGCCAGCCTCAGCACAATGGCTTACACTTCCAAATAGAGGTGTGTTGTTTATGAAGATTTATGTCTTTTAATGAATGCCGTGTCTTTGAACAAATGCAGTCATTTTTTTTTTTTTTTTTAAGAACTTGCCTCAGCACAAAGTAAACGTTATAAATCACGAATGAATGCTAAACCCCAAAGATGGTGCTTATTTATGGGTCACCTGCGCTTCCTTTACTTCAAATGTAATTTTTGAGGGATTAAAAATTCAATCTTGCGTTTTTTTTAAATTATGTTTTATATGGAAATACGAATACATCTGAAGACTATAACCCAAAAGCAATATCATATCAGTATAATTACATTTTTAAACTGTTCCTCTAACTTACAGTAATTGCCCAATATCAAAAGCAGCAGAACCATCTTTGACAATTGTGAACAAAACCAAAGAGGTTTTTTTGTTAAAATAAGTTTTGTGTTTTTTTAATGTACATTTTCACACTGTATGTTTTGTGTTGATAAGCAGTTTATTGTAATACTGAGCGTGTGGATGTTCCAAAGCATATTGGAACTTTTTATATTTCAGTGGCCTTGATCACCCATAACTATTAAACACCCAATAGTGAACATTTTATTTAAAAATAAAGAAAAGAAACATAATAATTCAATGACAATCCTTTACAATAGCAAGTCTTTTCCAATGTTTCAAGAGCTGAATCGTTCGTCATTGGATTTATTACGTATCTTTTAGTATTTCTAATATTACAATGGCAAGCATGTGGCAGGGACGTCATCACAACAGCAAGTTTAATCTGTAAAACAAAACAAAATGATTTCATTAAATCTATCACTGTAAGTTAATGGTTAGGTACAAGTGGTGTAAACAGAAAACATGTTGTCTTCATGGGTTATACACAAATAATCAAAAGTTAGGGAAGACATAAACGCTTAATTATTTTTTACGTTAACCACCTTTCTGTTGGGTTTGTCTTCCACTTTGTTGTTTGTAATATTGCATTGTTCCCCATAGAGACTTCTGGGACAAAGACAATAAATTCAACCTTGAATTGAGGACGTTTTGAGTAAAAAGGCCCTAAGATCAAAAGTAACTGTTCAAAGTGGAATACAATACTTTCAACAGCACAAATCTATAAGAAACTACTCAGTAAAGCATCTAACGGCTCCTTCCTGCAAAAAATTGGTTGTTTATACTGTTACAATTATTTCAACTACCTTTATTTTTCCATGAATTTGTCCTTGAAAATAAAAGAAAACCCTTTTTTCAACTGAGGACACGTTTAAAAAGGTGCTTTCCCAGGCTTGTATTCCCTTGATTTGGTAGGGGGCAATGAATGGGAAAAGGGGCTGAGAGTTGTGAGGGGATGGAGCCTGAGAAACATGCATGAAAAGTAAAAGGGACATGAAGGAGGAACGGGACAAAAGCCTTCACTTCACCCATAAAATGTGTATGCTCAGTTGAGAAACTATTAGTAAAATGCAGGTAATGAATAGACTTTGTCCTGTTGTGTGTTGTATTCCTCTCAGAAAAACTGCCTTGGCTTGGAGATTTGCTAAGAAGAAAAGTTCAAGGTAAACATCAGAAATCTACCACAGTATTGCAACTTTTGAGAGATTTCTACAGGAATAAAAATGGGGCTTTTCTTTAAACACATCAAAAAAGTGACTTTGCACAATTCAATTCAATTATTAAAGTTATTCAGTTATTAAAGTGGCATGGCTTATTTTACAGTCTTGCAGATATCAAATCACGCATTGCATTTGTTGAAGGCTCATCTAGTTTGTTGGTACACTTAAGGTGCTGTTGAAAACATTCAGGAATAGTAACAGAGTTTGCACGGGATCCCCGGTGGTGTGACATCAACGTGTTCTGATTGCAGCAAGGTGCTTGTTTACTCAGACAAGTTTGTTTAATCCTGCAGCTGTTTCTAATGGGAAACAGATGTGCTCACCTGCATCTCATCTGTATTAAAAACACAACTAGCAGAAACCAATTTCATCATCAAATACATACCTGCCTTGCAGGTACAAGTAACATATAACCCATTGGAGTCCTGGGCAGTTGCATTACTATTGATTTATTTTAGAGTAGTTTGGCAGGGATTGGTTTCAAATTCCCTATCCCAGCAAGTAAATCAGCTCCTGATTCCCTCCATTCCAGCCTAATGAGAATGTGTCTGGAATGGGGAAAACAGGCACAGTTGGTTGGCCAATAAGTTAATCAATTATTAAATTAGTCCAGGTGGATATAAAAGACTCCAAAATGGCCAGCCAGAGGTGAGTAGAGTGTAGGAACAGTTTGCATTGTGAGATGTGCTAGCTTTGATGTAAGTGCCAGGATATTGTATATGGCTTCTGCTGTACCTGTACTTATACCTGTACAGGTGTTTTCCATGTTTTTGCCTGACTATCAGTTGTTCTGTCATAGTTACTGTTATAGATGCAGTATTTTACCAAAAAGAAAATCTGGAGAAGCCGTTAGCATGCCACCGTTTTACAGCAATGGCAATCCAAAAGCTCAATAATATATCACAAAGACTCACTATTTATATATATATATCATATATACTATATATATATATATATATATATATATATATATATATATATATATATATTTATATATATATATATATATATATATATATATATATATATATATATATATATATATATATATATATATATATATATATATATACACTCACCCCTTGTTATATCGCCCCTCACTATACTGCGGATTTGGATATATCGCGGTCCTGGAGTTGGCTCCCCATTTTTACTGTCTAACTGCATATGCCTTAGCTGCAATATACATAGGCACTTAGAATTACTGTTTGTTTTATTTCATACTGCACATCACAAACAACAATATACAAACAATTAAAAACAAAGCATTAATATCGTACTGTTATCATATACACACGTATTGCACAATAACACAAAGCAAATAAAATATCTACTTGCTGAAGTGGTTTTTATTTTAGCCAACGAGGTATTCAGGTGTTGCAGCGATACAATAGCAACAGTCACAGGGCAGTGACATCAGCTCCCTAGCAACAAGCCTCCTATGTTGGGAATGGATTCTTTCAATGCAGCGGGTTTGTGCATTTGAGAAACGAGAGGAAGACTGATGAAATTAATTAGAGACCAAAGTTGATGAGAAGCAATTACCCTCCACTGTACGAATTAAAACGGTGTGCTGCTTTTTATATGAAAAATGAGAAAAAAATGTTGACGTAGAGGATTTATAATGGACCCTGACACACCAGACAAAATGAGGGAGTGGTTGTACAGTATTTATTTGTTAGCCTGTTTTTTTTTCTATGGTTGTCTCGCTATAATGTGGCCCTCGATATACAGTAGCTCTCATAAGTATTCATCACTCCTTGGACTTTTTCACATTTTATTGTGTTACAACATTGAATCAAAATTGATTTAATTAGGAGTTTTCGCTACTGATCAACACAAAAAAAGTCCATAATGTACATATGTACAGTATAAACTACTATTTACAGTATAATCACAATCTCAAAAAACTACTCACTTCTAAATCTTTTGTAGTCATTTTTGTATTACTTTAGTATAAATACATGTTAATTTGGATTCATAATTTGTTTTTTTCTGACTTTATGTGAACGAAAAGACACACATTTGCCTGTTTTCCCATTGGAAATAGTGATATTTTGAAATATCACTGTCCTGGTCACAAAAGCAAAGTTTCTGGGGAATAATAGCCATTTTCTATACTTTTGAGGCATAAGCAATTAGAAAATAACACTTACTACCCAGGAACAAAAAAAAATTGCACCTGTGTGCAATTAAGGTGTTTCACATGATTTCAGGTTGTTGATTTCAGGTTAAATACATCTGTCTCTAGGAGGTCCCACAGTTGGTTAGTTTTCCTAACAAAAACTACACCATGAAGACGAAGGAACATTCAAAGCAAATCCGGAATAAGGTTCTTCAAAAGCACCAATCGGGTAGGATATAAGAACATTTCCAAGGCATTGAATATCCCCCAGAGCACAGTAAATTCCATTATTAAGAAATGGAGATAATATGGCACAACTGTGACTCTCTCTAGAACAGGCCGTCCTCAAAAACTGAGTATCCAGGCGAGAAGGGCACTAGTCAGGGAGGCCAACAAGAGGCCTATGACAAATCTAAAGGAGTTACAGTCTTCTATGGCTGAGCTGGGAGACACTGTGCATATGGCAATAATAGTCCAGGTGCTTCACAAAACTGGCCTTTATGGGAGAGTGGCAAAAAGAAAGCCATTGTTGAAAAAAACTCATATCAGATCTCGACTAGAGTTTGCCAGAATGCATGTGGGAGACTCTGAGACCAAGTGGAGGAAGATTCTATGGTCTGATGAGACCAAAACAGAGCTTTTCAGCCTCAACGCTAGGTGTTATGTTTGGCGCAAGCCTAATACCTCACACTTTTTTTATGTTGATCATTGGCAAAAACTCCTAATTAAATCCATTTTGATGCCATGTTGTAACACAATAAAATGTGAAAAAGTCCAAGGGGGGTGAATACTTTTGAGAGCCACTGTATAGCAGATTTATGTTGGACCCTGACACCCGCGATATATTGAGTTGATGGTGTATATAATCTTCAACCGTTTTCAATTCACTGCTGGACGAAGGCCTCCCCAAGCTTCCTCTACAAAAGCCTGTACACTGCATCCCTCATCCACGTTGCTCTGGTGTGTTTCCTAACTTCATCTTGCCATCTTCCTGGAGGTATTCTTCTTGGTCGCTTTATATCTCTTGGAATCCAGTCTAGTATCTCCTTCTTGCTACATGTCTGCCCTACTGCCATTTCAGTTCCTTTCGCTGTTATAAAATAACATTGCCTACGTTTGCGCTCTTATCCATTCCTTCCTTTTCCTGTCTTTTCTTCTTATTCCCAGCATGTATCTTTCCATACTCTGTTGAGTCATTTGTCATTTTTTAGTCATTTTTGCACTGAGGGTCCAGGTTTCGCATCTGTAAGTGAGCACTGGTAGCACGAATTTTCATTTGAGGCATAAGGGTAGTTTCCCTTTCAGAACCATGCTTAATCTTCCAAAGGCGCGCCAGCCCATTTTTGCTCTTCTGTTGATTTTGCATATTTGGTTCTCCATTGCTGAAAGTAACTGACCTAAGTATATGTAGTTATTAACTGCTTCAGGCTTGATTCCATTGACTTAAATTGCCTGTGGAGTGGTATATTTATTAAACACTCTTCAGGTTCATTTTCAAACCTGCTTTGATGCCAGCATTGTGTAGTTCTTGTATTCTTGTTTGTAATTCTTCTGGGCACGTTGTAAATATGAGGATGTCGTTAGCAAATTGTTATTGTTTCAAGTAGGCTCTATTGATCTTCAGCCCCTTATTTTCCCAATACAGAGTTTTGAAAATGTCTTCTAGGGTGGCTGTGAAGCGCTTTGGGAAATTGTATCTTTTTGACAAACTCCTTTTTTAATCTTGATTTTGTCGCTGTTTTTATGGAGTTTTACTTTGGATGTTGCATTCTTGTGTATGGTGCTGATCAAGTCTCTGTACGTTTTCTCAATTCCTTGTTTTTTTCAGAGAGCTTAATACAGATCTTGTGTAAACAAAGTCAAAGGCTTTTTCATAATTGATCAATCCCAAGCAAAGTGGTAATTTTACGCGTTGCTGGTTTGAATCACTTGCCGTACAACTTGAAGATGATCCATTGTGCTAAATCCACACCTGAATCCTGCTTACTCATTTGATTGTGCCTAGTAAAATTTATCTTGAGGTCTGTTGGTGAGTATCTTGGTAAAAAATGTTTGTAGATTATAGGAAGTAAGCTAATAGGTCTGTAGTTCTTGGTCTTCTTCATCTCCGTTCTCATGTGAAGTATCACTGATGCATTGCTCCAGTAGTTCTTGAGGTCTTCTTCATCTCTGTTCTCATGTGAAGTATCACTGATGCATTGCTCCAGTAGTTCTTGAGGTCTTCTTCATCTCCGTTCTCATGTAAAGTATCACTGATGCGTTGCTCCAGTAGTTCCTGAGGTCTTCTTCATCTTCATTCTCATGTAAAGTATCACTGATGCGTTGCTCCAGTAGTTCTTGAGGTCTTCTTCATCTCCATTCTCATGTAAAGTATCACTGATGTGTTGCTCTAGTTGTTTGGCACTTTCTTTGCCTTCTTCTCTGGGTGCCTTGCCTGTCTTTATATGTCTGATAGCATGTTTCACTTCTTTCGGTAGAATGTCTGGAAATTCTTCCTCTGGTTGCGTTTTTTCCCTCTCTTCCTCTTCATCTGCTACGTTGCTCTTTTCATCTTGATATAATTTTCTGAAGAAGTCTTCAACTCTCTTCAAAATCATTTCACGGTTTCTTGTTGACAGTCCCGTCCTCTTGTTCGATTACTAAAATCAGTTGTTTTTTTCCAGATGATTAGTCTTTGTTTTGCTTTCTTTATGCTTTGGTTGTTTTTGGTAGTTTTCCCTACCAACCTGCAGTTGAACAACTGTATATCCTCAGTAATGCACTTTCTTACTGTCTTGCAGAGCTCAGTGTATTCAATCTGACTTCAGAGCTGCTGTTTGTTTCATTTCTTTTCTTTATGAGGTCTTTTTTCTCTTGCATGATCTACTGGTCACATTTTGTACTCTGTGCTCCAGTGCAAATTCTGCAATTTCCTGCGTCACTTCCTCATAGATTTTGATTACCTCGATTGCTTCATCTTTTTTGCAGATCTTGAAGAGCACTGAATCGATTCTTCAGTTCCAGCTGAAACACCAGGCTTTGCTTCTGGAGCTTTGTGACAGAAATACGTGGAAACGACGTGTCAGCCGCAGATTGGAGAGGCGGTCGCACTCGTTTACCAAGGGGTCATGTGTGACAGCATAAAAGGGGATGGAGAATGGTAATCTGTTCCTTTGCATTGGTTTACACGAAGAACCAAGAAGGACTGAGCGCGAACCAGTGAAAAAGAAAGCAAAAACAACAACAGAGTGTTCTGTGTTTATTTGGGCCAGCACTAAAGCCAGAACATCACTTCACCATTGTCACTGAAAACTAAACTGTATCACCCACCAAGAGCACCCTGGACTAGTGACAGTGTATGTATTATTGTGGGGAGGATACTTGTGGTTTCATTATTGTTTGGGTAAGCAAAACCCGTTATTGTATTGCTGGTCACGAGACCTGGGATTACAAAATAAAGTACCCTTTCCAAACTGGATTAAAAGTCTCTGTTTGCTTTATTTTTGCACTGTATCACCTCTGTACCTGCATCCACTCAGCTTCCTTGTCACAAGCATTTATACATGGATTGTGTTGGATTTTGTCATCATGAGTTTCACTCTCTCCAGCACCATATTTAGGTGTATTTTGAGTCTGTGGTCACTTCCTGTGTTAAAATTGTTTAGTACTGAGACATCTTGTACGATGTGCTTGTAGTTGGTGAGTATGTAGTCAATTTCATTCTTTACTCCGTTGGGTCCTCTCCATCTCCATTTCTTGATGGATTTCTTCTGGAAGAAGGTGTTCATGATGAATAAGTTCTTGTTCACTGCTCTCTGTTGACCCTTTCGTTTCTGTCACCATGTCCATATTTGCTGACCAAATTCTCATCTTTTTGCTGAGATCCTATTTTGGCATTGAAGTCACTGCTGATGAACTTATATTGGTTCTTCCCATTTTCATGTAGTTCTTGTACTTCTTAATAAAAATCTTCAACTTCTTTATCTAAATAGCTTGTTGTTGGTGCATATACTTGGATGACCTGAAGTTCATACTTCCTTGAAACATTCACTGTTCCAGACTCTCACAATTCTCTGTGTAAAAAAGTTCCCCCTATTTTATGTCCTGAATGCCCCTTTATCTAATCTCCATTTGTGACCCCTGGTCCTTGTTTCTTTTTTCAGGTCGAAAAAGTACCTTGGGTCAACATCGTCAATACTTTTTAGAATTCTGAATGCTTGATTCAGATCGCCACAGTCATCTTTGTTCAAGACTAAATAGATTCAATTCTTTTAGCCTGTCTGCGTATGCCATGCCTTTTAAACCCGGAATAATTCTGGTCGCTCTTCTTTGTACTCTTTCTAGAGCAGCAACATCCTTTTTGTAGTCAGGTGACCAGAACTGAACACAATATTCTAGATGAGGTCTTACTAATGCATTGTAAAGTTTTAGCATCACTTCCCTTGATTTAAATGTAACTCTTTTCAGTATATATCCAGGCATCTTGTTAGCCTTTTTTATAGCTTCCCTACATTGCTTAGATGAAGACATTTTCCATCTTCAATTTCAATATCGCCCATATGATATTTATAATGCACATTTTTATTGCCTGCAAGCAGTACCTTACACTATTCTATATTAAATGTCATTTGCCATGTGTCTGCCCAGTTCTAAATCTTGTCTAGATCATTTTGAATGACCCTTGCTGCTGTAACAGTGTTTGCCACTCCTCCTATTTTTGTGACATCTGCAAATTTAACAAGTTTGCTTACCATACCAGAATCTAAGTCATTGATATAGATTAGGAATAGCAGAGGACCTAATACTGATCCCTGTGGTACTCCACTGGTTACCTCGCCCCATTTTTAGGTTTCTCCTCTAATCAGTACTTTCTGTTTTCTATATGTTGACCATTCCCTGATCCATGTGCATGCATTTCTTTGAATTCCTACTGCGTTCAGTTTTAGAATTAATCTTTTACATGAGACTTTGTCAAAAGCTTTCTGGAAATCTAAATAAACCATTTCATATGCTTTGCAATTATCCATTGTTAATGTTGCATCCTCAAAAAAATCAAGCAGGTTAGTTAGACACAATCACCCGTTCATAAAACCTTGCTGACAGTCTCCCAGGATACTGTCACCATATAGATAATTTTCAATTTTGGATCTTATTATAGTTTCCGTAAGTTTACATATAATATAAGTCAGGCTTATTGGTCTGCAGTTACCTGGTTTGGTTTTGTCTCCCTTTTTCTGGATTGGTGTTACGTTTGCAATTCTCCAGTCAGTACAACCCATGTCAAGAGACTGTTGCATGATCTTGGTTAGCGGTTTGTAAATATTTTTTTTTCATTTCTTTGAGTACTACTGGGAGGATCTCAACCAGCCCAGGGGATTTGTTTATTTTAAGAGCTCCTAGACCCTTTAACACATCTGCCTCTGTTATGCTAAAGTTATTTAAAACTGGATAAGAACAGGTCGACATGTGGGGCATGTTGTCCATATCCTCCTTTGTAAAAACTTGTGAAAAGTTGTCATTTAATATATTTGCAATTTTTTTTCTCTTCATCTATGATTTTGATGTTTGTAACTCTTAAATATTCTACCTCCTCTTTGAATGTTCTCTTGCTGTTCTAATATTGGAATTGGTTTTAGCCCTCTTAGCAATGCTCATTTCTATCTCTCTCTTTCTAACTTCCTTTTTGACTTGTGTTTGCAGTTCCATGTACTCTTTCTGTGTACTTTGTTTCTCGTCCCTTTTAAATTTTTTAATTGATCTATTAAACCATTTTGGCAATTTTGTTTTAGATGTCTGCTTTTGGGATGTAATTGTTTTATGCCTCAGGTACTACATTTTTTAAAAAGTTATCCTTTTTCCGTGGATGTTTTTAAGTCTCCGTTTCATACCTTCATGGTTTGCCTTTCTAAGTTTGTAATTAGATAATTTTAACTAGTAGTTTTTAAACTATAAATAGCCTGACTAAATGGTGGTAGGGAGTTCAGTTTGAAGCAACAGACAAGCAAACCAAGTGTGAGAATGAATGCTGAATAAGATGTGTTATAAAGTGCCACTGCAGCTTTTCTTCAGTTCAGACTGAGAAGTTGTTTACAGTTTGAACAACACAGGACTGTATTTACTGTAGAAATATTGCATGAATCACTAGTATAGGGAATTGGGGGGCATGCTGTAGGAGCATTATATCTGAAGCGTGTTATAACCGAGAGCCTTATAACGAGGGAGCACAGTATATATTCACTGTCTAGGCAGCAAAATGCAATAAAAAAAACAAGACTTGAAAAAACAAAAGCGTGAAAGTTAAAAGTTGATAGTACCAACAAAATATCAATAACTAGATTATACAACAGGTGTACTTGGAGACAACATTCATATGGTTATCATTTAAGTCCTGAACAATACATTTTCCCATCAATCTCTATATAATTAGTTAACATTGAACTCAATAAACCATAAACCATGTCAAGATTTATGGGAGTGTTATAATTACAATCTCATAACCCTTCTTTAAAGTGATAGCTCCTTTATAATTAATAGGCTTAATAATACATGAAGATCAAAAATGCCCCATTAAAAAAATAGACATTAGAGAGCTACTCTCTTAACAACTTGTTGAGGTCAGATGGAAACTAAAAAAGTGTCTGACCTTAAAGAATGTCAGTCTGTAACTTGTTGAACACAATTGAGTTTTTCTATTATATGCTGGTTGTCTTTCTGCAGTCTTCACTGGAAAAGATTGTCCCTTTTAATTTACCTATATTTTCAGTCATCGGGTGCGGTTTATAGATATACCACAGTAGAAGCCATTTAAGTTTAAATTCTTAGATCTATCACAAACAGTAACTTGGTTCCAAGCTTCCCATGCAATCCCATGGAGGTACATTGCTTAAAATTTGAAGAAACTAAAATTCCTGAAAAAAATCTAATTCTTCCATGTTAGTAGCACTTAATTGCATGAAAAACATATAGCTGTATAATGCCAACAATATATAACGTCATTGTTTCCTTAAGCATTGTTGCAGATCAAGTCTTAGATCAAGTGATGGTTAGTGTATTTTAAAGATGATAACACACCCAGCACTGTGCAGAGTGTGAGACTGACAGGTTCTCCATAACACACCCAGCACTGTGCAGAGTGTGAGACTGACAGCATCTCCATAACACACCCAGCACTGTGCAGAGTGTGAGACTGACAGCATCTCCATAACACACCCAGCACTGTGCAGAGTGTGAGACTGACAGCATCTCCATAACACACCCAGCACTGTGCCGAGTGTGAGACTGACAGCATCTCCATAACACACCCAGCACTGTGCCGAGTGTGAGACTGACAGCATCTCCATAACACACCCAGCACTGTGCAGAGTGTGAGACTGACAGCATCTCCATAACACACCCAGCACTGTGCAGAGTGTGAGACTGACAGCATCTCCATAACACACCCAGCACTGTGCAGAGTGTGAGACTGACAGCATCTCCATAACACACCCAGCACTGTGCAGAGTGTGAGACTGACAGCATCTCCATAACACACCCAGCACTGTGCAGAGTGTGAGACTGACAGCATCTCCATAACACACCCAGCACTGTGCAGAGTGTGAGACTGACAGCATCTCCATAACACGCCCAGCACTGTGCAGAGTGTGAGACTGACAGCATCTCCATAACACACCCAGCACTGTGCCGAGTGTGAGACTGACAGCATCTCCATAACACACCCAGCACTGTGCAGAGTGTGAGACTGACAGCATCTCCATAACACACCCAGCACTGTGCAGAGTGTGAGACTGACAGCATCTCCATAACACACCCAGCACTGTGCAGAGTGTGAGACTGACAGCATCTCCATAACACACCCAGCACTGTGCCGAGTGTGAGACTGACAGCATCTCCATAACACACCCAGCACTGTGCCGAGTGTGAGACTGACAGCATCTCCATAACACGCCCAGCACTGTGCCGAGTGTGAGACTGACAGCATCTCCATAACACACCCAGCACTGTGCAGAGTGTGAGACTGACAGCATCTCCATAACACACCCAGCCCTCAAGACACAAGCACCTTTTGGTGTTTATGTCACATTGTGTCAAGGTTGTAATCGGGACAGACGGTGACCCAACCCAATATAAGTTTGGTTTTGTATAGTACTGATCTTCATATTAAATTTAGAAGATCTTGTGTTAGTGTTAGGTGCTAACATTATTTGCGAATAAAAAAAAAAATGTAACTATTTTTGGCATGAATATCTTAGTTTAGTAATATACTAATACCAGTGCAACAGGGTGCCTAAATTTCAGAAGCAAATTTTATGGGTGTGATTTGCCAAACAAGTATGGCTTTACAGTATTTTGTTTAAATATAGCTGACACAGCATAAGTAAATAATTAACAGTAAATAACACAAATACCAGAAAACGTTTCTGAAGTTCATACCGCAAGTTTTCTTTTCTTCTTTTGTAGTATGCTTTGTAATTAATTTTCTGTTAAGTCGCAGAATTGCCATTCAGTAGTTTTTTCGTTCAGCCATTTGATGTTGTTGTTAGGAGTGGCGCGCATTCCTTTGAAAAGGGGCGTGACTGACAGTGATGTGAACCAATCACATGAAAAATGGAGACTATTTCCTGGTGGTGTAAGGATGTTATGGCAATAGTTCAATCTATTTGTCCTCCTATGATGAGGTTTTAACCAACCACTGACTGACTCTATATATATATATATTAGTTTTCAAGCAGTACAGCAGTACAACTGTGTCAGAATAAATAGCAATTTTTAATTTTCAGGTTACCTAAATTCTCTATCCTCTATCAATTGTTTTAAGATTGAATTCTTATCTGCCTACTATATGAAATACATATCAATAGCCAGGTTCTTTGGAAAGTATATGTAACATTACCATGAAGCTTAAAATGTCACAACCATTATTCTGTCAATCCTGAATTCCCTGACACTTGGGTTAAATTCTGCTCTAGCCTCAATTTTCTTGAAAGGTGAAACATACCTGATAATTTTATGAAATCTACATCAGTTGAATTCAATCATATAATGGTGGGCTATTAAATAACCTCCGGCTGCCTCCTTCTAATTGTGCTACATTGAAACCATTTGAGAATAATTGCGTTTTATCAACTAAGTGTACCCATTTATTCTGATGCTACATTTACATGTTATGTAGAGATCTTAGAACTTGTAGGAACTATAGAAATTGTGAATGTACCTATTAGTTTAAATAACGCAATGTGCGATCTTGGAGCATGTGCATGTAAAGACGTTGTCCCTCAGGACATGCATATGAGATGTTTACAACCCAAGGACCAACCATTAAAATAGTAAATTAATAAATACAAATTAGACTGCTAATCCCTCTGCTGACTGATCTTGTATTGCTTTATTTCCATCTGACTTGAAATTGGTTTGAAATCAGACTCATTCATTTCCATCAGCAGTAGATCCATATCGAATTAATTTCAACTGGGACTCTGTCAGCTGCAGGTAGGATTGCAAGGCTGGCAGATCCCTCTCTCCAACTCCCACTGATGGTGGAGTTACGTATGAGTGTCCATTGCAGAGATGTGAAGGGCAGGTTTAAATCCCACACTGCAGAGATGTGAAGGGCAGGTTTAAATCCCACACTGCAGAGATGTGAAGGGCAAGTTTAAATCTCACACTGCAGAGATGTGAAGGGCAGGTTTAAATCTCAAGGTTGAAAAAAAATATAACTGCATTATATTATACTTAGGGCTTCTGTTTTTTGGTGTTTACTAATTTCATTTTCAGTGTTCATTTTGAGCTATTTTTGAGTTTTATGTAGATGCCCCCAAATCATTTTTTTTTTTTTGAGGGGGCTTTCGCTTTGTATATACTACGTGGAAATGACTGTTTCGGTTACTTTCCAAAATTCTTGGGTGTTTTCTTTTTGGGCACAATATGTACAGTAACTCTGTAACGGGCCAAAATCAAGCCTGTCCCTTTAATCCCCGAGTAGAAAAAAAACATTTAAAAGAACAACGCAAGGTGCGCTCAGTGTGGGCCAACACTGGGAAGCAGCGTTGTTTTTGAAACAGGGAAAAACCGAACTGTTTGTAAATAGTTAAAAATAAATAGCATAAAACAAGAAACAAAAAGGTGAGATCTGTCTACAGAAAAGGTAAGATGCTGATCACCGCTGTTTATTGTTTGCTAAGAGTTAGGTGTTTATTTTGTTCATATATATATATACATATATATATATATATATATATATATATATATATATATATATATATATATATATATATATATATATATATATATATATATAGTATATATATATATATATATATCATAATCGTTCGTCGTCGCAGGAGTTTAGGCGCGTCTTTTGCAGGTACCGGAGCAATCAGCTGTTGATGTTGATGCTGTTGCTGTAAATATACCGCATCAAACTGTACAGTTGCCTGAAACTGGGATAAGCAATAATGATGTACAAGTCTTGTTAAATGCTATCAATGGTTGTAAAAAAGAGCTGCAGGAGGATTTTGCTAAAAGATTAAGCAAGTTGGTTTTGGTTGGGAGTTGGTTTTGACTAAACAGTCTTTTGAAGTTGAGCAGGCAAAAATGTTTCAGTCTTTTCAACAACTTGTGAAAACACAAGAGGGGAAAATAGAAGAAACATGATGTTACTTCATACCATTGTAAAGTAGTTGGAGAGGAGCACAAGGAATTGGCAGACAGTAAGTCCTATGTGATGCATGTGCATGATGAAGCTCAGAAGGAAATTGCTGAACAAGAAAAGATTCATGTTTCCAGGAAAGTGAATGTCCTACCTATGGGAAGGATAAGCTGAGAAACATGGGAAAGAGTGACTGGCAAGATATAGCTGTACCTGTTGAACACAGAGAACAATGAATAGATGTTCTTAAATTGTTCCCCGATGTTTACACTAATACTCTGGGATGCACTTCCTTAGTAAAGCATGAAATTAATACTGGTATGAAAAACCTACAAAATGAAGACCTTATAGAGCATCACCTGATAAAAGAAAAAATACAAGAGATGTCACGCTTTGACCCAGGTTGAGTGTGACAAAATGCATGATAGCTGTTACTAAGCCAACGAAATAACAAACCGCCTCGCCTGCGTGAAGGTTTCTGTTTATTCTGTTTAGAAATTCGTTGTTTTCGAACCCAAGCTATGCCACTGCAGACCATGGACATGTATGCTAAGAAAAGGGGGTGGCGTATAGAAAGTTTGCATGCCACTGGTGAAACCGACAGCAGAGCAGATATAAAGGACACCACTTTCATTTCCCAAGGTGACTTTTGTAGAAGCAATCAGTCGTTTATTAATCATTTACCTTGGATACTGTTTCATACTTATGGCAATTTGTGTACTGCTTGTTCTTCTGGTCAACCATGTTCCATTTCGATCTATGTTACATCAATAGTAATAGGGTCTTTTTTTAAGAAGCCAAAGGAACCTATATCAAAGATTTTACATATTTCAAAAATGAACTACTGAAAATAACAAAGCTTCTTTTTTTTTTTTTTTTTTTTTTTTTACACATACACTGTTAATATTAAATATAACTTTTTTTAATATAAATATGATTTAATTTTTGTCACATTCATTTGAAGGTAGGTAAAAACATGGTAACAAAGAAACAAAACTGGACAATTAGACAATTAAGATTTTGACACTCCATGGTATATATTTCCTATATTGTATCAAGCTCCGAAAGAGACATTTACCCAGCTACAATCCAGACAGGGGAAAACTAGTGAAGCCCAAACATTCTCTGTCTCCAACATTTTAAGGCTTTCTTAATAAACAGTAAGATGAATAGTGGCCAGGGCTATAATCAGTGCTTTAGTTACACCTCTGAGAACATCCTTTATGCCCGGCACAACTGCAAGCAGGAGACACATGCAGCTACAATGGAAATCACTATGTAGGAAATGCTTCCTTAGGACTGCCATGGAACAGTCATCTACTTTGTAATGCTGATTCCTCAATTGTACAGCAGAGCATGTTTGTGTGAATCTGGTCATAAGAGACCATCTTTTTTTTTTTTTTTTTTTTTTGCAAACATTGACAGGTTTATGTATGTACACAGATAAACGCACACGAAAACACTGATATTTTGGTGTCTAAGTTACATACAGCGCAAACAAGAGCATTTTAAGACCTGTGCTGTATTTGAAAAAAATATATATATAAAAAAAAAATCACTCATCCTGACTGTCTTAATTAAAAGGACAACATTGTATTATAGTATGCAAACTTCTCTTTAAACAGAAAAAGAAAAGTGCATCTGTGTTTAAGATGTAACGAAGAGCAGGATCCCTTTAAGAGTGTGCTATGGTTTTCTGCTCATATTAACGTACAAGATAAAATAATATTCACATCTAAGCAGCAACATTTTTCTTTTGTAATATATTTTAATTAGTTCATATTAAACATTACCTTTTGTTATTTCACAAAATGTGTTGCTAAAATAAAAAAGATAAATCATTTTGACTGCTCTTATCTGTCACTGATTTGATTAATTAGTAAGTTTTAAAAAGTTCAAGCCGATTTAAGAATGGCAGTATTTGAGAGCTTGTTCAGTTTTTACCGAATAAATTCAAGGCCTCATGATAACCATTGTTTTTCTTTTCTTTTTGTCTGTTAAAGGAAACAACAAACATGCTCAGACAAATATGGTAGTCTGTTAAATGGGTTCCATTTCCAGCTAAATGGCGGAGATTTCTCTTTTTATCTTATAATTACATTTACAAATTCTAATTTTACATCAAAAAAGCTAAAGAAAAAAGACAAAAGAAACAGTTCAACACAGTTTGGCAGTCAGATGGTCTGGTTGTTTTAAGATCTCTGTGTTGTACATATCCAGTGCGTGGTTGACCCGAATGACCTCGCTGTTATTGAGTTTCAGACGGTGCTTCAGCATACAGGAAAAGAGGTCCAGCTGGGGTTTCCCGGGAGCCACTGGCGGGGCGAGACGATTAATTCTGTCCCTGATGTCCAGCAAGAGCAGCATCACGGAGGAGGAGGAGTAGAACTGCGTCCCCTGAGTGTAGGACTGGTTGACCTGCTGCACGGCGCTCCGCAACAGGTCAGCATTGAAACGTAAGCTGTACCCATAAACCTGCACGTCTGAGATCTTGATGTAGATCTGCCGCTTGGCTGGGTCTGACAGATCCACGGGCCCTTGAGCTGTTTCATTGCGTAACGTCGTGGGCAGCTTGGCCCGACTCCGCAAGTAAATATGCACAGTCTCGAAAAAGGTCTTCCACCTGTTCCCCAGCAAGAGTGTCCAGTTGTAGCACTGTGTGTTCTGGAGCCTGACCCTCTCCCAACGGGGGTAACCGTGCTCCCCGAAGGGCATGTTCCATCCTTCCGAGTGGCTGCCGCTGAAAGGGTTAATGTAAACAAAAAACATGGGCTCGATGCTGCTGTTCCTCATCTGGCAGATCTTCATGGAGAGCCCGATGACCATGTGGAGGTAGTCCATCCGGTTCTTGTTGCTTTTGAGGGTGAGCGACATCCGCTTGCGCCACCGGGGGTCGAAGAAGGTGTCCAGGCGGATCTCATTGCTGATGAAGGTGGTGTGGACGTAGAGACGGGAGTCCATCTTCTGCAGGAGGTACTTGAGCTCAAGGTCCTGGAAATCCAAGTCGGTCTCAAAGCTGATGAACTGCTCGCTGCGCTCCGAGTCCACATTTTGGGGCTCGCAGCGGCCCCTGTACAACTTAAAGCCCTTGTTGCAGGAGCCACACAGAGAGATGTTGGCCAGACTGCACATGGCACAACTGTTGTTACCTCCGATGATGCAGGGGATGGGTCTTTGGCACAGGTTGGCCCCTGTGTGGCAGACGCAGGTCCTCTGGCTTTCCAGGAAGGTCCCCCAAAACCCATTTTCATTGCAGTACAAAAAGGACTGGACCCGGTTAAGCCACTGCATTACAGACCTGAAAAACAAAAAAAACCCCAGATATATGACAATTAATTTACTAAAATATCACACAACATATTGACTATTAGGGATGTGCTTTTGGTACATTTTTATGAACATTTAAATGCTATGCAGGTTTCGGTGTTTAAATGTTTAAACCATATCTACATGCACACACACTATTTATATTACATTCTTATGTATACTGACAGCCTTTTTTAGTATTTTCCATGCAAAATACCCCTAAATAAGCAAATAACGTTTTAACATCGCAAAGACAAAGTAAAAAAAAAACACGTACACACCAAAGTATATACTGAAATTAGGGCTGTCACTCGATTCAAATTGATCCTTTAATTTATGGGCATTAGCTGATTAACTCGTAGATTAAAATCAGTAGAATCACCCGAGCACATTTTTAATAAAGGTAACGATATATAGTGGCTGTCATGCATTTAATACAAAAAAATCAAGAGAATCTAAAATAAATAAATAAATAAGCCCAATGGGAATTTGGTCTTTTTAAAAGCATTTGTTTTATTATTTTTCTAAGTAAATGTCTCTCTTTGTATTTGTACTGCACTACTGAGATGTACCTGTGCCTGCCCTATGGGCACAAAGTGAATAAAACAAACTAAACGAAACCTTTTATTTTTCTACATTATATTAATATAAGTTCCTGTTAACAAATAAATATAATAATAATAATAATAATAATAATAATAATAATAATAATAATAATTTTAATTTTTTAAATATCCCCTTCTGTTGACAAATTACATAGGGCTTTTTTTTTTTTTTTTTTTTTTTTTAATGATTTAAAAAAAAAAAAAAAAAACATTAATTTACACTAGTGTTCTGTTTAAAAAAGTCCTTTTTAAAATCGCGTTATACGTATTCACAGTCGCATTCTGTTTATTATGGATGTTTGCTTTTTCCTCAAAGTAATTCCAAAGTGACTTTACCTTGTTCCTTTGCTTAGAGATGCGATTTAAAAATATATGACAAGCATCAGAACAAAATGCTTTTTTACCCCGTGTGGACTGAACCATCCACGCCCACTACAGCATGAACGCACAGTGTACCAATGACGCGCCAGATCGACTGAGAATAACACAGTTAACAACTCTAAATAAAATGTTTCTGCCATTAACGCTGGTATTCTGAAGCAGTGGTATTACAAAATAACGGAAGCCCGTTTTTACTTTAGAATTTTCTTTTTTTCATTAAAAACTTGTTCTTTTATTAAAATTAACTTTCAGCTTTCATAGTGAAGCTTGTTGTGTAGGACTCGTTCAAGCAAACCATGTAGGAATTTGTTTAAGGCGTTTTTCAAGTCAAGTAAGCTTATTTGTGTATAAATAGGCGTGCTACTTTTTAATTTGATTCAGTAAAGGTAGGTAAGTTACTAGTATGATTTGAAAATAGGGTGCAAGAGGGATAAAAAAAAAAAAAATCATAACCAAGTAATTCGGCAAGATGTATTTATTTCGCGTTAGTGACTCGGGGACTCAAACGAACAAATCTGTTGAATTGATTCACTAAACTGAATGAATCAAACTAATCGAGTCAGTAAAAAGAACCTAAGTGCACATTACTATTTTTCAGGCCAGAAAAAGAAAGGTTTAAATAGCGCGCCTATCAGTCACTAAAGCCTGGTCTCCATACCCACTAACAAATCGGTTTAATGCGTGCACTAAAATGATCGCCCTTGTGTAAATACAGTGGACTATTGCTCATCTCATTATTCACGTGCGTCATTTAAATATATTATCATGTATTACCATACAAATCACATATTCATTCCGATTACCATAGTATGGCACAATAAAATTAGTGTGCATCATACATTAACGTGTACAGTAACTGCAATTATCAATCACCAGAAAGTGTAAGGCTTCTACCAATACATCTAATAATACACAATAATAAAAAATATTATTGTATATATCAACAGAACCTCACGGCCCAAAGCGGTTTATACCGCTTATAACACGGCTACCTGTCATTTGTGGGAAGAAAAATAATTAATACATATTTAAATGAAGACAAAACTAGAAACTTTTATTGTGTATACATCTACAGTGTGATATAGTACCAAATTTAATTAAATTCATTGTTCACTTATTAAAAATAAATTGCACACGCTCGTTTATTGTGAATTTCATCGAAAATGAGGGAGAGGGGGGGGGGGGGGGGGGGGGGGGGGGGGGGGGTGGGCCTTGTCTTAACCTGTTTTTCTAAGAGTTTTCCTGACTGACAGGCATACATTATTGCTGGTTTTAAACTCGCTGTCAGCACAGATGTTAAAACTTCTACTGTTGAAATACATATTTAGTCCAGCTCGGCCTTATAAAACTGAAGACTGAACACTTGTCTGCAGTTGAATTTCTTGCACTGGCATAAAATTCCCTTAATGTTGTTGAGATTTTATTTCCATAAAAATGAATATCCATATTTTTTTCAAGTACATCAACCAGCCCATGCTGTACTTAATTTTTTTTTTTTTGTGTGTGTGTGTGTTTTTTTCTATCTTTGTTTTCTTCTATTTCATTTCGCTGCGTCTACTCTTGCTGGTGCACTTATTTTATTTTTATTCAGAGCGACTGCTGTCTTCACTCCGAAAGTTGATGTTGTACCAGTTATGTGGAGTTTCCTCCCCAAATATATTAAAGGAAGTAGGTGAAATGCCAGTCAATTTTGGCAGTGGTTTTGTAACTAATAACAAATAAAATGACAGTTTGTCATGGAATTTAGAATGCAGTGGTGCGTAGTGATTTATACAGTGTGAAGAGGCTCATTAGAATGCAAGCCGTGCTATACGCTATATGTACATAAGAACATAACAAAGTTTACAAATGAGAAGAGGCATTCACTCCATCTTGCTCGTTTGGTTGTTAATAGCTTATTGATCCCAGAATCTCATCAAGCAGCTTCTTGAAGGATCCCAGGGTGTCAGCTTCAACAACATTACTGGGGAGTTGATTCTCTGTGTAAAAAAGAGCCTCCTATTTTCTGTTCTGAATGCCCCTTTGTCTAATCTCCATTTGTGACCCCTGGTCCTTGTTTCTTTTTTCAGGTCGAAAAAGTACCTTGGGTCGACATCGTCAATACTTTTTAGAATTCTGAATGCTTGAATCAGATCGCCACAGTCATCTTTGTTCAAGACTAAATAGATTCAGTTCTTTTAGCCTGTCTGCATATGACATGCCTTTTAAACCCAGAATAATTCTGGTCGCTCTTTGCACTCTTCTACAGCAGCAATATCTTTTTTGTAGCGAGGTGACCAGAACTGAACACAATATTCAAGATGAGGTCTTACTAATGCATTGTACAGTTTTAACATTACTTCCCTTAATTTAAATTCAACATCCAAGCATCTTGTTGGCTTTTTTCATAGCTTCCCCACATTGTCTAGATGAAGACATTTCTGAGTCAACAAAAACTCCTCCCCATGATATTTATAATGCACATTTTTATTTCCTGCGTGCAGTACCTTACACTTTTCCCTTTACTCAGTCATGTGATGCCTTTTCTTGTCGTTGATATTTAAATGCTTTGTAGTTGTGCCTGAACTACAACTCATCCTTTTTCTCTCAGAAATTAAACAAACAAGGCAAAAAAAAAAAAAAAAAAACAAAGAAAAAAACATTATTTTAAAACTGTTCAATACAGCCAAGGGAAAAGATGTAAATAACATGATTTCAAATAAACAGCTCATTTGGCGGAAATTCAGACACTGCTATCCTTAAGTGTGACATCACTTGGCATAAGTAGCGTATATAGTGGTTAATAGGTTAATAATACTTTAGTGTGTGTTTGCCTATGAGACTGACTATGATTGGCATGTATAAGGTTAGTTGCATATTAAAATAATCTTGATTATATTACGTTTCTATTTTTAGCAGTATTGGCAATAAAACATATGTCTGAGTGTACGTGATTTATTTATTTTTTAATCCAACAATATCGCAATATAGAATTTATTATTGCTATTGAATGATATTATATCAAAATATCAATATTGGTGCCCATCCCTAATATATGAATCAGTGGTTGGAAATTCTGGCCTGCTGGTTAAAACCTCATCACAGATGCAAAAATAGATTGAACTCTTGCCCTAACATCCTTACACAGCGGTGACTCTAGAAAATAACTGTTGTGTGAGTAGATTTACCAGCTCAGTACAGAATAACTAAGGAGATGATGAATTCTGAAATAAAGTAACGTCGGGGTGCTTAATGGCAATGTAAACGTCACTGCATCCCTTCTTAATAATAATAATAAGAACAACAACAACAATAATGTATGCATTTAGCAGAGACCAAGTATTAAAGTTTTGTCCTATATACAGATATGATTAGAGACAAATTTCTGGTATTATTTCTAACAATTTTACCCCCATTGACTTTCGCTTTATGTAAAAAAAAAATCACTTTAACCATTTTATTTTAAATAAAAAATTACCATAGGGCAAACATTAGGTCTGGTAATAAAGACATCTCTTCAGCAAAACTCATGCCTCTGCTAAGTGTGATTTAGTATTATCCAGTTTTAAGTTATTTAGAAAAAAGCATAACCTAACAGTAAGCAGGTTTTGCATTTCACTAAGTATCATACAGTGTGGTACATCATTTTACCGGCAAAACATTATTCTGTATTGTGAATTGTTGTTGCTAGACAGTGATCATGGATGAAAGTAAAAGAGGTAATTTACTACTATCTCCTTAGTTATTTTATACATTGACCACTGAGCTGGTAAATCTACAGACATGAACTGTAACATACAGTATATATTACTTTGTTTCCTACGCCACATAAACAACAGAAGCCAAGGCTGCATTTAATTAAAAAAAGAAAGTGTGTGGAAGTTACTGGGTGAACTAATGACTAAAATAACACTGTCTAGACAAAGTGGGAGGGGAAACAAAGTAATGGATGAGGCACTGTTATTGAAAAGACCTTGGTTTTTCAAAGATGAAGCTGCTATGCAATATGAGTCTTATTTCTATCCCAGAATCCCAGGGAGTGCTCTAACCCCACTAGAACATTATCAGCAGTGGCAAAACACTGGATTTGGAACAGATATTGTACAGCAGTTTAGGTACTATGGGACTGCAATCAGTGTCATGCAAAATCCTGATACACTATTGCAGTGTCTGGCATCAGTGTCATGCAATATCCTGATACACTATCGCAGTGTCTGGCATCAGTGTCATGCAAAATCCTGATACACTATTGCAGTGTCTGGCATTGGTTTAGGTACTAGACTGCAATCAGTGTCATGAAAAATATCAAATAGTTTCAAATTCCATTTTAGTTTGTTCCTTTGACCTTTTTAATTGTTCTGAATAGTTTTCACTGCAATTACTCAAATATTGCATTTAATTCACTTTTGATGTGGCCTGTGTTAAGGTGTTTTGACTTGAATTCAGGAACAGCTCTTGAGATGTAGTTTCCCCTCATTACAAAACCAATGCAATTTAAACACCTCACAGACTTGTCACATCACATCAGTGCTCTACACCCTATCGACAGTGTTATGGCAGGTCTCATAACACTGACCTTTATTGCATTAAAAAATGAAGAGACCTAACAGACAGAGCATATCTCTGTCAGTTAGTCTGCAACCCAATTAGACACACTTAATACACAATGGCATTTCTTCATACTAATTCTGACAAGATGAATAAGACACGCAAGGTGAGCTTCCTTTGGTCTAGATTAATACACAGTGTCGCTGAATACACCATCATTTACAGGCATTAGGCCTTCAACTGAAACCACACATCTTAATTTCCCATGTAGCACAGGTTTCTGTCACTCTGTCAGTGTGTTACAAGGAGGTAATAGCTGAGGCTGTGCAGTGCTAATACAAGTATGGTGGTGTTCTATTCATTTTTCAAACTTTAATGGTGAAGTTAGTGTTTCGTATAAAGAGTATTTAGTCAAAGCAAATTGAAAAGGCTAACTAAGCAAACCAGATTCAGTTACCCCAACCTCCCTTCATAACGAATTCCTTTAAGCCCTGAGATTACTCTCTCCAGTCCTAGAACGGTATACTCAATTCAAAGTAAATGCAACATTTAGAATGGAAAAGCTAGCAGTATTTGCAAGACTATTACCCAAAATGGTCTTATCAGGAGTCAGCCAAATGCAAACTGTCAGTTTTTATTGAAATTACACTAACTGAAATCAGTGTTCAATGACAGTACAATGAAGAGTATTGTAAATTGAAAAGTACTGTACATTTTATTGAACATACTGTTGTAAGTGAACTTTTAAAAAGTGTACATTGTGGCTTGAAACCTACATGTCCCATTCTGATGACAGACATTTCTAAACTACAGAAGCAAGGCGTCCACAACATCAGGGTATTGAGCAAATCGGAAACGCAGACGACCGACCTGCATCCTGAGTTCTACAGTTCATAGGCCTGTATAATGGTATCCCAGTGTTTCAGAATGGTTGACAAAGTGTTCGCAGGAATGTTAATCTGCAGGACCATCTTTTTCGTGTACGGTGCTGCATTATCAACACCACTTTTGTATGCAGAGATAATAAGTTTATTGTTATATACATTGTGGTGGTCACTCATTTCTCTGCATCATTGAAATGGCATTGATGCAGTTACACTATGGCAACTTGAAATGGCACTCAACTGTTTAAATTTGGGCAGTTTGTTTTATTCAGCTTTTTTTCCTGGGGGAGCAAAATACTTGGCACCAACAGTACATTTGTGTAAAGTTAATTTGCAGTAATTTACAATAAGCAGCTGCAAAATTTAGCCCGTACCTAGTAGAAAAGATGTAGCATGATGACATTAATTTAATTCAAGTATGTCTTAATGAGAATTGACTATATTGTGACAAAGTGAGGCTCGTTCCTTCTGGTACAGGGCAACTTGTCATAATTGCTGGATTCTTGCTATCGCTGCTGGTGGATATAGGACCAAGAGACGTAGAGTTTAACAGGGTACCTGGGTGTTTGTTTGTTCAGCAGGGCACTTTGACAAATAGCGCACTGGGTTTTTTAAAACATAAATAAAATATAAATCAAACCAAAAATAATAATATCCCTTCAGGAGTACTAAATAAATATATGTAGACTGACACATGCAAAAAAAAGTAAGAATGTACTTTTGTGATGTCTCTGTCAATCAAGATTTAGCTTGAGCAAAAAAAAAGTTTGTCTCACAAACTCAGACATGTCCCGTATTCAACACCCAGCCAACACAGATGCTGGATAAAATTGTATTAGTCATCAAGAAAATGTAAACGACATCTAAGAAAACTAAAGCTGACAGGGCTCTGGTAAAATCTTATCTAACAGAGATCGGAGAGCACAAAAATCCAGAAGAAATAACACCGGGGTCTGTGCTATTTCAAAAATAAAATGTTGAGCATTTCTACCTTTGGGGGTTGTGAGGCACAAGATGAAGATTAGTGCCTCCAACCCCGAGAAGTCTGTATAATGAACGTATACGGACGCCCTGTATTTATAATTCAGGTAAAACTGGATTTGAAGAAAAAAAAAGCAAATTTCATGTTTAGGTCAACAAATTATTATTTTTTAAATTAAATAAACTTACACCAATAAAGTAGTTCCGTGTATAACTTTGAACTAAACACTAAGTTCAGCTGAGTACATTAATTTAATTAAAACATGTAAAAGAAAGTACATCTTTATGATATTGTGGACATTGCCATTGAAAAGATACACCAGGGGGCGGAGTTGAGAGTTGTTTGAGCAGAACAGACGTGAGAAATAAAAATAAATACGATGACGTCTCAGATTTCAGTCATTTGTTCAAGGTCTGTGTATGAGAGGGGTGGATAATGTGCAGAAGTTTCTTTTTGTGTTTTTCTTTTGTGTTTACAAACCACTAAAAATGCATTATTTGAAGTGACAAAACTTCGCTATCTTGCAGTCCATTTCATTGTTTTTCATCCAAATCGGCATGTCTACTTACTATTTTGGGATTTTTTGCAGGTAATTGGTCACTCAGTTACATAGTTACAGCTGTACATCTGTAACTGCAAGTGTGTAAGCAAGATGGTTACCAATACTTTAAATTCTGTGAGGCAGCGCAGTGATTTAGAATATGTGACAAGGCTCCAACTGTCTGTATCTATCCAATATACAGCCACCTGGAACCTTGCTCGACCAATCACATTGCTTGTTTCAGGTTCCATTGCCAGATATATCATTATTATCATCTTCAACCTTTTTCTAACCACTGCTGGATGAAGACCTCCCCAAGTTTCTTCCACAAAAGCCTGTCTGTCATCTATGTTGCTCCGGTGTGTTTCTATTTTCATCTTGCCGTCTTCTTGGTCGCTTATCTCTCTTGGGACCCAGTGTAGTATCTCCTTGGTCCAGCAATGGACTGTCTTGTCTTTTTCTTAATGCACAAGTCTTGTCATTAAAAAAAAAAAAAAAAAAAAAAACATGAGAAACCATCACAAATAGCCCAGTGTATCCCTTAAGAATACACCTTGCTCTTTGCTGATGTTTGTTCCAGGAATGCAGTTGGCCTCTATGATCGAATCCTGCATGGTTCATTGCAGTGTGCAGACCAGGCATGATAACCCTGCTGACAATCCAGCCCCAGACTCCCCTCCAGGGGCTGGCAGTGTTCAGACAGCTTCTTCTTTCTTGTGTCTGGGTCCTTGCAACTGGTCAACATATGTAAGGATTGAAAAGGAGCAGCTTTAGCTCCAGTCAGAGTATGATTTTGATGGAGTTAAAGATACAATTTAGTGTTTCCATCCCAGCAATAAACAAATCTCGGTGTTACATTCAGCAGCACTATGTGCCTGTGACTATCCTACGGGAGTTTTTAAAGGGGTTGTAGCAAAATAATTCCATAAATCTTTCCTGTTTTGTACTTTTATTAGCAACACATTTTATTGCAGTTTTGAATAAAACACATGCTATAGTTTTAGTGTAAAACATGTGGTACTACACTAGGTTAAAGAAAGTTCTCTGTTTCTGTGGCTTACTCTCAGGAAATGGGTTACACTTGCAGGGGAACCAATTGGTTAGTTGGTGACATGAAGAAATCTTTAAAGGTGTGGGGACAATTTAACACTCCAGGTAAAATGAAAAAGGAAGTGCAGCACTATCCCAAAGCATAACAGGCACACATTGAACCCAGTGTAGCATGAGATTTCATGTTAAAAATAAATATGTTTGTTTCTTTCACTTACACACATTTGAGAAGAATATAAAGAACGGAAGTACTACAATCACATGCATACAAAAGTAGACGAAAAAGTAATTTGGCCACTTCATGCTGGTGTTATAAAAAAACAACCTTGTTCATTTGACCCTTAAGGTAAAAGAAAGAACAAACACTAGGAACAAACACCCACCTAATGATTCAGCACTGTACATGGATGACATGTGGGTTGCACTTGGGGGAACATCATCCACATTCAGATATTTTGCCTATTTTTGAAGCAGGTGTTTAGTGAACAAGAATTAATACATCTCCCATGCCAGTCTTAACAAAATGGATAACATCTTGGAGCCACTGTTATTCTGAGACGGCTTGTTAATTAAAGTCATAT
Organism: Polyodon spathula; assembly: GCF_017654505.1. Taxonomy (NCBI): domain Eukaryota; kingdom Metazoa; phylum Chordata; class Actinopteri; order Acipenseriformes; family Polyodontidae; genus Polyodon; species Polyodon spathula. The sequence continues at coordinate 3,512,272 of NC_054566.1, read as the reverse complement.
TTCTGAAGAGGGGAGCAATACTCTAGTCATGGAATCAAATATGCTTAGTAAGCAAAGCGACAACAAAGTCCCACCCAACACAAAACAAACCAGCAAGGTTGGTTGAATACTTTGAGTCACTGTATGTATCAGGGCGCAGTGGGGTGGTTTTGTGTGTTATGTACAGTATTAGATGAGCTAAAAAGGAAGAAATCTGAGCTGCAAATCTCCCTCCTCACCAGAAAGGGTGCTGTGTAAGGTTTGTGGTATGCTTTTCCATAGATGGGATGACTCCATGGTAGGTGGGAACTGGGAATTGGCCATTTTGGAGGAAGCGTGTAACTGCGAGTTTGCTAAACTCAAATCAGCTAAAGTCAGTTGTGATCAGCTGCGGGGCAAGCAGCGCCCTGATAGACCGTGACGCCGGGCTGATCACAGGGAGGAGTCTGGCAGTGCAAAGGGGACACAGCTAGGTGAGTACAGCCCCTATGCTGGAGTTACTAACGCCCCGAAGGACTAGACTAAATGTACCACAGTGAAGGTTTTCTTTTCTGTCTATCACTGATATTTGTCTATAAGGAAAATAAATGTGCTAATATGACACTGTTATTAAAATGACATTACATTTAATGCTGTATTTATCCAGAGCAATGACATGATGGGTTATAAGTTTGAATAATAATTTCCATCATTATTTCCACTTTCACCACCAGAGGGGGACTACTGGTTGCTCTCGCCTCTGCCGCCGCAGGAAGACTGTCTGCAGCTTCCACCTCCACCGCAAGAGGGAGATTACCTTTCATCGCCTCCCAAGGATCAACTGCCCGAGCCTGTAAAGCCTAGGGATGCCACGCCTGCAACGCCTAGGGCTGCATCACATTACTGCCACTAATGAGAAATTATGATACCTAAACTTTTTTCTGTGCAAGGTCTGCTTATGTCAATGTTATAAAAAAAAGAAAATGTTTTCTAAAAATGATGTATGTAGTTAAAACATGATGTATACTATATTATTATTGATATACATCTATTTGAGTTGTTGTTATTAATGTGTATCTGTACTCATGGCTAAGCAAGCACAATGAATGGCCAGCAGCACTGTACGCATCTTTGATCAGGCTCCGTAATAGGTATTTACGGCTCCCATATACCTCGGTGTCTTCCTTTCTTTTATTTGGGGACAGCGTTACAGCAAAACTGGCAGGAGAACTACATCTTAGAATCCGTTTCATTTTCTTTCCTACCCATGTTAAATGACTCTCATTAACACTTTCCTTGCAAATGTTATCTTCAATTGTTTCTGTACTTTCTAAAGGCTTGTATGTGTGCATACTTTTAACAATGATGTTGTAAATTATCACTCCTGGGTGCTTTGTCATAACAAATAGCCTGTTTATTTCTACCACTCAGAGATTCTGGGCTAAATACCGTGTTAATCATTTTGTTCCAAAAGGAATAGAACACCAAAACTAATAAACAATGTGACACATATCTTAAAGTACTGCTAGTTCTTATTTCTGTGATGTGTATTATAGGTTACTCCATGTTTATACAGTACGATGCATTAAACACAGCTTGTCCGAACTGACCTCAGTGTTTTCATGCTTTACTGTTCCTGTTCAGTATGTGATTTACCAAGCCTGCCCTGTGGTGTACTAATCCTCCCTACACTGTACTATGCATTTACAGCAAACCACAGTGCATGTTTATAAAAATATCTGAACAACAAGAATTCACCAGTGTTATTTAGGCTGTTACTATCCAAATACATTTCACAGGACAACTGAATGCATGTGTAATGCAGTTTTCTACATAGACTGCTTGTGCTAAACATCTTGGTTTAGAAACACTGCTGCAAAGACATTTAAGCATTATCTGTGAAGGATTTTTTTATGATGAGCATTTTCCATGTTAAAAAAAAAAAAACACCACCACTGGGGTGTTGCGAACAATACATCCACACAAATAATCTTTTGGGGCACTGTGCCATACATGGTTTAATATCACAGTTAGCAATAACAGTTCTCTATACAGTAGGTGCCCTTGGCAAACCATGTTGACAACATACTGAAATCAGAATATATTGAACAAAATGTATTACTGCAGTTGTTCTCAACCTGTGTTTCGTGGACCCCTAGGCCATCGCAGGTGGTCCCCGGGAAAACAAAATAAAAATTGCCTCCTCGCACTGGCAAGCCCAATTTCACAAGGCAAATCATCTTCGGCAGAACGTAGCGCCTGCCGCTGTATTGCACTAGCTGCAGCATGTGACGTGTTTAGCCTGATGTCTAAATCACTTCACACGCTGCAACTCGCCACACGTTAGAAGCAACCCCATGTGGTTCGTCTCACTGTGGAAGGTATCAGTAATGGATATTTGGATAAGAACAGGCTCTTTGAACAAAGCCAGTGAAAATTAAGCAAGTGGCAGTGGAGTACAGAGACGGCTCATCAGCAGAGGCAAGTGAGGCATGGCCTCACCAATAATTCCCAAAGGCTAAAAAAACATTTTGCATATTCTTTTTATTTAATTCGGAAACACATTTAAAGTACAGTTAAGCATGTATGTATTAAATAAGTTTATGGCCACAGAAGCGCTTGTGACATTATGTAAGTCACAACTGGCTTTCAGCAGTAGCAAAAGCGCAGCACCAGAAAGCTGGAACAGTGTAGTCCTGCCACACTGCTGCGTGAGGCACAAACCTTGAGCACCTCAGAAAGCTGCTTGTTACCAAGGAAACTTACCAAGCTGGGGTCCCTTTATAAACGCGTTGCTATAGTAACCACAGCATTATGAGGCGGAACTTTTGGAGTAGTTAGAATTTGTGTGATTTAAATTTTTTCAGTAATGGTTTTAGTTGAATCTGATATTGTATGCGACCGGAGGAAAATAAGTTTGAAGAAAGACGGTAAACGAACACGGCAAGGAGTCCATAAAATGGCAGGCAGCGCAGTGAACAAAGTATTGTTTGCTTCTTTCAATTGAATAAGGCAAAGTTTAATCTCTTTTAATGGATGTACAAATGTCCACCCATCTTGCAGATGCTACTGTGCCTTTAACAAAAAGGAATGATTGTGCTTCCAGCAGACTAAATCAGTTGCACATTGCTGGGTAAAAAAAAAAAAAAAAACCTTGGAACCACATGACAGCTGTGTTACCAATCCGAGAGTTGAAAAGGTGGGTTTTCTGTGTTAAGCACTTGGAGAGACTAAAACATTAAAAATGACTGCTAAAATATATATATATATATATATATATATATATATATATATATATATATATATATATATATATATATATTAAGATTACACTATGTAACACAATTTTTGTTCCTGGGTAGTAAGTGTTATTTCCTAATTGCGTATGCCTCAAAAGTATAGAAAATGGCTATTATTCCCCACAAACTTTTCTTTTGTGACCAGGACAGTGAAATTTCAAAATATCACTATTTCCAAATGCAAATAAATACAGTATAATCGTAAATCTCAAAAAACTACTCACTTCTAAATCGTTTGTAGTCATTTTTGTATTACTTTAGTATAAATACATGTTAATTTGGATTCATATGTTGTTTTTTTTTCTGACTTTATGTGAACGAAAAGACACACATTTGCCTGTTTTCCCATTGGAAATAGTGATATTTTGAAATTTCACTGTCCTGGTCACAAAAGCAAAGTTTGTGGGGAATAATAGCCATTTTCTATACTTTTGAGGCATAAGCAATTAGGAAATAACACTTACTAACCAGGAACAAAAAAAAAAAAAAAAAAAAAAAAAAATTGTTACACAGTGTTATTTTCTGGTATTGTCAGTCAGTCAATTTTTTTTGTTGTATTATTGTATTGTAAGGTGATATATAGTACATAACAGCTATATATATATATATATATATATATATATATATATATATATATATATATATATATATATATATATATATATGCACCAAAAAAAAAAAAAAAAAAAAAGTGTATTCCTTTTGTTGTGATATCATAACACTATGGTGCTTGTGAGAGGTATTGGGGTTGATATAGAGGCTGTACACCTTTAAGAAGAAAGGTGTGATGGGATATTAGCTGAAAACTTGTCAGCTGACATACAAGTGCTTAAGTGCAGAGGTGCTGGATTATTACACCCCAGTTTCTTGCAACAGTTATGACGGTGATCAAACATCTGTGAGTATTGCTGTGTAAAAAAATTGTTAAAATGAAGATTTGCATTAAAAAAATGTAGAACAGCCAAAAACTAAAATGGATGTGCATTAACAGAATGCCTTGAAAACTTAACAAAGAAAGCAATTTAAATAAAGCAATAAGCTCAATAATTAAGCTAAAAAGGAAGTGAAAAGGTTCCTGGTATTTTTTGTGAACTTCAATAACCCTACGTTATCTTTCTCCAGTCAAATTATAGACTGGCTAAATAAGCACAGTCATTTACCATAATAAAAAACAGAAAATGTACAACATAAAATAGCGCAACCAGATACGGTCAACCAAAGACCACACTGCTGCGTAGGGCTAATGGAGTACCCATGATGCATTTGTGCAATTACCAAAAGCTACAGCAAAACTGGAATTCACCAAAATTCAGTTTAAAAAAGAAAAATGCTAAAAACACCCCATGAAGAATTCTGTACCACAAATACTTATTCCTTCATTGTAACCAAACACTAATACAGGCCTTTATCGGCACTGTATGGAATGTAGAGCTTTACCTTTCTCTAGGCATCTGGTGGTTTGGATTGTGATGGCAGCGGATACTAAGGCCAAACAATTTCCGAGCCGTGAGTTGCATTTTCAGCTTATGGACCTCCATGGAGCTTTGCAGGAGTCTATAGCGGGACTGCAGGTCCCAGTCATTCCCCCAGAGCTGGTGAACACTGCTGACGGGCAAGAAGTGAGTTGAAGGAAGCCTCTTGAGAAAGGATTTAAATTCATCTGGAAAATAAAAAAACACCATAAAAGGGGAACAGAAATATTACCACTTAGAGCAAACAAATATACGATTGCCTCTGTTTGGAAGATAATTCAATAGTTTGACATTTTTTGGCTATATGTTGTATGCGCCATTGTTAAGATGAAGTGAATAAACCCCAGTGACTATGCAATCACTGGCAGTTATTTATATGAATACATATTCCAGTGGTTAAAGTAATATTGTGCATGAAATATAACAAGTCTGTTTTCTAAGTCTGTTAGTGCCTCCTTTTTGTTCCCTAGCAACATTGCATTTTGAATGGCTTTTACCTACTTGAAACACCTTACAGGGTTGCAAATTGTGGTACCCTGGTGCTAGAATCTAGCACTATAGCACCACATGTGCACTCCTGCCTTATATTATAGAAATGATCAGACTGAGAAAAATAAATCATTCTAAAAAGCAATTTTATAAGAAGATACTGTATATAGATTTATTTTAATTTTTATATTAACTCTACAGAACGATATCCCCAGGATAACTAATTATAATTAATTATCATGATTTAAAATAAATAAACAAATAAATAAATACTGTTTTTTAAGTAAAAATGGGAAGTCAAATAATGATTCTGCTACTGCTTTCTTCATTGCCTGCAGTTTTGAGCAAAGTTATTTTTAACCTGAACACAGGACTGCAATGCTGAAAGAGGTAAACGCTATCTTCCATTTTGATAAAGTATTACTTCACTGGATAAAAGAAAATGACCTTCAATAACACATTTTGACCACTATATGCTGTTCTGGAAATCCAATCTGCAGAATGTGACATGTTTTGTGTCCTGAATGGTTTATCTTGAATTTCTAACTGAACTACACAACTACTGAAGTCTTACAAGCACATAGGTAAGTTCTGATACCTTAGTATTTTTCAGCTAATACAAGTGTTTTTAAAGGCTAAGTATGAACCAACATGACACACCAGCTGCTGTCTGACTGCATATTCCACCCTAAAGATCCCTATCTAATCCTTATAAAGTGTGCACTCTAGTTTAATTGGCTAACAAACACAATTCCAGTAAAATATTACCTAACATGAGCTACTATTCATTTGAAGTCTCTCAATTTCCCATTGAAAAGACACGTCATAGTAGAAGAGTATTTGATTTGTACTGGAATTTTATTGTAATGAATTTAGTTGACCAAAATTGGGCATTTTCAGGCATTTTACTTCAAAGCCACAAGAAGATTACCTGATATATTTCAAATATACAGGGTCATTTTTGTTAATTTCACCTCTCATATAAAACAGTAAAAAAAACAAGCTTTCAGAAGCCTCACACTTTGGCTCTCTCGTCCCTCTGCTGTGCTCCTTCAAACGACCTCTCGGATAGAATGTGCACCAATAAATCAACGTATCACAAAATGTGTTTGTTGTTTATATAGGAAAACGTGAAACATAATCAACGATGGCAACACGTCTTAGATAAGAAGGAATTATTTTGTTAGCTACTAGTACTGCTCTTGTTCTTGCTCATGATAGGCACAATTGTACCGTCTACTTTACAAGAATTATAGAAAGGGGAGATTATGAAACTGGAACGTATTGATTTTCTTTTTTTTTTGGACGACATTTTGGATCTCTTCTGCACAGTGGTATGCAGTTGACTGTGAGTGGTCCGCTTGGGTTAATAGACTTGAAAATCACAATAGTGTCTAGTGAATTACTCCAAGCCCCTTCATAATGCTTACAGATTTGTTCTGTACCTGAATTTTCAAAGTCCTTGTAAGCCGTGGCACAGGACTCGGTCATGCCTGCCAGTGTATTCTCCATTATTTGGATGTCGGTGGTTGGGCAGTTGCATTGTGGGAACTCTTCACCACACTGACAGATACAATGGCTGTTTCGACACAGGTACTCCCCTTCTCCATTGCACATGATGTAACTGAGTGCCGACTGGACAAACTTTTCCTGGAGATAATCAGGGAAAATGACTTGCAGACCTGCAGAGGAGGAAAGACATAAGAAGTTGTTCAATAATAATAACCAATTTTATTGAGCGCCTGATTGTGATCAACAAATATTAAAAAAAGGTAGAAGTCAAGCAGTTATTGTAAAGGTTTAAAAAACAAAAACATTTCTCCATTTACACAAGCAACGTTTTCACTGGCTCCTCTTTTGTTGTGCTGGATTGGTTCTGTGCTTCTTGTTTTGAAGTGTTACTGAACAAGCTTTAGGGTTTAAAACACAATGCACTGCGTTCTCACGCTGGCTGCTTTGTTGTATGCAATCCTGAAATACCTTTTTCAACATAATTGCAATTGGTTTTGATTTTTGATTTTTTTTTAACATATCCTTGGTCATCGGTCAGTTTTGACTAGTTATTTTAGTTTTACATCAGTTATGCATTTGGTCTTTCCATCGAAAATTAATTCATAACATCGGCTGCTTAAATCTAAGTTGTTCTGATGTTTAATAAGAAACATTTCATTTGTTCCCAAAAAAAGTTCAGCATTTTCACAGGTTCATCTGTCCGTCATCTTTGTCAGGTCCAGAGGGGTGGGAACAGGCTTATTAATACGCATGAAAAGCCCCACATAATGGCAATACACAAATCAATTATTTTGTTAAGTTACAGTGGAATAAGACTAATACAACCTCAAGCGAGAACCAGGGGCACACACTCTGGCCCCCGGTTTTAAAATTATAAATGAAACAATAAAAGTATTAAAACCAGAATAGAGTTGTAACTGGTTAAGTAATTAAGGCTGCGGTTGTAACACATATATGGGCTTGAATGACCCTTGACCCAAAGCTTTAAGTGCAGTACAGAAACCATGACCAGAGGAGACAGCTGGCTATTAAGTGGAGATAGACTTAGGTCAGAGGGAAGGAGACGTTTGCTTGCACAGTGAGTGGTAAGGTTATGGAATGGGTTGTCTTGTAGTAATTTTGTTGAGGCAGAATCTCTTGAACCCTTTAAGCCCCACCATAACAAAGTTTTGAGATCAATCAGCTACCGTACTAGGAACTTGACAATCCTAGATGGGCTGAATGGTTTTACCAAATAATTATTTTAAAATGTGTGAAAACAATCTGCCCATGTCTAAAATGATTATCTGGTTGAAAATGGAACAGTTAAAATAAGTCAAAGGTGCGCAACCAAACTTATCATGGGCCGCATATCCACAAAACAAATTTAACCTAATGTGTATAACGGGCCGCACATTATTAAAGAATAATCAGAGCTTAATAGGCACTTAATAGGCATATATATAGGCACTAGATATATAAGCACTCATATCGTAATGTTATACCACATACACATGCATTGCAACATAATACAAAGCAAATTAAATATATACATGCTGAAGCGGTTTTTATTTTAGCAGACAAGTTGTTCAGTTGTAGCTGGCAGGAATGTAGCAAAAGTCACAGGGCAGTGACGTCACTTCCCTAGCAACAAGCCTCCTATGTTGGGAATGGGTTCTTTCAATGCAGCAGGTTTGTGCATTTAAGAAAGGAGAAGACCCATAAAATTAGTTGGAGACAAGCTGATGAGAAGCAATTACCCTCCGCACTACAATTAAAATGGTGTGCTGCTTTTTTATGTGAAAAATTTGAAAAAACAAGTCAACAAAGTAAAAAAAAATTATTTCCAATATTTTCGTAAGTGAAATAGAATTAATACACAGGGCTGCAGTCGGATGATAAACAGGCCGCGGGGTGCGTGTCCCTGAAATAAGTGGATTACACTGCACTTTTGAAAAGTCAACTATTCTGGCACACTGTCTAGTGCACTGCTTCCAGTCTTCACTGAGTTTAATTTAATCCTTAACATTAAAGCTTAATGCAGCATGTAAGGCAACCCAGATGGCAAGGCTAGGAAGTTCACAATTCACTGACAGTAATATTGTGCTGAAAAGTTCAAAATGTCATTAACCAGAAACACATTTCCCACTCTACCTCAAACTGCTGCTCTTCTGCTTAAAGTTCAGCATCTCTCCCTCTCTCTCGAGGGCGTCGGTATTCTTAATGTCCATGCTGATCAAAACCACAAAGGCAGGCCCACTTTTACTTTACGTTTTTAGAGCTCATATGCCGCAGGCTAGACACAAGCTCACAGGTGTGTTTGGGTTTGTTTAAATCAGTGTTGAAATGCTTTGAAACTACAGAGATGCAAAACTGACATTTCTTTTAAAAGCATGAAAACCCTCTTCTATCATCGGCTGATCTACATCAGGGGTCTCCAACCCTGGTCCTGGAGAGCTCCAGTCCAGCAGGTTTTATAGGTGTCTTTACATCATCAGTGGCTAAAGCTCTGGAACACCTGTTAATCTGGACTAATTAAGCCAATAGTTGGCTCAATTAAGTAACAGAGATTAGTTGAAATGAAAACCAGCAGCCATAGTAGCTCTCCAGGACCAGGGTTAGAGTCCCCTGATCTACATTTTCAGAAACTTAACTAAAGCCTCCCATAATTTGACCTGGCATCACCATTTTTACTTTAATTTTCACTGCATAACATTATTATTATTATTATTATTATTATTATTATTATTATTATTATTATTATTATTATTATTATTATATTTCTTCTCCTCTGAAATGTATTATTCTACTAATAATTATCTGTTTTTATTTATACACATTTATACACATATTTAATTAGATCAGAAAGATCTAGTGCAAGAAAGGAGTACTTACTGTACATCCTTTAAACTATTTCATACATACTGCATTCATTCACATTTACAGTATTCGGTATAACAGACTGAAACCACTGAAATTGTTATTTTTGCATTATCTTGAATATTTTCTATTTACTTATATTTCAAAAGTAGGATGCTGTTCAATACCTTAAATTAGTATTCTAACTTTTGACCAAGTTTGAAACCTTGCACACCCACAAGCACAGAACATGCAAATCTTGTGTAACAAGGGTGGATTACAGGATTACAGGATTAATGTCTGTTACTTCCTGTACTGAAGGTCAAATGGTTTGATTTTAGCTAGACCATGGGGTCAGCAATTAACAGAGTACAGGAAGTGAATATATTCCCAGCAAGATGAGATAAACATATTTTAAAATACTGGATATTACTCATTTAACTAGAATAGAGCAGATGACAGGCTATTAGGTTTGTCAGCAAATGAAATCACTCTGCCTGCCCTGCCCTGCCCCCCCCCCCCCCTCACCCCACCTCATTGTTCTGGTTTTTTGGTTTTTAGCTTAAAAAAAAAAAAAAATCTAATGTCATTTTTATTCTACAGTATATCTACAGTGTATTAAACTTTAAATGTAACAATATGGTGTTTTTCCATTATTTCTGTTTCTACTGTATGTATTATGCACTTTAAATAAAATGTATTCAGTTATTATGAAGCAAAAGACAATAACTGCCCTGATTTCACCAAAAACACCACATAAAATGTCATCTTTTTGACAAGTTCTTACCTTCAAGATCTGAATGCTTGTTTTTCAAAAAAAAAAAAAAAGCTTTTTTTGTATGACTGCTTTGTGGATGAGCACTATTTATTTTGAAAGTGATTACAGTACCTGCTCATGACTACAGCATGCAAGTGATTTGTTGCAGAGGAGACACAAAGGTTTACCACTGTTTTCAGTGAAAGCAAACTCTTCCTCCCATTCTGGCTTAAAGCCTCATACTTTCGTTTATTACTTGTGGATAGTTCGCTCAATGCAATTATCGAAAGGAACGAGCACTTAATTCAAAATGATGAAATTCACTTTCAATTGCACATCCAACTTTCACTAGAGGTAAGCTATGCATGTGCCAGTGTGTGGTGTCGAAGGTTATCAAGTGACAAAATGTCCTTGCAGTGAACATGCAGGCTCAAAGAAACTGAAGAGAGAAGGGGAGAGAAGAAAGAATAATAAACACGAATGAATACAGAGAACACAAATCATAAACGTGTTGCGTTTATTTATTCTTTCTGTTTTTTTTCATATTAGTTTAATATTCTTTCATCAGTTCATTTGAGCCGCAAAGTTCGAGTCACCCAGCATTTCACTGGGAGCCGAACTGGAACTGCCCAGGAGCTGGATTTTGGCACCTCTGGTACAAAGTGTGAATCACCCAGCATTTCACCAGGAGCCGCTCTTGAACTGCCCAGGAGCTGTAGTTGGGCACATCTGGTACAAAGTGTCTCTTTCTGCTTTGCTTTGAGATCCTTGTGCCAACCTGCTGCTTACCATTAGACACTCTTGTACCTTAAGAGATGGGGTCAGCTGTATATATTAACACATGTATAGTTATTCCTACAGTGTCTGATACAGACCAGTTTTAAATAAGAAGTGACTGATTTGTTAATTCAAAACTACATTGCAACATGTGGTAGTGCTGGTTACAATATTTTGTAACATGTCTTTCTGTCATTTTAAAAACGTGATTGTTCTTTATTTGTAGCTGATTTAGTGTGGTTGTGTGCTGATGCTATCGTCCTTGAAAATGAGATGGGGGTTCTTATCCTGGTTCCATAAACAAGAATGGAAATGAATGGCAGGCTGACTCAAGCCTTGCGTAACAGCTTACAGACAATTTGTAGATGCTGATGAGTCCACATCTCAGAACCCCTGGAAACATTTCCTCCTTAAATGTGTTAACAGCAACTACCCCTGGGACATGGCTGATATGCTTTACTTCCACTTCCAATTAACTGTCTATTGCAAGCACACAATTCACTGACTCATTATTTAACTTACTGATGCAATAGAGCACTTAAATAGACATTTCTTGAGTTCTGCATTAAATCATGGCAAGGACCCAATCCCTCTAATATAACAAAATAAAATAATTGTACTGTGAAAAAGCAATCTGCCGTCATGGCAGCTAGGAGTGCTCAACAGTAAACACATATAATCACAGGGGTTACAGAGTTAATGCACAATTAACTCAACAGCACACACATGTCTTAAGCGGGGCAATCACAGAATCATTATTTCAATTATCCATGCAACAAATTACTTAACTAGGCGTTTCATCAGTTTCTCAAGATCTCAGCAAAACACGATCCCTTGAAACATTTTGTGTTTTGAATTAGGCTTAACGTTTGGACACTGACTCTGGGTGTATGTTGTGTTGCTTGGTTAACTGGAGACCTGTTTCCATGAGGGTGCCGCGAGGGCCCTCAGAAGCTACTGCAAAAGCACTTCCTGTATACAGATTCTGACTGGCATTGCAAGGAAGAAGAAAAATGATGAGGGTGAGCCAAGGAAACCGATTAACAAAAGCCATCCTTAAAAGAAGATTAAGAGGAGCAAATAGGCAGCAAATAATCTGCTTGTTAAACAGTGTGGGCTTTCCATAGTGTGGGCTAGTCTGATGTAAATGGTACTTCACTTTAACATGCTAAATATGCCAAGGTAGATGGGATAGTTGTTGTTCTGAAACTAAGCAAGTCATGTACTGTATTTCATCCCAAATGTCCTTGGAAGCCATCTTGTAATGAGATGTGTCTTACATTGGTAATTTGCTTAGACTCCATTGCAGCTGCAAGCCAAGGTAGTGAGCCTTATAATGAAGGGGGGGATGTGTTAGCATTGCTCAGCCACCTTGTAAGGTCTGCATTAAATCAATATTGAAAATAATATCAAACATCTGTCATCATTTAATAAGATGAAAAACTGCACAAGTTACTGTTGGCGCCAGGTTTATAAATATACTTTTGTTAAGTTGTGTGTTTTTTTAAAAAATGATTTAGCATCCTTGCTGTAAATGCAAAACTAAACTAGACCTTTTCAAGTTTCATCATAATTGGATAAGCAGGTCTTGAGATATATAAAAAATAAGTGTGACATATACAGACAGTCAAACTGACTGACAGACAGACTCCATATACCCCCAGGCTGTGATACACTTACTATATGATACACTCTTGGACTGCTTTACCTGTTAACATCTGTTTATCCAGAATGAGTGCTAATTAGGGCCTGTGAAACCAGCTGAATAACCTAAGCTAAAGAACATTCTTTGCACGTTTCATCAAACAGGGAACAGGTTCTGTAATATGTAAAAATGTAAGCATACAGAGAGTGGAACAGACAGACAGAAAGGCTCCATATAGCCTAAAGACAGTCCTTAGCAAGTTTCATCAAAATTGGACAAGAGTGTCTCAAATATATGCAAAACTCTAAAATGACATACAGAAACATGGACAGACAAACAGCCCTTAGTGCTAAAGAAGGTCCTTAGGAAGTGTTCACAATTGATAAAATGATTCTCTGGATAAAAAAAGCCTCTCAAATGTACATAAGCCTGCTTCCATTAATACAATGTGTGGTGGAAACCTTATGTGCGCCTTTGTTTTTTCTTACAATCTTCGTTACTAGAACGAAACAGATTAGATAGTAGATCATACTGAAAGTGCCAACCAAGTTGAAATATGACTGTCCTTTTATCTAAATAAAGGTTGTTTAATTCACAGTAGAATCCCTTGTAATGCAAGTTTACCACAGTAAATCTGTGCAATAATGTTGCAGTTTTCCAATGATTTTCCCATGATTTTACTATGCATTTACCATAGTTTACAATACTTTATTACATGTTGCTATGCTTTTACTGTAGCAAAGTTTTATAAAGGGTGGCACTCTTTCAAAACAAAGGTACAGTACACGACTTTTCAAAGCACAGCAACAGCAAATACTTGACAAGAGCAAAAACAAACTGACAAAACGGTAATGCTAACAGTTTACCTTGTAAAATACTAACCTTTCTTAATATGTTGTGACATGCATGCATGCATACATACTAGGCTTTCCTTGTACAATCAGATTGTGAGGCACATACTAATTTGTGCTAAAGAATGTCATTCCAGTTTGATGACAATTGAAAACTCAGCTCTACACTACATCTCTTTATTAGCCATGTCTATAACCCAATATGAAATCCAATCTTATTGAGTTGCATTAGGATTCCAAAGAGGAACCTGTACAGAATCAAGCCTCGTATTTACAATTGAGCCAGCATAAATACATTTTCACTTCCCTATCTTGAAACCTATTGGCTCAGGGTACACAAACATTTCTAGAAACCCTTTAAGGAGGGCTGCTGGCACTTGGGGAAAACAAATTACTTTGCTTTTGTTTCACGGCTAATTTAATGCCAGTATATCATAAGCTACGGCTGCTCTGGCAATGAGATGCTCACTGCTGAGAAAATATTTAACACGTGCATAAAATAAATAAATCCTGTGTGGAGCCTCAGTTTGAAATGGTACAGTGGCTCTCAAAAGCTCTCACCCAATTAATCAATTATTTTCTGTTTTATATTTGTAATTAATTTAGAACAATTTGTAGATTTTATTTTTCACTTTGACATTATGGACTTTTTTTGTATTGATCAGTGGCAAAAAATCCATTTTGATTCCATGTTGTAACACAATAAAATGTGGAAAAGTCCAGGGCCGGGGGGGGGGGGGGGGGGGGGGGGGGGCAGGCAGTGCACTGGTGTTCTAGTACTCTATAAGGCAAACAATGGTGTCTTCAGTAGGACAAGTATTTTCAGAGAAGATATTATCAGCTATTGACTCCAAATCATCAGCGAGTAAAAATTAATTAAAAAGAAAACCAACAACATTTAATTCTTGTGAAGTTCCTTATTATTCATTTTAGAATTGTTAATGTTTTATTTGTCCTTTGAGTGAATAGTTTAGAGAATCTAGCCCAATATGTAACCCTAGTGCAGGATATCATCTAATAATTGCAGTAATCTGTGGGAATGCTACTTTATCTGGGGTAAAGATGGTTTGGACTTTTAACAATAGATACAATAAGGGTATACACACTCTTTAAATAAAATGTAAGTGAAATTAAATTAAAAGCAAGGTGTCTGCTAGATTGCAGACTACTTAAAAAGCTGTAAATGGTTCCTTACTGGTTACTCTGAAAGCATGTTTTGACAAGATCTCAGGTTCAATTTGCATGATCCACTATCAGTGCATGGGATCAGATAATACAGTGCCAGAGACTACTCAAGGGCTAAAGCATGTAGATTATGATGTCACCCTTGATGAACCATAAACATCTACCTCTACTTGAGGGCCAGTCATCCATATATTTTTATTGCAGTCAGTGGTAAACTAAATTATCATGCCTCACAGTTAGGACACGAACAATTATTTCTAGCAGTAAAATTGTGCAGAGATCAGAAAGGTGAGCTCTCACTCAGATGACCTGTATTCTAACCAGAAAAGACAGAAGTTGAAGGTTACACACATTTCAAATGTCCATGTATGTATCTGTTGAGAGAATTTACACAACACAATAACTAGTTTATGAAAAATGGCCTTGATCAAATGAATGTTTTGTTTAACTCGTATTTCACTGGATGCCTACGAGGGTTGAGAGTAAAGAAAGGCATGAGCGGCAGCAAGCTTGGGGCATGTGAGTGCTTGAGTGACAAAGGTGTTAGACATGGGACAGGATGGACAGGTCCTTGTACTCAAAGGACCGGGTCATGCAGCATCCCCTGGCTGCTGGGTGGCTTAAGACAAGTAAGGGCCAGGACAAGACATACAAACAAGACACTCTGAACTCCCACCGAGGAGCACCGCATATATTGCACAACTATACACGCCTCACATATACATATCACCAGCACACACCTACCTTGAAAAGACTATTTTTGAGAACATTCATTCTTAATATGAGGAGGAGGAGGAATTAGTGTTTTTTTGTGAGTGCTGACTGTTTTGTTTTTGTTGTTCTTCTCAGTAGAAACTGACCTGTGTCAGAGTAAAAATACCCTCACGGTTTCCTTTTATTTTTTATAAATAACCCTTTGTTGTTTTGCCACATTCAGTACTGTCTGGACTTGTCTTTGTTGTACACACACCTCATCGTTCACACAGCTAAATAACGATGATGACGTTGTGCCGAGTTTGTAACCTAACCCAGGGGTATGAACCATTGGAATACGAGTCACTCGCAAAACCAGCTGTTCAGAGCAGATTCTGACCAAAGCATCGCAGGTAAGCTTGATAAAAGGAAAAGTCTACCCACTACCAGCCTGTCTTCAGTGAAATGAAAAATGAAGCATTATTAAAATGTCACAAAAGGCTCAATAAAATAAGTATAAATAGGGTGTGTGTAACCAGGTAACTGAATATTAATCATCCTGTGCCAGTGTCTGTACAGCAGGGCTCTGGTGAAACCATGTTATTGTAATCAGTGCTGTATTAGAAATTTCACAGGGTTTCTGTAACATCTGAAAATGCTCATCAATAGCTAGAAGAGAAATTAATCTGGACAGTCGCAAGAGCTACTAGAAATCACTATTCATTTCAAACTATTGACTAAACAGATCAGACACTCTGGAATTTGCTTGCTTGCATTTTGTTATTTCTTTCGCAGAACGGTATAAAATAATTGGCCTGTCGGTCTTAGTGCTGTACATAGTGAACACATATTCATCTTATGGAGGACATGGGCATCTAACTAATCCGGTTTTAATTAGGCTATCAGCCCAAAGGATAATGCTATAAACATGAGCAATCTTACAGTTAATTAACAACAAAGCCTTGCTAATTAATATCACATTTTCTTTCATTATGTTGTGAAACGGTACTTTTGCCCAAAGTTCAGAATAATGAAACAACACAAGACAATTATAGGTGCACAGGTGAGTCCTTATCAGTCGCGTGCACCCATCTACAAACAATTAACTTAACTGTAAATAGCACGGGCAGACAGGAGACGAAGATTGAGCCAGTCATGGACACTGCTTTCCAATCAGTTTAAACTGCTTTTAAAATTGAATCAAATACAAAAGAGGGGGAAGTTTATACGAGGGACGAGACGTTAAAGCTTTTCTTAAGACAAGGAGGAGGGGAACGTTCTCAGAAATAAATGTGTAGGGCTTTTTAATAGATAAATGACAACCAAATCTTCTACGCAGGTTCTAGGTTTTATGATTAAACTGATATGTTTAAACTAAAACAGACAGTGCTCCACTACTGACTATTGGGCCTATATCCATTTACTGGAGAACAAAACATGGGCAGGTCAGCTTTGTTTCCTTGTCTTTTCCTCTTAATGTATGACCTTAAAGTTTAAGGTGCTCATCAGCAGCACTGCAGCTGATCCTTTTCTCCATTCAGAATCCTTTCAATGTTCAGTGAATATCAAATTTGATTCATTTACCACTACTGCCGACATAGACAAATTGCTGGATATTAAATCTAATCGCTGAAATTTGTTAAACTCTTCACAAATAACCAATCCCTCTGTCAGTACAAAGTTAAGACACATGAGCAGACTTAATTGCTTTTTTTGTTCAGTTTTCTTCATATCAGTAATCACATTTTCAACATTAAATAAGATACTTAATGAGATGCGCTGAATTGCATTTGACATAAATGAACTATTTAAAAAATATGTATCTTTTAAATATAGAAGCAGTAATTTAAAACACCAGCCAACTCACAAATGGTATAATTTTAAAGTGTATCTGGGTTCATTGTGTTTATTCAAGCTGCCACATGATTATACAAAACCATGGATTATATGAACAAGCTTGCATCATTCTCTGCTATGCAGGGACAAAAAAATATGCTACAAATATTGTTCAAACTAAATATTAAAAATGATGCATTATGATTTAAAAGGAAATGTATTTTATGTTTATTTAAAACAAGTATGTTTTGTTACTGCTTGGTTTGAATGTGATCTGGCAGAGGCGGTGTTAGCAACTCTGCCAGACAGCTTGTGTGAATGCATGGGCGGCAGTCTGTGAGTACTGACCGTCGGCCATGCAAACTAAAACTTATGTAGAATCTCCATATTCAATAATGTAGTGTTAATTTGGAGATGGTCACAGGTATAAAAGCATACAGTTTTTGTTGTTTCGGGTGGATGTTCAGGAAGGAGGAGCGTGTGCTAGAGGGAGCGAGATAAAACGAAAGTGAAAAAAAGTAAAAGAAAGCTAAAACAATTGCTACTCATGCAGGTAGCCCGGTGTTTGTTTTGAGTGTCAAGAGATATAGGTGTTTTGTTTAAACCTTTTATTTTGGCTCTGTGAGCAGTGTTTGTTAAAATATTCATTTTATCTTTGTTTCAATAAAAACATCACAGAAGAGCTATTTTCACCCGTAGTACCTGCCTGTGTCTCTCTCAGCTTCCTGGTCTGGGAACGCCATCACTGCTCAGCTACCCTGTCACAAGGCTATTATAGTCTGCAGTTTTGTTTTTCTCTGGCAGATAGCAGCAGTCCCCAAGAATGTGCTTGACAGACTGGCCCATCCATATATAAGCACAGCTGGTCGGCAGCATTTGTCAAGTAAAAAATGGATGCCTGCTCAGAGAATGAGGGTATTTACTTCCTTGTCAGGAGCGGTACTGGTCAAAATGACTGATTTATTCTGCTGATGAAGTATACTTTACAGCTAATAATGCATAAAACAGCGAGACAGTAACCAAGTTTACAACTGTGACAGGCTGGCGAGTAGATAGAGGCCCAGAGACAGACTGCAGTTCAAAAATATAATACTTTTATTATCAAATCACAAAATAAAAGGGCACAAGGGCCAAAACAAATATATATAAACACAAATAACAAAGCAAAACTTACAAAATGGCCTCCTCTCATTTGTAAACGTTCTTATGTTCTAAAATAAAGGTTTCCAGGCTGGGCAATGCCTTCACTGGACCAGAAATTTCCCCAACCCCAACTTGCTTCCTCAGCTCCCTTCTTTCCCTAATGGGAAGCGGAGTCCTCCTTTTATGCCAGGTGGCTGGGTGCTGATTGATCGTTAATTACTCCAACCAACCCCAGCCACCTGAACACAATAAACCCAGGCAGGTAGGGGAATTTAACCCCATCCCTGCCAATCTATCAAGGGCAGAGCTCTGCTCTGCCACAACCACATTAATGACATGGTGTGTTGATGTGTTAAACCAGGGCTTCTCAAACTCGGTCCTGGGGACACCCTGTGGCTGCTGGTTTTCGTTCCAACCGAACTCTCAATTACTTAACTAGAATCTTAATTGAACTGATAATTTGCTTAATTAGACTTTTTTTTTTTTTACTTGTTTTCAGCTCTCAAACAGTTGCAGAGTTCAAGTTAATTATCAAATGTTATAGCTAACTTGAACCTGCAACTGTTTAAGAGCTGAAAACAAGTTAAAAAAGGTCTAATTAAGCAAATTATTAGTTCAATTAAGGGTCTATTTAAGTAACTGAGAGCTCGGTTGGAACAAAAACCAGCAGCCACAGGGTGTCCCCGGGACCAAGTTTGAGAAGCCCTGTGTTAAACTTACTTTCTAATCACCCTGTATATGATGTGATTGAAATTTGTCATGCAAGTGTAGCATTGATGAGTTTGAAGGGTGTCTGCTTTTAAATCTATCACACAAAAAATCATTTCTAAAAAGTGATATGATTGCACAATTAGGTTTTGTGCACTTATCAAAAAAATGTAAAAATGTTATGTATACTTATATAATGCTGTCATTGGAAAAAAATAATGTATGTTATGTTGTGATTTATAGTGTTGTAATGCTACAATTATAAACAAATTGTTGTTACTTTAAGTTCTATTGAAATAATACATTTCAGTTTTTCATAACAATAAGAAGTGTTATTTTTTTTTAAATAAAGCAAAAAAAAAAAAAAAAAAAAAAACTGAAAACTGCCCAAATTACTTATTTGAGGGCTAAGAATGAAAAAATCTGCGCAAAAAAGCCAATTTTTGGCATGGAAATTGGCAAAATAAATGGGCAGCTAATAAGAATGCTCTGTTTCTTTTTAATGCTCTGTTTCTTTTCTCGTTTGTTTTCTTTCATTTTTAAGTTAAACTCAAGTTGCTGGTTCATCATTTTTGCAATTTAGATACAAAACCTGAAAGGGTAGCATTTCCACAAGGATTCTGATGCACTGCTACAAGCAATCATTCATTATTCAGAACAGAAAGCAAAGGTAATGACTGTAAGTCTTGTTTGTGTAATTGAGTTTTACAAGGAGTCTGGTTAGAGCCTCTTTTTTATCACAGAAGACAGGAGGATAGTTCCAAACACAAGTAATGACCAACACTGCTTTCTTCTGGGCAGACTGGTACATGTACTATTTGAATGCTGGTTGAAGAGACTACTGTGAGTTCATATTCACTTTACTAAGGAGTCCAAGTGATTGTTGTCATCTCTTAAATTAATCTAACTGGTGTACAAGGATTTATAAACCACATGGGTACCCAGTGACAAACTAGCAAATGTGTTTTCCAATTTCCAACCCAGCTTCAAACTTGAATCCCTGAGCTGCATTTGAAATGTGTCCTTCAAGGATGAAATACGGTGACAGAGAAACTCTTGGCTAATTCTATACAACCACTGTATCATTGTCATGTGTTTTGTTTTGCCATTGCCCCTAAAACATTAACAAATGAGCTGGGAGCCTTATTCCATTAATTCTCCAGCCAGTTCAATCATAGGTGGAATGACAGTTTGAAAAACAAAATCATTTTCCCATTTTTTTAAAGACATCAGTTACACGGTTTGGTGGAGGTGGTGATTGGCTAGACATTGTGTTTTGAA
The DNA here is from genome assembly GCF_017654505.1 of Polyodon spathula. Taxonomy (NCBI): domain Eukaryota; kingdom Metazoa; phylum Chordata; class Actinopteri; order Acipenseriformes; family Polyodontidae; genus Polyodon; species Polyodon spathula. Next base: position 3,491,828 of record NC_054566.1, on the reverse strand, counting down.
CGTTCTCAAGCCAGGAACCATCATGATTTACTCCCAGAGTGGTAAAATGTCTGTTTCTAAATACAGCAGTTATATGTAGCTACCTAATTAAATAGTGAAACTCTAGTTGGAATTAATACTAATAGCAGGTCTATCACTGTTGATCAATTTATAAAGTACCTGGTGACAGTGAGTGCAGAGGAAATGTTTAGTATCAAAGGCTTTTCAAATTGGAAAAAGACAACTGAAAATGTACTAAAAAAGCAGATGTAGCTGTAAATTCTTTTTTTTGTCTCCTCACATTTTGCACCCAAATCCAGTTCACAGTGTCTTTCTGGTCTGTCACGCTACTTTTGCAGCTTTTGAAGATCTTGCAGCCCTTACAGTGCTTATGGGATGCATTTTGTAGAGTCCACTATGTATGCATTTGCCTGCAGGTCTGTTTCCTAGTTAGAAAATTATCAGACCTCAGATATACAGAAACTGGAAATAATTGGGTGCATTTCGTTACTGGCAGAAAAGACTGCTATTAAATTAAAAATAAAGTAAAAGTCATTAGGTTGCCTTGGAATAATGCCATATCCACCACTCTAATGATTAAAGGAACTGCTTCACCTCTGTAAGCCTATTAAAGTCCCATATGCATTTGTAAAGGATCTCAAGCATGATCAATGCTCACATTTAACTAGAGATGGTTGAGTCAGCTCTTATAAACTCAACTTCTATACACAACTCTATGTACACTATGTGCCACTGTATAGTTTTGGTACATTATCTACTGCTTATGAAAACATGGTTATAGTAAAAGTGTTTAATGGAAAATATGAGTTTGATTTTTCAAATAATCTCTCAACACTAGAACTACTGGTGTGGTCTTTTTGACTGGTCATGGTTTTTAAAAGCATTTTTCTTCACTGATCTGACAGCTAGGCACCTGTGCTTTTTTGACTTCTCGTAAATATATGTATTAAACATCTCAAAGCATCAGTAGACCAGGGGTTTCAGAAACTTATGGAGGTCTAATATGTTATACCTAGAACTACTGGAGCTGTCATTTTGTCCGGGTTTGGGTTTGGCTTAGTGTGCATGATCGAGTTGCTGAACTTGAAAGCTTCACATTTATTTTGAACAGCTTTTTCAGACAAGTGGCTTATTTTATCAACAACTGTAAACATATGTTTATATTTTATTAGATTTTATCTAGTGAAAATGAATAGATAAACACAACGTAGGGCTGCACCAGTCTTGCAGTACTTCCAGGAGTTACTGGAAGATGAATCTGAACACGAAAATGCACCACACCAACAGACAGTGATGACACTTACTGTGATCACAATGAGGTTACTGATAAAAACAGTGACAGCGATAATGAAGTATAATGAACAGCTGCATACTCAATTTAGATTTGTGTTACTACCAGGAAGGCAGCAATTACCTACCTTAGGCCTTGTCCACACTATAAAACCGAACTTAAGAACTCAAAAATGGTTTCATTAATGCAGCTCAAAGCATTAACACTGAAGTTCCGGTTCATCTTTAAATTGGGCTTAATGTGTCCACACACTATTAGCATAGTTTGGTTATAGTTCCATGTTAATAGAAGTGCATATCGCTAAAAAGAAACAGAACAAGTATTTTGGAAAAAAAAACAGTAATTGTGAACACACACACAACACACACACCAACACAAGTAGGGCTTTCAGGTTATATTTTTAATCAGGTGTCGTCCCTTTAAACAAATTGAGCTGATTCTGTTTTTAAAATTAAACTCAGAAAAAAAAGTTGTTAATTAAAACAATCTTTGTTTTTACCTTACCATATCTTGCCTGAGCCTAATTCTGGTGCCCTTCATTTTATTTCAAACAAAGCTGACAAATTATGTGAATTGTTCATCCCGATCCCACTTTTAACTCACATTTCATTTTTGCAGTCGCCTAATTTAACGTTGTGCTTTTATTTTTAAAGTTATGGAATAATAGTGTAGCAAACTAGCTATTGCAAAACTGAGACAAATTGCTGTTGAATACCCAACAGAGTCGAACTCAGGCACAAAATAAAACAAGACGGGTAAACAGGAAACACTTGTATAAAATAAAACAAACAAATAAATGTGGGCACTGTAATTCTCTACTGCTCTACAGAGTAGTCCTTCATTGGGTTGGGTACCGCGATTGAACTGCAAAAGCGGGTCGGGTTCAGATCGGAATGTGAACTTTTTCTGAGTTTGCAGTTGGGGTGCGGGTCAAAATACAATCATTTTTGGGTCTGAATTTGTTAAATAATAACGTATTAGAAGGTAAATGTACCAGTATTTCCTGCACTAAAGCAGAAGGCGATTAGGGAGGAGTCAGCTGACTAAGCAGTGTTGTTCTCGCTTGTTTGATACGTCTGCAAGATCTTTTAATCACATCTGCCTGGTGATATTAAAAATGTTTGTTAATGAGGTGAAACAAAAGTGCAGGGTTTATATCATGTAGTTCGAGAGGTAAATCAGAAGAGTGTAATTATTTTCGAATCACAGCAAATGAAAATAATGTGACTGGATTCAATGCTTGTAAAACCTGTCATTATGTTTTTGTGATGACAGCCACAAAGCTGGTACATCATCTCTGCGAAAGCACAGGTGTAGCTCCCTTTCAACTGCTTGATCAAGTTTGCGGCAAAATTGCCAACAAAACTCATGTAAAAAGCTAAATTGCGATTAGTATGCACCCTTCTTTACTAGTGCTTTCTATCAGGACAGAGTGGAATCGGCTATTCAGTTAAAAGCTGTACATTAAGCAGTTGCCATCTGCATAGTTGAGACTTATGTCAGTGAAGCATGCACCAACAACGAATAGAAGGCATTGTATCTTACAGGATTTGAAACACTATCATAATTGTGTTTTTTGTCCTGATTGTAATAAAAGACGGCTGCAATTGGTAAGAAGGTCTGACAAAGGTAGTCTATTTTCATTATGCCCGTCAGATGTTCGCTTTCAACATGCATGACACACTAACTCTATTTAAGATGAGATGACATTTTAAAGTGCTTTTTCCCCAAAGTGCCAGGGAATATAGACCCCACACGACTCAGCCAGGGTAAGTGAAGCCCGGATTGGACACAGTGTTTATGTATTGTGTTGTTTACTGGTTAATTCTTAGTTTAACCAAGTGCCCAGTCTTCCCCCAGTAGTGTCTTGTGGCAGGTCTGCTTAGGCAAGTAGAAAAGCCATTCTTTGTGTGCATTTCCAAAGTAAGATAATGACCATCAATTGCGACACTTGTGAGTTTGTTAATAGAAGCTGCCTCATCAGCTGCCAGTCTAAAACAACCTCTTTTTTTTCTTATTATCAGTGTTTTTGTAGCACTTGAAAAATAAAATTGCTTTAAAAAGCATTTGCGCTTTCTGCACTCCCAACCATCCTGACAGCTTGCATTCCTATAGCAAATTTAAACACAATCTTTGGAAAATATGACAGCGGAAATGAAAAAAAAAAGTGTTTTGATTTATAACAGAGTAGTACTCAAAGCAGAATATGTTTTATACATTTTACTGACCCTAAATGTAGTGCTTTTGAATAAGAGACACTGCTGAATCACAAGACACCTGTGTTTAAAATATTCAGGTCTTATCATAAACCCTTCTTTGAATTGCAAATTAGTTTAAATGTCACTGTTAAATGATAATGGTAATAACTATGAGAAACTGCCCCTGTACCATTCTCATTTAGATTAGTAGAACAGTATGATGTATGACAGCGCAGTCTACTTAAGACATTCTACTCTACCTGGGTGGAGAATCGCAAACAAGCTTTCCAAGTATTAACCCCTGAACGACCACAATGACACAATCAGGTTTACGTTTCCCACTTTACACAACGACACTTTTATACTGCCTTGTTTAGGTTATCAGATAAGAACTGCAGACCATTCTTTGAAAGCTAATGTGGAAGACAAAGCAAGGATTTCTTAGATAATGTAACTCGCCGTCTCAGTTCTTATAGATGTCATTAGCTGACAAATCTGCCTGGAAAAGATCATGAAATCCATTTCTAGTAGAACATTACCAGGCGTTTACCAGAACATTACCTTAAATTAACTTCATTAACTTAACAAATAAGTAAAAGAGTCAGTCCTGGCTGCCTTTGAGACAGTGTTATGGCAGGTGTTTCTGCTTTATTTTGAACAGTAAATGCAATATGAAATGGACTGCCACAAGACAGTGCTCAAGCCCCCTAGCATATGCAATGTATTCCAGTGCTCACCTTGTAAATGAAGCTTGCTCTCAGGGCTTTGCAGGAGCACTGAACTCACCGAGTCCAGGTTATCATAGCTGCTGCAACCCAGGGGTCCTGTCCGAGTCTCTGTTACCTGCAATAGATCAATGACAGAAGATGAGACACACCAGAGAACAACATCAGGGTTTAACCTATCTACAATCATCAATAGATCAATGAGAGGAGAACAACGTCAGGGTTTAATCTATTACAACCATGTTTGGGGGGGTCTGAATAAATACTGGATTAAATATTGAGACATATTAATGAAACATAGCCCGCTGGTAAGTAGTCTGAAGCCCCTGACAAATGTAAACAGACAGTATTTATTTGAACACATTTATCAAGTGCAAGCCAGCTGTTCTCAGTATTATAAAACAATGTTGTACCGTATATATCTCAAGAGGTCTACTGAAGAAGCAATTAATATAAAAGACAGGACATGTTGCACACCCAGGTCTTCAGACTACAGTGAACTGCAATACAAACACTCAGACCTTTAGAACAGCTGGGATGTTTGAGTATTTTTTTAAAGAAACTGTCTGCAGCAGGCATGTAAAATCCAGCATACATTTTCAGCAATTTAGAACGAAGTGCACAAACCCGATAAATGAGGTTCGGTGTCTTCCAAGCAGACCTGGGCTAAATTACAACTGATTAATTATGGTTCAATTACACACCTTCCCAAGCTTAGTCATTCACAATCCCATGTAGTATTTTACATTGAGCACACATTCTTCTCATATTTTCAACCACTTCTAGTGACTCCATTTGTTTGAAAAAACTATGTTTAAGGTTTCTAGTTTTCAGGTTTTATTTTTTATCATGTGCTGTCCCTTGAAACATATTTTGAGCCGATTCGCTTTCTTAGTCAAACACTAATTACCAAAGGAAGTTGTTTCTTTTTACCCTCATATCTTGACTGAGTTAAAAAATGACGTGCATTCATCTCACCTGATTCTATTTGAACCTGCATTTCATTCTGGCTATAGTCGCCGTATTCAGCTTATTCATTTCCACTGCGCTAGTTTCTAATAGTGCGTCACTAATTTAAACAATCTGGTATTCAGTTATGGCTTAACTATGAATTAAGGTTTAAAGGGAGGGAGCAAGATGGAAAATAAAAACCTTTGAACATATACTATGTTTCTGTATTTGTGCTTGTGATTATTGTTTGGTACAATAAACATGTTAATGCATGTAGCTATTTCTGTTCCTTTTTAATATAACTGTAATTCGAATCGCAACATTGTAACTGATTGGAATTTAACGCAATAGCATTGCAACTGCAATCTCAGCAAACAATTCTGCTCTAATTGTAATTCTAATTATAACTGACCAAGGCCTGCTTCCCAGCTTATAGCGATCATTAAGTAATGATCTGAGTAAGACCTTGAGGAGCAGAACTGTGCACTCCTGGTTTAGAAGAACTAAGGAGGTACAAAAGTCACCTGACTTGTTTAAATAAACACCAGGGGAAGGTATGCCTATGGAATCCCTATATAAAAGCTGCATCTCCCTGCTTCTCTCCCTAACCCTTTACTTCCCCACCGACATATTCTTAGCTTGAGTTAATGTAAGTTATGGAGATTTTTCAAGTGCAGCGCAATGTATCAAAAGATTTAAAACAACAGTTTGTTCCTCCTTCAATTTCCATCACATATAATAGGTTACACACCAACAACTCCAGCAACAAAAAGCAAAAATATGCTGCATTCACATTCATTTGACTTAAGTCAAAATTATATAATGATCCATCACTATTAAATACCCTACAGTGTTGAATTTAGAAATACTACAAGAAACGTAATAAATTCAATGACAAACATTTCGACTAGAAGGCTTTTCCAGTCTAAATGTTTCCCATTGAATTTATGATGTTTCTTGTAGTATTTTAAAAACTGTATTCTTTTTTACACTTATTTTAGATTAATACCACTGTTATGTCTGAAATAGGTAAAAAAAAAGTGTGGGTTTAGTAACAAGGACAGGGGCTTTGATAAGAGTGAATCTGGCTTATTTACCCAGGAGAGCCGTGAGCTTGCTGAATCTCGTTTCTCAATCAGATGAGCTGAATCATCTCATCTGTGCCACGTGCTTCATTAACTCTAGCCCGTCTTGTCTGCTTCAATAGAACTGGAGCCTGTTCTTTCACAACAATCAGTATGACAAGTAAAACAGCTGATGTTCTGACCTATGATTTTCTCAGGACAATAAAGTCAGGCAGATAAAAATCACACAAAGCGATGTACTCTTTAAACGTCTGTTTCTTCATGAGCCTTGTTAACTAGCTGTGTGACAAAACTGCTGCTGGTTGGCGCAGTGTGTTTTCAGGGAGAAGTGGGCTCAGCTCGGCAGGGGTAAAAAAGGAGCCTTTTACAATGATAATGTTTGGAATAAATGAACAGCCTTCAATCTCCTGAATCACAAATATAAACCAAAGAGTTATTGTTTGACTGAAGTTTGTGAAGATTATCTGCACCTTGTAGTACTCTTGTTCATGTTGCAGCAAACCTTCTGAAAACACAAGCCCTTGGTAGCCTAGTGGCAGCTACAACAATTGCATTAGTTTTACTGCTGTCAATGTCAGCACAACCTGCAACCCTTTTTCAAGTGGCTTTCTAAATAAAAAATGTGCAAGGCATTTGGACAAAAAAGCTTTGAGAATCTAGCCCAGCATGTCATTATCTTGTTTCCTTCAAAATATTACCCAGTTGAATAACATACACAGATTGCACTGTTTATAAGCAGTGGTTTTCAAAAGAGCAATCTGCCAGGTGCCCTTAGTAATCCAAGTGGTCTGCTGTCATGTAATGAATTATATCCTACACTGCTAGCTGTATACAAAACCCAGTCTTAAAATAAAGGATTACAGGCTGGAAAAGATTTAGTACATCAGATTATTAAAATATACTTTGGAGTGAAAGAAATGCACAGTGGGAGGTCTTTCCTCATTCTGTACTAAGAAAAAAGGGAGGATTTGGATTAATTCAACACTAAGCATCTCCACAATCTCCAAGGTCTCAATTATCAGTGTCTTTTCCCCATTGAAGCCCAGTGTTAGGGTTATATACATACAGTGCAGAAAAACAGTTTGTGAACCCCAGTGATAATTATGGAAATTCCATAGTTTGACCATGATTCTTGAATCAAAACTTTTCCTAAATATCCAATAGGGTTTATATTAACCAACTCCATGTCCTTTGAAACAAATCGATATATGAATTAGACAAACAATGAATAAGATTCAGGGTATGTGGAAAAAGTAAGCGAACCCCTGGTTTTATCAGCTCAATTAAGGAGATAAAGGGGACTTTGTGAGTTTAGTCTTCACCATACAGGTGTGTTGAAACACATCATGCCACGATCAAAAGAATTCTCTGAGGACCTCAGACAAACAGTTGCAAAACCATTTCTAAGGATTTGGGGCTCCACCAATCCACTATCAGACAGACAGACTACAAATGGAGAAAGTTCAAGACCACAGTCACTCTACCCATTGCAACCGCAGTTTCTTGTGTTTTGCTGAAAGAAGTGGAACTCTGTTAGGTCGTCGGCTGCCATATCCCATTCGTGTCAAGGTACGATGAGTTGTGCATTCTTTTATGTGTCTTGCGGCATCAATGTTGTACTGGACTGTCAGTTGACTAACTGCAGCCAGTCTGCTGCTCTGCACAATTCGTGTCAGCCTCCTTTGGCGTCTTTCATCAATGAGCCATTTTTGACCACTGGTCTGCCATTGGCTGGATGTCCTTTGGGTGGTGGACCATTGTTGATACACACGGGATACTGTTGAGCATGAAAAACCCAGCAGCGTTGCAGTTCTTGACACACTACCATACCCCGTTCAAAAGCACTTAAATCTTTTGTCTTGCCCATTTCACAATCAATGTCTCAATTGTGTCAAGGCTTAAAAATCCTTCTTTAACCTGTCTCCCCTTCATCTACACTGATTGAAGTGGATTTAACAGGTTATATCAATAAGAGATCATAGCTTTCACCTGAATTCACCTTGTCAGTCTTTCATGGAAAGAGCAGGTGTTCCAAATGTTTTGTACACTCTATATATATATATATATATCATATTTTAGAGAAGTGAGTGGAGCTCAGGGCTTGTGCAAAGCAGGTACCGGTCAAATCGGCCCAAACTACACACATTTCATTTATTTTCTTTTTGCCTGTGTAACAGGGTTGAGGTTGGAATGAACTGGCAACTCTGCACACCATAAGCGAGCGTTTAAACACTATGCAAAAAAGCCATTTAGCCATAAAAAAGAACTTGTATATAGAAAGTTTACTTTTCTTAAGGTGAGAAGATGGGTAGCAGAAGAGGCACATTACAATGCTGTTATTATTATAACTCACTCTATACTACCTTTTTTAATGCAGTCTATTAAGCATTGATATAATGTTACCAGCTTTTAACAAAAAGCACAACTGGCTGTCATAGAAACTACTGTTATTAAATTAATAAGCAACGTTCTGTGCAATGAACTTTTACAGACAGAATGTGGCAAATAACATCTGCAAACTACAATTCCAACTGTTAAATAGCAATATAAATCTGCAACAAAGTTACATTTTACAGTAAATGTAAATCTGAAGATAAAAATACAAACCTTCAAATTTAATAAAGCACAAGAACAAAAACAAGGAGTGTATAAATCAATCCCAATGTGCTCATGCTGGTTTGTTTGAGAGTTTTGGGGAGGGTTTTCTTTATTAAAACTGTTCAGGTTTTGCTCCCCCAGCATTGGGAAGTTGTATCAATCCAAGTTCACAAGTTCTAAGCTTCACAAGCTTTCACAGAAACAAATATCCTAACAAGGAAACATGCATTGAATGAATGATAAGGGTGACAATTAATAGACAGACATGTACAACATGACAAAAATTCATGGTTACTTTTACTGTCCTTTACAGGTCTTTCACAACCATAACAAAGGAACAGATATACCCCTGATACACCTTCAGGCACGCCCCCTTTGGTAGCAAGTGCAGTCACGTATACAGTGCAATTAGTAATGCGGCGATTTCTAGTATTGTGGCTTCACCCCCTTTCTGTATGGCCGACTTCCGACTGACCCTGGAATGAACTGTCAAACCATCCAGTCCAGGGAACACTGTTTCTGTTATACTGTGCCCTGACAGGTCGCGAGGGAGATTGTTGACTCAGATTCATTCATTCTCTTATCACAGCACACAATCAAAGAGAGCTAATATCTTTGAAATGGGTTCATGTTTATCATTGATTATCAATGAGGAACGAGTGGCCATTATACAATCAATTGTCTTTCTCTGGTAGAAATCCCTTAATGGTTCAGAAAAGTGTTTAGAGCCATTATTCTGTTTGTACAGACATGCCTGCCTATGAATGTGCTATTCAGATAAATAGCCCCATTGGGCAAACATTATGGGACTAAAAATATATAATTTCTAGTGTGTCTGCCATTTGTCTTCATGGTAATCTCATTTATTTGAATAATGTGTTGGGCACAGGAAGATACAGAATGGGATCTGGTCATTTTGAATTTCAAACTTGAAAGTGATTAAAAACAATAGATCTCAGAAAGTCTTTGTTGTACAGCAGCCCTGGCCAGGAGACAGCAACATCTGCTAAAGAGGAGGGTTAATACACTCACCAACTTTGGGTACAAAAGAACAAAAAGAAATACCAAAAAAATGAATCACTTATGATAACAGTACAAAGTAACCATGGCCTGAATAAGTCCTTGTGAAACATGAGTAAGATCCTGCCCTTATTACCAGCTCTCTGTCAAAGTTGGTTCTGCTGTCTGACGAAAACAGAGACACCGCTTTTATATATTACAGAATAGATGTCAGTGGTGTTTGACAGGCAGATTAAGGGCAATTTTACATAACAGTAGACCAGGTATGTCGGGTATACTATTATGTAGAAACGTGTAACATTACTGCCGGGCGGTGATGCTGCCCTTTCTGAATGCATATCCAGGCATCTGCTGTATGTTGGGTTTATGCCAACAACCCCTGTAAAGAACAACCAGACCCTTCTCTCTGTTCCATGAGCTGAAGGCTTGAACTTGCGTTGCCTGCTGACTGACACTCTCAGGGACTGGATGGATGACAGGGGCAGCCAACGGGAAGGTGTGGAATCAGACTGCAAAGTCATTTGTCAAGTAGCGGACCTGGAATAGCTAAAGATGATGATGATGATGATGCACACATGTAGCAGGGCGGTAGGAAAGCCCTGCTGTTTGATTGTATTGTTTTGTTTATTTTATAACAGGGTCTCCCCCTCCGCCCCTGTGTTATTTTGTGTTGGTTTATTTATTATTTATATACGTAAATGATGGCGAAAGCCATGTGGTTTGTTTATGATTTATGTATTTGTATATATGACGCCGTGGCCGTGCGTTTTTGTTTTGTTATTATTTTGTATGTTTTGCAGCGTGGAGGGGAAGCCCCATCTACATTAAAAACCCGTGCAGAAGGTGGCCATCTCCCGAATCAAGTGATTAATTTGTTGCTAATGGGGAGATGGTCACCTGCATAAATGCCTGCAGCTCTCTGCACTTGGGGGTGGGTGTACAGAGGAGAGCGAGTGAGAGGAGATTTAAAACGAAACTAAAACTCAGATGTGCCGTGAAAGCTACTGCCCAGCCAGACCTGAGTGTTTTGTGTTCAAGATTTATTTTTGTTTGAACCTTTATTTTATTTCGCTCTGTGAGCAAGTGGTTTAAATAGTTTCTTTATTTTTGTGTTATTTAATAAACAGCGCACGCTGCGCCTGTGATCTGCAGTACCTGCCTGTCTGTGTTTGTTCCGCCTTCTGGCCTGATGTCACTGCAACGCCATTTCCTGCCACAACAGGATATAACATTTAGGATACCTAGGGGTCTACCCTCAAATTGGATTTTGATGTAAGTTAATATGTTGTGTGTATGGTCTCTTACTGTATAAGAGATGCCATTTTGTGCAGTTTGTGCCCGAGGCAACATACACAAAGTATGAATTTACTATAAATCACAAAAGCAAGATTGTACTCAGGGATTTCAATTTTTTTTTTGTTGTGTAGAATGTTGGTAAGTGTTATATTCAAGGGTTTACATCTGTATACAGGATTAGATGTACTTGATTTTTTATAAATGCTTACTGTTTAGTTGATTTCACATAGGTGATTTATAAAGTAAATCTGGTTTATGAGTTTAATATAATTTTTAGTACTAAAGACTATTTACAAAGTGTTTTTTTTCTTAATTCCATTTTCAATCATTAAATAATTTGGATATTCAAAATCAAATAGTATAGAAAGACAGTATAGAAATACTAAAATAAACAATTTTTTACTCAGTAACCTTCTCTTTGCGGCACTCCCTCAATGGATGTAAGAAATACATCCATAGGAAATACCACAAAAACCAAATGTGATGTTTCCTGCATCCACTGGGGGCAGTGTTGCAGTGGAACAGGCTAATGGTTCCACTCTGGTGTGCAGGCTGTACTTAGAGATCATGTTTGAAAGCTGTGTTCAGGCCACAGGGGTGCTTTCAGCTTTTTAAAAAGTCATTAGGATGTGATGACTGAAACAGAAAATGATATACTAATTAATTCAAGACTAGAAGAAGAAGAATAATGATGAGATTTCATACCTATACCAAGTTGCTGAAAATTAAAAATTTTTAAACACGTGTTTGGCTGCACACTTATAGAGCCTGTAGGAATAACATTTAAGCAACCTGTTTGGTGCCAAACAAAACATCTGAGATAAGAAAAGCACACTGGATGAGTTATAATACTATGAAGGTAACATAAATGCTGGAATAAATTATCCCTTGGTCATATGAGTTGTAATATAACATTGTATGCACCTAGATTAAAAATGATGTCACTGTATGAAAAAAAAAACATATTCTGCAAAATACCAGGACAAAAGCGCTGGTGGCGGAAGAAGATGATGTTTCTAAGACTAGGATTAATCTTCCAGAATGACAACGCAGCAAAACATACGCCAAGAGATGGCGAGCCCACATAACTCCTGAAAACTGTAGCCCACCAAGAAGAAAAACTGCTGCAGAGATTCAGACAACAAGAAGCATTGCTGCCTTGGGTTTAACCGCAAAAAAATGAACATCTCTTTATTGTGATTAACTGTATTAGTTTGCTGCAACCTTTTCTGCTCCGTAATGCTGGGGGCTTTAGAATGGAGAATCAGTTTGATAAATATAGTCAGGTCTGTGCTACATTCATTTATTGAGTGCTTCTGGGGATTGGTTCTAGCGCATTTGTGCTGCTCATTTCCTTGAATCTATTTCAGACTAAAAGCAAAATGTGCTGAAGTGTCTTGGGAGGCATTGCAGAAGAGCTGGGATATGAGAAACTTTCACAGGCCATACAAAGCCACTACTTCAGTTCCTATATTGGACTGAATAATGTTTATGACTGCATCAATTTGTAAATCCTAAAGCTATTTCAATTGGAGATGTTTACATTGTAATATGGTATAATACCATTTTTTACTACAGAAGTTATACACCAGAATAATGCAGAACGGCATTAGCAGGCACTATCTTACAGTATCCTTCACGAGTTAACCGGAACACAGTACAAAATAAATAAATAAATAAATACAAACAAAAAGTATAAGTATAAACTGCTTTCCCTATGCCAGTGATCGACACAAAGCTGTGCCCACGGGCCGATTTGCACTTGCAATACCAGAGTATGGTGCTCATGACAGCAGCTGTTATAATCTGGAACACTGCTATGCTGATGTACTGGGAGGGGAACAAAACCCATTACAGTATGTTCTAAATCCATCACATCTGTATTTAAATGTCATTTTATTTCAGACTTTGGAATAAGTAGCAGTTAAATATTATAGGAGAAATGATCATAACCTTGACCTTGTGACAAATACAAGTATGTGGTCAGGCTTTTAGGGCAGGCTTACAGCACTGTTAGCAACAATGAACAGAGCAAGAAATGTAAAGTGTTTTTTATAGCATAAAAAAGAACAGACACACACAAAAAATAACTAGTTAACCATGCATCTCCTGCTCCTACAGAGCATTGAAAAATTAAAAAGTAAAAATACAATGACTGTTAAAGTGATTCTGCTTAGTCTTTTACTAGCAAAGCACTGAGTACTTTATGGGCTGACTCTGAGATCAATTGTACCGTACAAGACATAGTGCATTACATCAGAAACAAGTCAGTGAGGAAATATGCTGTCTAGGCTTCCTTTCTGAGGAGCTGAATCAACAGCCATGTCATTTTAGATTTCATTCCATTGCACTTGATTTTCCACTGCCAAGAGCTCAATCTAAAAATGGTACACTGATCCGCCAGTCAGAATTACTAAGAAAGTAAATTGAAAAGAACCTTGATGGCGTTGGATGAAATCTGAATCTCATGTAGCCGTCTCATCGTCCCGTCTCGGTCTATGAAGTAGGACGATGCCAGCTGGTGAAGGGCCTCCACGCTCTGCGTTGCATTCACCATCTTTCTGTCCAGTTTGCTCTTGTCCATATACATGGTCAGCGCCTCCTCACCTAGGAAAAGTAAAAACACATTTATAATCCTGTGTTTGTACTTATCAGCCCATAGCCAGTCAGACGAGTAACTGAGGCATTCTCACACAGATAAGACAATATGTGAGGAAAATGCGACACTATGTGAGTAAATATAGACACTATGGGTCCTATTTAGCAACGTTCGCAAACCCCTAAGGCAATTGCAAAACACTTTTGCGAACAGTTAGCGTACCAGAAGCAGGCACAAGTGTGGCAAACAGACTTTGCTCACCTATGTCATTTAGCAACCATGTTTTAGCGCCCACTCGGCAAGTCGGCATTAGTGCTGGACATGGGCTGGAATTTAGGGGAGTGTCCTCATTTACATACAAATGTAGTTTAGAAAACCATCAACAATGTTAATATTTGTGTTTCAGTTGATATGTGAAAACCAGGTCTAAACTGTGTGCAAATTACGCAAAGAGAGAGAAAGAGAAATATGGAGTGCGCAATGGATTCATGTGATACTTTGTACTGTGATTTTGCAACAATTGTAAGTTGCCCTTAATAGGGCATCTGCTAAAAAAAAAAAAAAATCATTTCTATGTGGTCAGACAAAAAGAGGAGGTGGGGACATCCCCAAATGTTTAGTCATCAAGCCACCTGTCTTTTCTGAGCCTATCTGACACACAATGTATGTAGCAATTTCACTTCAGACAAACAACCACTGACATCTGCCAACTGCTTCAGGCTGACCTGGAAGGAGACACGCGGCAAGCACATTGTTTGCTTGTAGCACTAAAGTACACGCACCAACACAGAACAGGCACCGCTATGTAAATCGTAAGTGGACCTATTCTGTCAATGTGCAAGTAGTGTGTGATCTGTGATGTCAACAACTACATCACAAAATGTGTATGCAAACTATCGCTGCTCAACTTATGACTTGGTAAAGCTTGCTAATTCGCAGGTGGCAGCTGCGTTTCAGAGGTATGACAGTCTGAGAAGTTGGCCGATCTAGGACAATGGGTATCCACTGAAGCGGTGGCTACTGACACCCACTGCTCAACCCCACGACCCCTGTCGAACATAGGTATAACCGTACCTTCAAATGTGCCCATACTGCAATTGAACGGACAGTTGAAATCCTCAAAATGTGATTCCGATGCTTGGATGTCTCTGGGGGACACTACAGTACACCAGTTTGCACATAGGCCCACCCATATCTGCTCCTATGTGAATGCCAAGTTTAAGTACGCGCCATGAAAGCGAGTGTTTAAGTTTAGGTCTAATGGACTATTTTTTTCAATGCCACAGACTTTAGCCAATCAAAGTAGCAATTGTGATGAGATTTTTGGGTCAGCCCTTCCTATACCACAACAAATCATGTGCAAGCCACGTTTGATTGACAGCTTGCAAGGCAGTTGCCGCAGATCTGTTGAAAGTCTGTTGGAAAGTCAAACGTTTATTTTAATGTGCATTTTTAAAGCAAGTTAGTAGTAGTGAAGCGGTCAGCATGGCAAAATAAATATGCACACACTTTTAAGAGTTTAGTAAAAAGCCTCGAGTCAACAGGATTAAGACAGCTGGCCGAATGCTGACAAATAGCTTAAAACTGCTGTCCTCAAAAGAGATACGTGCGATTTTCTGGAGTGTCATGACTATGTAACTGCAAGCCCCCGGTGCTTTAGCCTGTGTAAGGTGGAATGGAGATACTAACTATTCAATGGTAAGTAAATGACTGACTTTCATTGTATTTAGTAATTGCTTAAAATGTAATACTGTGTTCTCGCTGGTTTGGTGACTCTGTCTGTTTGACTATTTAAAGTACATTCACTGCTAATATATGTAAGTACATTTATTTTCTGTCTACTTAAAATATTGTAAATGGTTTACATGAGCGATATAGTGGTTGGGAGTGTTCCGTCTATAGACAGTTTTCTGTCTTAAAAATATTTTGGGAACTGAAAAATGAGTGTGTTTGGAATGTGTACTGAAGCAATGGCAGGCACTGGCAAATCGACAGCTGATTTCGGAAGCAAAAAATAAAAGTTGCTTTCAGCTTTTTGCAATTTACCCTGAAAAAATTGGCATTTTATTTCCCTCACAGTATTTTACACTGTGAATTCACACTTATCAGCATCGTGCTTTGGTTACTAGGGCAACGTGGTCAAACATATACTGACTGCACGATTGGTGTTCGAATCATACTGCAATGGCTTAACGAGTCAGTGGCATGTATGATGGTACAATTTATTAATAATCTGAAGGTGTCTGTGGTCTTAAAACTTCATAATTATTTCTACATAGTATTAGAAATGTAAAGAAATGCAAAAACTTGTATGTATAATTTTGTAAATTGCATACTCCTTTTTATTAGCATTTCAACATAATTTTAAAAGGTTTACAAAACTTAAAATGTTGCTGAATTTGCCACTCAAGGCTGCTTTTTTAAAAAAAGAATCTACTTTTGTCTGCTTGTTACCTTTTTTGCAGCCAAAGCAATATCTTTATTTAGCTGTAACTGAGAAAATGCAGTGACAACGAAAGCAGCCATATTTAACTAGAAACAAGGTATTCTCAGACAGCTAAGATTTTAGTTGTGGTTTGAAGGCAGCTGGAGATTAGCATTATTTTTGCTTGACAGATGCCCTTATGCAGGGTGACTTTCAGAGGTAACAAGTTATGACAATATAGCTAAGAGATTACTACACAGCTAAGAAAAAAAGAAATATAGATTTGTTTGGAGATTTTTTTTGTTGTTTGTTGCACTTTTTGTCAAATGAAATGTTTTTTTGCAGTTATTGTGCACAGTGTGTTTGTTTCTGTAGGTTGTATGCATGCATATGTGCTTTCTATTTGTAGCGTGTACGTGCAACTGCTGTTATAAACTGCAAAAAAAATATTCGCCTTGTTTCACCAGCACCATACATTTTCAGTCTTGGCTACTTTGCTCTGCTCAAACCCCGGGGAGATATTTGATGTATTCAGAATTTTAATTGATTTAAATTATGATTGCCTGTCCACCTGAAGCTGGGGCCCACCCAAATTTCCATTCCTAGCTACCCCCCTGCAGTACACTGCTCAGAAGGTTAACAATATCATCCTGGCTTCTTGTGTTTTACACAACATAGCTCTCCGTAATGGATGTTGAATTTAGAGGAAAGATTACATTGTTTGGGGCTAGCAGATGCTGAACTTGAAGCCCCAGTGTTGGAAGTTGCAGGTGCTGCAAGTGCCAGGCAGATCAGACAAAGCCTTACAGACAGGGATTCACATAACTGGTACAGACTTAGTTATTGTTATTTAAGACAAAAATGCGTACTATCAGTATACATTTTTTATAGGAAAGGATTTATAATAAACGCAGCGATGGCGTTCACGGTTTGAAGGGGAGTTATACATCCCTAACTTAAGAAAAACTCCTGATTCTGCATTTTCCACCCCTCCCCGTCACTCACTCAGCAAGGAAACATGTCATTTTGTTTATAGATCACTTTTTACATTTTGTATTCCCCCCCCCCCCCCCGGTGCTAAAAAACAAAAAAAAACATGTAGCCTTCCTTGAGGGGCTCATCATCCCCTTCCCTTGGGCTGCTTTTCTCTTCCTTCTTTTTTTGGGGGGTTTCAATACCCTCTGTTCGCTATTGCAGATGAATCCTTATTGGTTGTAACCTTACTCCCCCACTGTGCTTTGATTGGCTGGGCGCATGATTCGCTATTTGATGTGCGTTAGCCCATGCTTGTGACCCAGCTTCTAAATCACGTTTACATGCACATATTTGCTAAATAGGGCCCTATGTGAGCAAAATGTGTGTTGTGCAAGTAAAATGAAACATTACCTTGAAGAACTGAGTTATTGAAATAAATACCGTACATACTTGAGTGCTAACTTATGGGGTATGCGTTAACTACAGCTCTACAGTTTACTTGTAATGTTACATTGAACTACTGTACAAAAACTTGGTCTTACAACAAAAACAACAATTATTATCATTTGCTTCATTCACCAAACTGTGAAGGAAATAAACAGAAACAGTACATAGTGCAAAGACAAGCATGCACATAGTATATATTTATAAAGAAACAATAATATTGCATTCCTTATTGATTGCCTTGCTATAGAAATATAAATCATCCCAACACTCTCCAAATACAGAATATTGTATTTATTGTATAGACTGAATTCAGGTGACAGAGGTACACTGGTAGGTTAGGTTGAGTGGGAATAAGGCTGCTACCCACCTGATGTGATACAGCAAGCGGGACTGTGCAGCGATGCGACAAAATGAATAGTATCTATACTTTTGATAACTATCTTTCACACCACTGGCATCGCGACAGGTGACGCGGGAGCAGCACCAGGACAGCACTGGAGCGACGCAAAATAAATAGGATTGAATCCTGTTTTCTGTGATTTGTCAGGTGTCAGCTGGGGCATTGAGCAATCAGATAACAGCTTCAATACACGCAGTCCACAGGTCAGTGAAGCAATTTCAAAAATGATGGAAAAAAAAAAAATCTTACTTGCTGTATACAAATACCCAGAGCTTTACGACAAAGGTCATCACAATTACAAAGATTCCAGAGTCCATCAGAATCAATTTCGAAGGAAGTGGGTATTCCAGATGTGTACGATTTATTGCCATATGTGTTGAAATACCGTTAGAGAAGACACTCATAATTTCCACATCATGTTGATGAATATTTACCATCCTTGATCATATTTTTGTCAGTAGCAATTTTTGTTGTACAACTGTACAGCAGTTTTCAAACCTGTTGCATCACATCTGGGTTGCTTCTGGTGTGTATGGTCCTGTTGCTGCAAAAGTTTGTGTCGCCCAATTATGAAATCGCATTGCGTCTGGTGTGTGGCAGCCTTAAGAAGAGCAGAAGAACAAGAATCCAGTCGCTTATTCACCAGCCAGAAACACGCATTGTAAGTGAATGGATTTATTATTATTTTCTATTATTGAAAACCTGATTATTGAATGCAGGCTACAATTACCTGTAGCTGTCCCAGTATTTCTATGATCCATTCTCTAGCTACTACATGCAGTATATTCACAATTGACAGCTGAGACGCTGGGAACCAAGTACAAGAAACCTGGTAACATGCCAGCTCAAGCTGTGCAGCAAAATCGCAATGTGTATCTTTACATTAAATTTAAACATAATGCGTAAATTAAACACACAGTACGCAGCTTATCTGTAGCTGTGCTCACACAAGTTTGCAGGTCTTCCATAATATATTATTGACACAGTACATGGACACTCTTAAGTAAATAAGAGCCTTCTGCTTAACTATGTTAGTTCTTTACATTCCTTTCCTTGCCCTTTTCAACCAGGCTGTATTTCTCATTTATATCTTTAACAAATGATCATTTGAACCACTATAATCCTGCCTGCTGGATACAATGCAACAATCGGGTTAAATCACTCAACCAAGCTTCTTTACAGTACTTACTTAGTGCACTCTGCACTCTTGCCCCAAGCTAAAGTCATTCCCAAGACTCCAAGCCTCATTGGGCAAGGCTGTGAGGAGTGTTCAAAGTAGGTGAGATCATGCGGCCACTTTACTGTACCATCTGACTAATCTGCTGGGTTTAATTTTTTTTCTTTTCTTCAATTATACATCTATCAATCAATGGTGTGCAACATATTTTACAGGTATACTGGTTCATTACTTCAAGAGCCATTGATTATACCAAATCACATGAATATTTATGACGATTAATTACTGTCACCTTGTATTAAATTACTAGGCAATCTACATTGATGTACTGTAACACACAGACAGACAGAACGATATCAATAAAAAGACTTCCATGGAAGGTGCAATGATGCCAGCTGGCTTGCTTGGAACCAGCAATAATTGTAGATTCACACTTAAGGCTTAATCTACAATGGTGAATATTCATTTAAACAAACCAAGGAATGCTCTCTTTCCATCAGACACATCCACATTTATATAACCTGTATTTTATATATAGCTTCAGATGTAATTGAATACTTTCTTACTGTTGTACGATGTTTGCTATCATTGTAAGTGGCTCTGGGTTCTGAGATATTGTCATTTTTCTTCACCTGGCTTTGAGCTGCTTGGAGGAGAATCCTACGTGTTGAGTGAACAAACCACATGACAATGTAATCTGTGGAACAGATGGGGCTGGACCCCTTGATCTCAAATTCTACTGCATTGCAAATTCTTTGTTAAGAGAACAAAGAGAGTGATTCCTTTTTAGAAATGAAAATTCATGGTTTAATAGAACATGCTTTTCTCTCAAAACTGGACATGTGAAACCTGCACGACAAGCAAGATGTATAGTTATTTCATTTTTAATTACCCCTTTAATACATAGTGGTATAGAAAGGGTTGACACAACAATGAATCTGATCCAGGTTTAATAAAACCAAGTCACTTTATAGGTAAATGTAACACTGGTACTTCAATACATACCATTCATCTTCCCCTGACACAAACACTCGCCTATGACAGCACATTAAAATCCTGGCTTAATTCCATATATCTCATCCCCTGGACTCCATGGACAGTTACACATGTTCATTGCCCTGAATCCAAAACCAACAGAAACACAGCCATAAGAACAGCATATCGTGTGTACAGCCAAAATGATTGATCGATCCACGGTATCAACATACTTCAGAGTGCAGAGCATGGGTCACAGCATTGTAAAATAGTTTCCTCTAACGTATCATCCTTAGGGGCACAGACTGGACAGAATAAGGTGAAGAACCATTTTTCTTTTTTTACTTTAAATGGACGGGCTCTGAATCACTGCTTTTCTGTGTGGGTTTCAGGTGGCTATTATCCCGTAGTTAGTGGACCAAGTTGCACTCTGTTGTCAGGTAATAATACATGCTTTTCTTTTAACGTCAGCGTACTTCTGTGTGAACTTTCAAATAATGTCTTCAAACCAAATTCAGAAATCTGCACATGCTGAGGTTTCTGTTTTAAATATATACCTATATATATATATATATATATATATATATATATATATATATATATATATATATATATATATATATATATATATATATATAAGCATACATGAGCGTATTAAGTTTAAACATCTTGCAGGCAGTATATGTTGCAGCTTATTAAATAATCCTCTCATTCGGAGCCAGCTGCCACTGTTTGTTCCCCCCCAACATGGTTGACGATTCCTTGACAGCATTATCTGAAAAGTACCCTCTGGTACCCAATGATATCAACCTTGGCTGGTTTAAGGGTTATATTATACAATATTGTGTCTACTAATTGTAAGTATGCATTTAACAAGAGGAAGATGGCACTTTCAGAAAGCTTTTGTGTTTTCCTTTATGTTTTTCTTCACCATTTGTGATGTTTTACATATTTATAGGAGGCTGTGTGGTCCAGTGGTTAAAGAAATAGTCTTGTAACTAGCAGGTTCCCGATTCAAATCCTAGCTGAGCCACTGACTTATTGTGTGACCCTGAGCAAGTCACTTAACCTCCTTGTGCTCTGTCTTGGGGTGAGACATTGTTGTAAGTGACTCTGCAGCTGATGCATAGTTCAAACACCCTAGTCTCGTATCTTGTAAAGCGCTTTTTGATGTTGGTCCACTATGAAAGGTGCTATATAAAAATAAAGATTATTATTGTTATGTTTAGTGTTTTCTGCAATTTACCCTGCTTTTCACAGGTCTATACAATGCATTTATTGTTCTTTTCACAAGTCTATACAATGCATTTATTGTGGTTTTTACAGGTCTATACAATGCATTTATTGTGGTTTTCACAGGTCTATAAATGCATTTATTGTGGTTTTCTAACAGGGTTTTTACAATGTTTAGAAGAGCACTACATTTTCATAATATTTTATTTCTAGGTTTAATATCCTATTGTATGAGTTCCCCACATTCTCCGTTGTTTTTTAAGGTAGAGGACACATTTTTAGATCAAGGCGGTCTTTAGTAATGGATTGCACACAGTATTGTGGCCGATCTAGAATATGTATAGCCTGTGCTTGGTGGGACAGTATAACGCTGGAGAACTGTATCGTACCGTTCAGTTTCTGAAGTGGGAGTGAGCTCAGTGCACTTAGATAGTTACCTCCAAGCGTGGCCGATATCAGTATATGGGTCCCGTACTTCTTGATGATGGTGTCGATGAACTGCTGCGTGGAGGGCCTCCTTCCCAGCAGCCGAATGCTCTTTTGGAACTCTGGCATTAAAGGGGCAGGATTGCGGAGTAAATCCCTCCTTTCAATGGCAGTGTTCCTCACCTTCCAACGGGCAAACTCTCTGTAGGGAGAGAAGGAAAACCAAAAGCAATAAGAAGAGGAACTCCCATCAGGTTTCACTTCCGATGATGCTGCACAATAAAAGTGACACTTTAATGAAGATAGATTTAAGATAAGCTGTGCTTTCAAGAGCCACATGGTAATGGCCAGAAGTATGAAACCACAGTGATGGATGGTTACAAACCAGCCCTTGACAGGGTCACAATTACACAATTGGTGGTACAGGGAGAGATTGGTCTACAATTCCGAGGGAACATTTCTGGTGGCAAGATACTGTATTGAATAAAAAATTAAATTTCAGTAGGAGAACGGATAGACCAGGATATGAAAAAAAAACATTCTGTGCGTTCTGTGCAAAAAGCCAGCGCATTCATTCATACATTTAATAATAATAATAATAATAATAATAATAATAATAATAATAATAATAATAATCTTTATTTTTATATAGTGCCTTTCATAGTGGATCACCATCACAAAGCTCTTTACAAGGATGGGGCTAGAGTGTGTGAACCATGCATCAGCTGCAATTACTTACAAGAACCTCTCACCCGAAAGACGGAGCACAAGGAGGTTAAGTGACTTGCAAAGAGATCACGTAATGAGTCAGTGGCTGAGCAGGGATTTGAACTGGGTACCTCCTGGTTACAAGCCCATTTCTTTAACCACTAGACTTCACCACCTCTTATAAGACAGCTCGTAGGACATTTGATTACTGGGCATGGATAGCCATGTAATTGCATTGTAATAACCAGGTAATTAATAGTTCCCTCTCTTACTTGGTAACTACTGTGCAATTATATGGAAATGGTCTTGTGAACAACATTTAGTTACCTGCTGTAATTTCATGGTAACACCACAACCCATGGTTCTTACTACGTAAGAATAGGCAACATTGTAGTTACCCAGTTAATATGATGTTATTACATATTTATGCATGCCTGTAATCTACCAAATGTTTAATGACAAAATTAATGCAAGACCCAATCTCGGTCAACCAGGTTTCAAATACAAGCCAACTAAGACTTGAAGATATGCAGAAATGACCCAAAGCACTGAAACCTCCAACACTGAACAATACACTGGGGCATATGCATTCTAATTTTTTTGTCCATTCATTGTATATAAATCACCACTCTTGTGCCTGTGGCTTAAATGTATGTAGCTAAAGATAAGAAATGTTGGCTTTTCTGTACAAAAAAAGGATTATCACAAAGTAGAAATAAAAATGGAATCTGACCTCTGTAGTACACACCTGTGGTGCTTTCAGTTCATGAAGTTGTTCCAAACAACTCTTAGATTCCATTTAGCAATGAAACACCTGGTTAGACTCTGGACAGTTTGTTCCAGCCATGTCCTTAATTTTTCAATCAAAGTCCTAGACTGGAATGGCTTGAAGGAGCCATAAGTGAGTAGTTCTGGCTTACACTGCCCACTGAATTATAATCAAAATCCTAGAACAATCAAAAGCCTCTTTCCAATATGAGTTCCTATCCTGACTGGACACTAAGCCAAAAAGCAGAATGGTTTTAGCTTGTGGGCTCTCAATTCTGAGCTTACATATAAAAAGCAATTCATTTCAATGATATACAAAATCATAAAAACTATAGTCCCTTTAAGAAACAAGCTTTCCCGACTGGTTCCTTTATCACGTGAACTTCCAAAAGGCTGGCTGGTTTTTATTTTGTACAGCTGTCATACAAAACAGGTGAATCCATCATCCAGAGACTTTTTTTTATTATTAATGGGTTGTGTATATCTTAATTATTGTACTTCAAAAGGAACAGGAACACATGTACACTAAGCAAATTGCTTTTTGTTCTATTTTCTAACAACAAACCTGAAGGTACACTTCAGCATATAATGAGGCATATTAAGGCTGTGCATGAAAGGCATTAACTAAGGCATGGTGGCAGGTGGATGGTTTGGCAGGTGTTTGTTTTTCTCTTGGTTCACAGTTCTCCTCTGAGGTTTCACATTGGATTCAGTTTCCTCACAGAGTAAATTGCTTCAAAGCCAATTGAATTGGGTTGTAACCTTTCCTGTACCTGTTTCTGATGTTTCCACACATACTGAGTGCTTCTGAGGTGTGATACCCCAATGCTGCAGTTGACTCTACACAAGCTTTAAGCTCAATTCATTGCAGGCATGCTAACGGGGGTCCTATCTTTTCTCATTCAAAACTGTCAAGATATTGTGACCTCAAATATAAAACATGGCAACTGTATTAGACGTTACTGAATAATACATGATGACATAAGACATCTAAAATACAACAAATAGTTTATACTACTGCATGGGAACACCCCATGTGCTGCATCCACACTTTCTTACCATTAAATTCACCAAATAAAGTTACCAAATTAGATTAACTTGTACACCAAGTAGTCTTAAAATTGTAATTGGCGTTTTTTTTATTTTTTTTATTCAGAACAAAGATGACGATTTAAAGAAAATAATCTTCAGATTCAAGCCTGTAGTCTGATTGCAGTTCGAACCACTAGAGTTAATCTGACCTACTGCACAGAAACAGATTGAATCTATCCTGTTGTTTATCAAAATGCATGCTGCTAGATACAAAGAGGAGCGCTGATTGCCTTGCTTAGCACTCCTTTAAAAAAAAATCCCAGCTTCACCACCTAAAGCCAAACTGAGGTAACTCATTACATAGAAAGCTAAACGTCACCTGCCCTGTAAACATACAAGAGGAAAAACCACTTTGGTTATAAAACTGCTCTAGTATCAATCATGGAAATCAAAGCAAGAACGCCTCAAACCGTTTTCTTCGACTGTGAGAGTGGGATGCTATATGTAAAAATCAGCTAGCCACATCAAAATTGCCACTTTGGGTTTTAAACCTCGCCTATTACTTCAAGAAGATTGGAACTTCAGTCAGCAAGCCATCAAGACAGTGTTTCCCCAACCATGCATTGTGTTGCTGACTTACTTTCTCTGATTTTATTTGGCATGTCATCAAGGAAGAATACAGAATTCAACATTTGTCATCCTTGAGCATGAACGCCTGGGAGAAATGGAATGCATTCACACTTTATGGCACTGTAATATTAATCTGTTAGCTGTTTCCATCTAAGCATAAAAAAAAAAGATCCATGTCTACATCTCTATCTATCTAATCTAAATCTATAGGGGCCAATGCACTCTAGAGTGATTCTCACTTTCAGTTGATGGTTTGTGTTCAGCTCTGGTTGGTGCTGATTGAAAATTTGTTTGACCTACTTTCTTTATCCTGCTCATGTTCCAAAGAATACAAACAAACAAAACAAAAAAAAAAATCCACAGATTGATGGACAGCATGCGAGAAGAAAATCACATCCAAAAAACTATCCAGCAGCAGAGTTTCACCAAGCAAACTGAATCAAAACATTACAGCAGGTCAGCCAGTATCTTTGTCATAAGGAGTTAGGAGTCTTTTCAGAAGCAGCCCAGAGGCAGACTCTATGGCACATAATGAGACTGATACAGGACACACATAATAGGGCACTAAACACAAATATAAAGCATCCTTTAATTTGCTGACCAATGCACTGACTTTAATTGCAAAGTCCCTGTTAAACTGTAAACAAAGTGATCTATCTATCTATGAAGTGTGCTTCTGTAACACGGGAACAGCCTGTACAGTTTCTTGGCAGCTGCAGCAGGCTGAGTTCTGAGTTCTCCCCACACAGCCGGCTGAACTGGGGGTGCTGTGTTTCATCAATTAGAAAGGCTAACTGCCAGCATGAAAAACAATGGGCCTGATTCACCAAGCCATGTGGGCATGCAGAAATGGATTCCCTAAACGTTTATTTTCTGTACACAGCCATTCAGTTTAGCACATCTAATGATATTATGCTGTGTAAAGAGCATATATAACATTGCTTAAGTGGTGTAAAGATACATTTAAAATGATGGAAGCCTGGACTGTTCATTTTAAATTTTAAACTGTCGTCATGTCCAAACATTTTGAATCCTACAGAATTAACTAATTTTGCTTCATAAAGTCGAACGAAACCTGCAGAATAATATAATATTAACATATTTAATTGATTTGCTCTTTGTAGTTTTCCATATACTTAACAAAAAAAAACACTGAAAAATCTGACATTTAGAAATCTAACATGAAATATACTTTTGCAATGTTATTTTGTAGTTTCTTTTTATTACATGATGCTAAATAAAAGATCTAGATTATGTTCATATAGCTTTTTCTCAATCTTAAAATTCTAGGTGATGCAAAACTTTTGACCATAGTTGTATAGGACCCTGAAGATAATCTGGGTTAACCCTATGTTGAATACTTCAAAACTAAAACAGTAAACCTAATCAAAAATCAAAGTATTCAAGCCCGTCTTACTGTTAACACTTTAAAGGCTGTAAAAAAAAAACATTGTCTGGAGAACTTGTCCAGTATATTGGACGAAGTGCAGCAAAGGATTACAGATCACAATGTACATGTTCTCATTCCTTATAAATGCATCAGACATGGTGTCAAACTGGATCTTAGTATCACAATTAATGGAGTTATAACTAGAATTATTTATCAATATAAAACAATATATTTTATTTTGAATGGTAGTTCCCAAAGTACAATCTTCATTTTGTGATTTACAAAATGTTAATGTCGTGTGTCTGGCCCAAGTACTGCATGAGTATTTTCAGAGCGTTTCTTCCAGGACGTTAATTTTACTAAACTTGAACCAAACAATAAAGTAACATAATCCAAGTTATTTTAAGAAATAAAAAAACTGCAGTGCACTGAGATGTAGTCCTACTACATTATCTGTTTGTGTCATACAGAACTCAGTCCTAATCAACTAAAGCTAGCACACACACAGGCCAAATGCGGTTGTGAGTTCACCTTTTGCTCTTAATACGGTTTGTGTACACACACAGTTCAGCAACCACACTAGTTAGTCCCTTTCAGAGCAAGTATCGAGTGTGGTTGTTAATTCAGTTTGGTTATAGTGTTTCCACCTCTGATTTACAAAAAAAACGGGACAGTAGTCATTTCGTACAAAAAAAAAAAAAAAAAAAAAAACATATACTTTGATGACATTTAATGTCCCGGGAAGTCTTACAATCCAGGCAAAACCAGAACGGGTGTCAACCCTAGTTAGTTAATGCGCACTAACTCTGTGTGTGTGTGCGCATGTGTTACAACCGCACTAACACAACCTCAGTTGGTGATCAGTGGATTTCTGCACAACTAATGATGTCATTGTTTATCAGACATTTGTGTGTGATAAACATGGTTAAAAATATATATAGGTGGTTGATGAGCCAAGTTGATTTTGTAATATTGATGAATAGCAAAGTCATAACAATGGTAAATAATGCATACATATAATTTTTAATTTTTTTATTTAATCAATCAGAGTACAGTTGCTTAATGTTGTTGAAAGAAAAAAAAAATGTATTTTTGGTTTTGCAACTTAAATAAAACAATATGGGACTATTCGTATTCACAAACGCCACAGGTGTGACCGGACGTCTCCTCTGTGTGTTTCGGCACTCCAAGAAAGGTCTCAGTAAATGACAAAGACGCATATAGGACTCCTTAGACATGCGCACATTTTTATCCAGTCATTTGGAAACCACTCTGGTCGGAGTATCGCCCAAATGTTTCGATCTACCACCATGGTCCTGCAGATCGTTGCCAGTGCAGAAAAAGCAAAATGGCGTCTCTGCTGGTTTTGTAGAAAACAGCATAGCTGTGCTTGAGGAGCTCTCAATCGATTACCTACAGCACTTCCAAAAGCACAAACAAAAACACAGCCTCCAATTTTGTCACACAAAACCTTGTGATCGGCATGTAATGATGGCCCGAGTTCAGTGGTTTGTTTAAGCAGGGAGTGCACTCACTTCAGTAATGAATTTGTGTGTGTACAACAAACAACGCAATGAGCGCTGTAGTGTGTGTGTACGTAACCTAAGTGTCTTCTAGACTAATAAGGATCTTTTTTGAAAAGGCAATTCCAGCTGATACTGTGTCTGTTTTTGGCTTCTAATGAATGCCTTCAATTTATCTAACAGCGCCTCTTCATTTTAAATTTAACAAATTTCATGTCTCTGTCCATAAAATAAGTTTTTAAATAGTACTAAATAAAATAAGTAAATAAATAAAACAAACAAACAAACAACTACAGTGATAAAGATAGCTGATATTGACGTCACAGGCAGCATTCAAGTGTAAATATTGCACACAGTGTCATTTTCTTTGCTACTTTTAAAAACGTCGCGATTTTCAATTCTTTCAAGCTAAGGAAGCAGGTATCAGTCATACTGGCCGCTTTCCTACTGCTGATTCTGGGTGCCGGTATCTCCGCCCCACCAGCTCAGCTGGTCACGAACTGAAGTCCGCCCCACTCGATCACTGTGCGCCTTCAGCTCAGCTGATCACAAACTGAAATTGGCAGCACCTGTTGCATCATGTGAGTGACTTCTTAAAGTATTTTGAAAGCCCCTGTAAAATAAATGCTGAAAAAAGCAACTCAGTAACTGTATGTACACTAAATATATACAAGGTAGTCAAATAGAGCAGTGTAAAAAGCAGACAATAAAAAAGCACTTTAAATTAAACATGCAATTCCACTACATGTGCTGCAGATATCTGAGCAATCCACTTTAATTACTCAACAGCAGTGTGCAGGTTGTCAGGACAATACTGCCAACCTTGGAAGCAACACTGCAAAATACAAGGCGCAATTCCAGCTCTCACAAATACAAATCCATACAGAACCCTACAAATTACGATATCCTGTTCCAACTGTGCTGACTACACACAAACTACTAGACTCTCTACTGAGTAATTACAAATCTGATGATGCAAAATAGAAGCCCGCTAGATCTGGAAGCTGATTTGCTGTTCGCACTCGTTTTCTAATAATTACTAAGAATTCTATCCTTTTTTCATATCTGCAGCAGTTTTTCCCTAGTGGATGATTCATTGGTTTCTGTTATTCTAGGGACTTCACTAATGCAGTCCATTTAGTGACTGTTTATTAGTTTAAAGGAATAGTTTCTACCTTCTCATTTTACATAATATCATTTCTTTAGATGTTCAAAATCTGATTATGTGTGTTTTTAATCATGATTGTATTACCGTGTAAGGGTAATATTTAATATCACTGTAATATTTAAATGCATGTTATTGTGTTTATGATTGTGTTTGTTATTCTACTGGCGATAGAGCCATGGTTTATGTATCGTGCATGCTGTTGAGCAATTGTATTTGACCTATGACAGTGTATTGCTGTATTTAGATTAGGATGCTTCCCCTAATGAAGTTGCAATAGCTATACATGTGAGACAAGGGTTTTGTTTAGCCATATGTTCAGTAATCTTCCAAGAGAAGGGGTAATGTTAAGTCTACTGGTAATAATTAGGGACTAGAGAATAATAATGACAATGATAATAACGAGTAAACAATGGTTGTGTTTGTAAACGATGACGGCATTCATACAGGTTAAACAAATATGTATAAAGGAGAATAAACATGTTTAAAGTAGAATATATGAATGTTTATTGTAAATAGGATGAATGTTAAATAGAATTTATGGAATAATTAATCCTGGTAGGAATAATTGGAGCTGGGGATATGATATAGGTGGTCAGTCATGAGCTTGTCTTATGAATTTCAGTCATTGTATGTACAACCTGTTAGACATTTGTAATTTGTGAACATTGCCATGCGACTGTTTCCTGCATTTTAAAGACCTCCGTGTTCCTGAGAGAATAATGCGAGTGGGGGTAAACTTGGACCATCTCCTCGTTACATACAGTGTCTCATGTGGCAAGCACTGATTTGTGTCTTTGAGCAAGCCTGAGCAAAGTGGAATTTCTATAATCAGGCCAGTATAAAAATGACCACTAGGGGTGTGTACCAATAAGCATTAATTGATGAGATTAATCATCCAGTTGCCCTATGTGGAGCCTTGCACAGACACCACCAGCACAGGCATGTTTTCAGTTGTATGTGAAGGTTTTCATGAAGAGGACATGAATTGTACTTCTTACATTTTTAATATTAACATTTTCTCAATGCATATATTACAACATATATGTTTAACATGTATTTGTTCTATAAGAATGCATTTGTGAAGAGCATACACATTTGATATTGAATAACTTCAATTAATCTGTTATTTACTTCTTTATTTGAGGGGGTTTGACTTGTACTTATGTGAAGATCGCCATCAATAACCTTAAGCAAGTCAATAAATGAAAACAGAAAACCAGATGGTATAATACCAGCTCTCACACATTGGCACTGGGGTAAACTGCATATTACTTTGCATAAAGCACATTATCACCTTCCCCTCAATTCCAACTACAATACTGTCTGTAGGAGCAACTCGTTTTATATAGCCCATGCTTGATTTACTTTTACTTAAGTTACATTTTAATTAAGTTGTATGTACAGTAGAACCCCAGAGTTACAAACACCAAATTCACGAACTGACTGCTCTACCAAACACCCCACTTTCAGCCGGAGTAAAAGCATGCAATCACTCAACCATGTGCGCAATGCAACCAGATAGGTACTGCTATTATGTACCAACAAATGTATCCGGTCAAAGGTGAGGCAGATTTCAAAGCAAGTCTGGGCAATTTTACTGGGAACATTTTAGTTTCAAACAATGCCCAAGTTTTTTTTTTCTTTTTTCAAACCAAAGAAGGGTAAATGACTGAGCAAGCTGCATGAATGCATTTTGTTTAAAAACAAGCACTATGTTAACCCGGGGTTTTCCTGTGTTTTTGCTGCAGTTACGATTTCAATGGTAACTTACATTTTGCCTTTTATCCATTTATAGCGCCGTTTTAAATACTTTAGAATCTTAACAATATGAGTATTGCATTACTGTGCTGTATCCTTGTATTATTCGTCAGATTGGGGGTGTAGATAGCAGGTGTACACATTTGTTAAAACCGTTGAAAACTAATTTTCAGTTACAGCCTTTTCAGACTTATGAACAATCTCCATTCCCAAGTAGTTTGTAACTCTGAGGTTCTGCTGTACAATAATTGTGAGCCAAGGAAAAAGAAGGGGATGGCTAAACCGAGGACAGTTTGACTCACCTCAAGGAATTTCTTTCCCAAGTGTGCCAGTCAGGGTAAGGACTCACATTGCAATACATCCTGTGCCAGTGGCACTAGAATAACATGTATATTAAGATATGAAGCTGGCTTTGGCTTTGACTGTGCTGCTTTTCAGTGTGTTTTCCTTTCTAACCTGACAACCACCCCAGTTAAATCACTGTTAGTTACCCATACAGAATATCATTGCAATAGCATTAGAATACCAACATTGATGACCCATTAGCACCAGCAACGGTCTAGCTGCAATCAGACTACTGACTGTACTGCACAGGAGTTGATTACTGGTAGAAACATGTTTCTTAATGCGGTACACTATTTCTAACATTTCTAAATTAAAGTACTGTTAAAAAAAAATCAAAGAAACAAATCAATTAAAGGAAGGCTAGTGATTACTGTATAAAACTCTTGCTAGTACAGCTTGAAAGCTTTGTGAATAGGGCCACTGGTCTAAGGAAAGCCAACATAGGAGGGATTTACAAGGTATTGACAATGTCGACCCAAGGGACTTTTTCGACCTGAAAAAAGAAACAAGAACTAGGGGTCACAAATGGAGATTAGATAAAGGGGCATTTAGTACAGAAAA
The DNA here is from genome assembly GCF_017654505.1 of Polyodon spathula. NCBI lineage: Eukaryota > Metazoa > Chordata > Actinopteri > Acipenseriformes > Polyodontidae > Polyodon > Polyodon spathula. Next base: position 3,460,124 of record NC_054566.1, on the reverse strand, counting down.
TAGGAGGCACGTTTTTTACACAGAGAATTGTGAGGGTCTGGAACCAACTCCCCAGTAATGATGTTGAAGCTGACACCCTGGGATCCTTCAAGAAGCTGCTTGATGAGATTCTGGGATCACTAAGCTACTAATAACCAAACAAAGCAAGATGGGCGAAATGACCTCCTCTCGTTTGTAAACTTTCTTATGTTCTTATATAATACTGGCATTACTGACAACAGCCTAGCCTCTTGAACTCTTGCACACTGTATCACAGCAACACATACCCTATCGTCAAACACACTCTGTGATCTTACACACAGCTTATCAGCAACACTTCCTTCATGTGCTTCAAGACAGCTTTATTGAAATAAATCCCTGATGTAAACAAACACTTAATAGCATGAGCTGCATTGCCTGCTGTCGACAATCACAGCCTCTGGTGTGCAGGGTTTCGTTTGCCCATATGGAGGAGAAATGCATAAAACACAATATATTCCTACACAATTTATACAATATATTAAATTATTTTAAGTATGCATTGAAATATATGTCCATATATTTTGATGAATTCCCTTAATATATTTTACATGCTGATATATTTTGTATTCTTGAAGGAATGTATTGACAAAGATTCTGAAATATATGGTAATATTTAATGAATGCATTGTCATATAAAAAAAAAAATGTTTTAGAAAAGGAATAGAATACATTGCAACACATTTGAAATATATTTGTAGTGCTCTGAAATGTATTGTATTGCATTCCTCTTCCATGTGTCTCGTCACAGGCTCATGCTAGAACACTGTGTAAAGGAAACATTGTCCACTCTCTCTGTTACTGTACTTTAGGTGAACTAAAAGCCCAAAGGCAGTTAACAGAAGCTGACAGAAGAAATTGCATGCTAGTTGATTTTTGCTGCTGCTGGTGGTGTATTCTTGTTTGTAGAGCACAGTAGTGCAGCACTTAACTTAGAGATGGATTTTAGTCTTGAAGCAGATGGGAGAATAGGTAAGTAAGCAAAATCAGCACAAATTCATTTACCATTCAAAAACTGTCTAACAACTAAGGCAACTTTATAAGTTATAGGAATACACTATATCATTACTAAAGGAAATTCTACTGGCAATAGAGACACATACAACGATTCTGTACAGAATGCTAGGGTATTACAAAAGGCTAAGATCAGCTACAATAGTAAAAGCCATTGGTAGAATGGTACAACAGTAGTACAATTGTCCTATTTTGACACACTAATGGTATCACAGTAGTTGCCTCATTGAATATTAAAGTGGAACGCAAGGAGGTGTCTCACAACTTTTTAATTTCACACTCAACCAAGCACTTCAGTTTTACACACAAACAGTTTCTAATTCAATGATTTCTATTTACATTTTCAACCAATTATATATATTATGTTGGATCACCTTTCACAGATTTGACCTTTCAAATACATGTACTAAGATTATCATCACTTCAGACATGAAACATGGGCTTCAGTGACTTTATAGTCTGCTTGTTATATCCTCCAGTGTACCAATCTGACAATGTCTGAGACTACCCCCCCTCCCCTAACGCTTGTAGACTTCTACATGCAATTATGCAACACTTACTTGCACTAGATTTTACTAAGCTCGAGCGATTCAGTCAATTAAATTGGTCCAGCCCCAAAAAGCTCAGGCAGAGAGTAATATAATAAAGAGCAATCAGCTTGTGAATTCTTCGGGTTTGAACGAGACTGACACCAGGGACTCTATTGTTAATGAGAAAGCCTCAGAGCTTCATTCTCTTACATTCTTATTCCAGTAACACAAGTTATATTCTGCATGTACATTCTGCAATTAACAAGCAACCCAGCTCACAAAAATGTCAGCTGCAATATTCACGTATTTAGACCTCTAAGCAGTGAACTAAAATGAACCAAGATGAAAACCCTTCAGCTCTCTCTCCCTCTTATGTTTTGTGTATCTTAGTGCTGAGTTGAGTGTGGCTTGATCCTCTGAACTGAATAGTGGTTGTTTAGTGTACTAGGTGGAGCAGCAACGTCATTTAATAGCCTCACAGTCCGGTCTCAAAGTAGTCCACATAACCACTACTGAACGGGCTGTTTCAGATTGAATGGCAGGGGTATTCAGGTCAGAACTGAGGTGCCGAGCTGTGATGGGAAGCTCTCATGGCACCACCCACCTATTATTCTCTCATAGCAAAAGCACAGCAAAATGTACTAAAGCATACTGAAAGAATGGCAAAGCATAGGCATGCATTGGAAAGCACAGAGATGTATGGTAAAGTACAGGCAAGCATAGGAAAGCCCAGGAAAGTATGGTAAAGTACAGGCAAGCATTGGAAAGCCCAGGAAAGTACGGTAAAGTACAGGCAAGCATTGGAAAGCCCAGAGATGTATGGTAAAGTAGATTAAAAACCTAGCAAACCATTATAAACTGTGGTAAATGCATAGTATAGCCATGGGAAAAGCACAGGAATGTACGTCATTTTCTAAACCAGGTTTAAACAAAAACAATAGTGTACAACTCACACAGAAACACCACATATTATATTATAGTGTAAGATTCACACAGAAACACCCCATATTATTATTAGGGCTCATCTGATTTTCTCCTTATTTTATGCAAGCAGTGCACACACAGCCTAATTGCATTCCAGCGCTGATCCTAGTGGAATGCATTGACGGTTTGCATTTGTATTCAACACACAGCTAAAGTACAGCCATAAATCAAGCCTGCACATGGAAAATTACATTGAGAAGATTTCAAGCCACTGAACCCTGTAAACAAATAATAAAATAAATACGAATTCAATATTGTGGCACTGCGCTGTCAGGAAATCAATGTTCCTCGTTTTCTTGAAGCATCGTTGTAATTGGTGTCTCTCTTCACCTAACCAGCAAGGCTACCCACTGCTAGATACACTATGGTGGATATACAGTATATTACAATTACAGTTGTACTGTTGACATGGACCTGCAACACAGATTAGTATTGACACTTCTTCATTTGACTATTTCTTTAAAAAAATGTGCAGAAAACATTCCACTTTTATAGCGCTTTTTTCTTTCACAAGCAGCAGCTGTAAGCACTTGAAACAAGAGTTTTCATTGAAAAAAAGGAACACCAAGGAGTTTGGTTCTTCTAAAGCAGTTGAGATACCAGCAGGCAATGCTTCACCAAGCAGCTCTGCTTCTTCAAGGGAAATATACATGTGTTTACAACCAGCCACGCTAATGCCACAGTAGTATATTTAAAGTGCTCAGTAAGAAAAAGAAGTAGAATGGGTCTGCTTGTTCTAACCCTTTGAGCTCAACAGTGTAAAGCTGTAGGTCCTGATTGGAGAATTGCTCTGCTAAGGTGGGTCGTGAAACATGACTGACGTCCCACATGCTACATGAGGCAGTCTCAACACCAGCTTTAAGGTAAAATATCCAGGTTAAATCTGCAAAAAAAATCAAGAGTTTATCGGAATATAGCCAGCGTTACATGACGCTGTGTGAATTGTAGAATATGGGGTTGTTGTAACAATTTAAGAAGTCACAAATTTCACCTAGAGAATGCCCCCAGTGTGCCGATCACTGCACAGGTTGACGTCACAAAGCAATTCAGCAGTATTACCAGTGCAGCTGAGGTTGTTAACAGTGTAGTTAATTAAAATCCTCCTGTTTTGATTCTCCATTGACTTTTCTACAAACATGTTTTGTAAGTACAAGACAGACAGAACGCTCATCTAAGACACCTTCCAAGCATCAGGAAGTAAAAAGAATGACTTTGGCAAGTCGATTTTGGTACTGATGGCACATCATTTCTAATGTTTTCAGATTGTTTTAGCCTCCGGGTTTAGATAGAAACCTTCAGCACCGCTCCAGTGAAAACTGCAGATGAGTATATTTCAGTCACACTAAGGCTTCAAAAGCAGCTGCACAGGAAAAAAGCACAGCCTTTGTGCATAGTGTTAACAACCCCTTTAATTCCCAACTGGAGATAACAAGTCGGGACCGGTCATGCTTCAGCCGATGGCAGGAGATCAAAGTAGGAAGCAGCTATTATAACACTTTCTACTGAATCTTACTTTGTTTGGACAGCACAGCTACTTAAACTTTTCTCCAGTGAAACAATGAGATGTCTGTGTCTAGAAAAAGGTACAGGATGACATTTGGAGTGAAAAAGAAGCTGATTCACACTGCCTTGGTTTACTCAAATATTTAATGTGTTATGAACTAAATATGATTTTCTGGTTGACTGCAGTACATCTGCATATCAATGAGGATGGAAAGTGCTCTCTGGTAGCAGGTCTCATTAATTTTGTCAAAATGGCCTGGAGGGCCATTACAACACTGAAGGATGTAGACAACAAGGTTTCAGTTTCATTAAAATATATTCACTGAGGGATAGTACCTGTCTTTGACTAGTCACTGCCAGTATTATCTGGTGTTAGATATTTTACAGCTCAGTTGATTTGCAATTTCCCTATGGTATTGCATGAAGAATGACTCCCTTTTGCTAAGCAGCCTAACAAACTGAATTACACTAAAGATTACTGCCTGTGCTTGTTCCACGCTTGTAATCATTGGCTACTGCAATTTGTAATGACTGAAAGAGGGGAGAAAAAACACTATTTACACACTAAACTTGAAAAAACGCTACTGTGACAGAAAGCTTATGATTCTTGGTGTTAGAGTTCCCTCCCAACCTGTGAGGACGCTGTGTAAAGGGAACAGAATACTCTGGACTAAATGGCATGACAATTTATTCCCAGGGTTTGGTGGAAGTCGGCCATCTAGAAAGGGGGCAAAGCTACAGTATACAAACTCAATGACCCAGACGGGAAACTGCGCGGCATCCACGGATTGGAGGAACGGATTCACTCGTTGACCAAGTGGCCATGGGTGACGTTATAAAGAGGGGACGTAGTGATGTGATCTGTTTGGTTACGTTTAATGACCAGAAGGAGAACCTGTGCTGTGAAACATGAGTGTTTTATTTCTTTATCGTTAATAATAATTTGTAAATTATTTGGACTGCTAACACGATCCAGAGCTGTCGACAAAGGCCAGCACTAAACCTGGATCAACAACACTGCACTTTTGTTGTCACTAAAGAACTGTATTCAACATGAGAACTCGATCAGGCACTGTGAACTGGTGTTTGAGTTTGTGTATGTGTTACGAGTGAGTGAACTGAAATGGGTTTGTTATTATTTCAGGGCAAGACTGTGGATTATAAATAAGCAATACAAGCTGCTGTATTGCTTCATTAACATTGTTATTGTTTTCTGCTGTTAACCATCAGGCATTGGATTATACAATTAAACCTTCATTACACCTGGATTATCATTGTTTGTCTGATTATTGATCACTTGCACCTGCTCACTGTTAACCACACTAAACTTTTAAATATAAAATAACCATTTCCCTGGCCCTTGTTTTAGAGGCCAGCTAAATAAAACTTAAGAGGTGGCACTTTCTTTTTTTTTCTTTTATCGGTTGATTTAATTTAATATGCATCTAATGCCCGTATTTGCTTGTGTCAGTATTAGAACCACCCTTGAAGAGCCACTGTTCCGGACAGACCGTGTGAGAGCCCAGTGCACAAGACTACTGGCCATCAATGGAAACTAAATTTTGACACAACCTTGCTTGTGATAACATGGGGAAGTAAGGACATTCTGGGTAACATACAGCAGCACTGTAGCAGCGGGTGTACATTAGAAATCACACCTAAGGGAATGCAATTATGTCTCTTTGCCAGGGTAGAAGCTCCTGCTGATTTTGCAAAGTTCTGTATTTTTTTAAATCCATCATTTCCTTTGCAGTATCAGTAAATCCTGCTGTCTTTTTACTTCTCACAGCAGATTGTCCTGCTTCCCTGTGGGTGTTTGGATGAGAAACCAGGCATGAAGATGAATTTCTCTAGAACAGCTACAGTACATTGCTGGTGGTCCTAGCATCCTTTTTACACATCCTACCTTTCAAAAGGAATCACCAACTATCATCACAGAATCATAAATTAATAATAATAATAATAATAATAATAATAATAATAATAATAATAATAATAATAATAATAAAGGCATTTAATTGTAAGAAATAATAGTCCCAAGAACCCTGAAATGAAATGGCAGTCTTATATATACACTGAATATTATGATGGAATACTTGATAGCAGAATAAAAAAGGACAGGGATGAACTGGGAGTCTGAATGAACAGTAAAAGTAATCCATTCAAAACCGTACAGGATAATAAGGCAGCACTGTTATCAAGGGCTCCTTTAAATGCTCTATTCACTTCACTGGGACCCTGGAATGAACCAAAAGCCCTACCTATGCACAGCATGGCACATTTCTTTATTTATCTTATTTTGCAGTCAGGGAAAGGGCATATCTGTGGCACTATGAGTGTTAGGTGTTGTGTCATTTTAACGGCTCATGCAGTTGGTAGTCAGAATGGCCATGTCTGGAAAGGCAATTGTATTTATCAAATGCAAGCAAAAATAGAGCTATTACCTTGCAGCTCCATGTGAAAATTAAACAAAACAAGACTTCTCTGCTGTTGCTATCTTCACCTGCATCATAACTCAAATTCGACAAGCAACTTCAACAATAATGCATGGTCCCATTTATCACTAAGCACTGAGCTAAAACAATTATGCAGCATTTGCAATGTAAATTACAGAAAACTGCAGTTATAATATCATTGGTTACTAAACTCCAAGCCAGAAGTCATACAACATTCTCCCATTTGTGTCACCTAAATATTACATTGGCAATCATACCTTATACAGGTTAGTCCATTACAGTTCAACAACAGTTATCCTGGAGATGAATCAGTGGCTTTGCCAGCTAGTTAAAATATCGAGAAGCATCCCTCTGTTCCAGGTGATCTGTGTGGCTCAGAGGATTAAGGGGTTTCCTTTTCTTTTTTTGCTGCCTTTATATTATACTACTCAGTACAGTATCCAAAATGCACTGAGCTCTCCACACTATAACCCTTACTGAAAGATTAATAGAATACCTTTGGATATGGTTATATTCCCAGTGTATAATCCCAGCAGAATCACTAGCAGACCATGGCATTGCCAGTAGTGCAACTCAACTGATTGGGAACAAACATTGCACAGTGGTTCTGATATGACATGGATACTAGTGTGCTAGCATTGCTATGTCAAAATAGAAAACATTCTCTTTAATATATAAAAAACATTTAAAAGAAGGACAGGGTAACAACCCAACTAGCAGTAGATATACCCCTGTACTTTACTGGTGAGCCAACATGATTGCATTTGCTTTACAGTCTAGTATGTATCTCTGGCATTACACAAATCAGCTGTGGTTACCATTGATCTGCCATATAATTGCTTTGCTGCATTTACACTTTCACAACCTTAACCAACATCACAGGAGGCTGTGTGGTCCAATGGTTAAAGAAATGGGCTTGTAACCACCAGGTACCTGATTCAAATCCCAGCTCAGCCACTAACTCATTGTGTGACCCTGAGCAAGTCACTTAACCTTCTTGTGCTCCGTCTTTCGGGAGAGTTGTTGTAAGTGACCCTGCAGATGATGCATAGTTTGCACACCCTAGTCTCGTATCTTGTAAAGCGCTTTGTGATGGTGGTCCACTATGAGAGGTGATTATTATTTATCCACAGACATGTTTAATTATCAAAAAATACATTGCTCATTAAAGTATGTCTATATCAAAGTGGCCCGACAGACAAAAAACAATTCAAGTCCATCAGCTTGGCACTTCCGGGATATTAATGACCACAAGATTACTTGTGGCTTTGTTCTTTTTCTTTTAAATTAGCTTCAAGTCCAGAAATCACCAGGTGTGAGTTTTCACATCCCAAATCTGTTTTTTAAGCGTCATAGCAACATGAGAAGCAAAATCAAAAAAGGATATGGAGAATCGGCTGCTTTACCGTTTGATCGGTTAAGTTATAAAACCATAATACATATATCAATTTTTTTGAGGATGCAACATCGATAATGGATAATTGAAAAGCATATGACATGGTTTATTTAGGGATTTCCAGAAAGCTTTTGACAAAGTCCTGCATAAAAGATTAATTCTCAAACTGAACGCAATAGGGATTCAAGGAAACACATATACATGGATTAGAAAGTGGTTAACATGTAGAAAACAGAAAGTACTCATTAGAGGAGAAACCTCAGAATGGAGTGTGGTAACCAGTGGAGTACAACGGGGATCAGTATTAGGTCCTCTGCTATTCCTAATCTACATTAATGATTTAGATTCTGGTATAGTAAGCAAACTTGTTAAATTTGCAGACGACACAAAAATAGGAGGAGTGGCAAACACTGTTGCAGCAGCAAAGGTCAGTCAACACGATCTAGACAAGATTCAGAACTGGGCAGACACATCGCAAATGACATTTAATAGAGAAAAGTGTAAGGTACTGCATGCAGGAAATAAAAATGTGCATTATAAATATCATATGGATGATACTGAAATTAAAGGAGGACTCTATGAAAAAGACTTAGGAGTTTGTGTTGACTCAGAAAAGAAGCTATAAAAAAGGCCAACAAGATGTTCTGATACATTGTGAAAAGTGTTGAATTTAAATCAAGGGAAGTAATGTTAAAAATGTACAATGCATTAGTAAGACCTCATCTTGAATATTGTGTTTAGTTCTGGTCACCTCTCTACAAAAAGAATATTGCTGCTCTAGAAAGAGTGCAAAGAAGAGCGACCAGAATTATTCCGGGTTTAAAAGGCATGTCATATGCAGACAGGCTAAAAGAATTGAATCTATTCAGTGTTGAACAAAGAAGCCTAGGCGGCAACCTAATTCAAGCATTCAATTCTAAAAGGTATTGACAATGTCGACCCAAAGGACTTTTTCAACCTGAAAAAATAAAAAGGACCAGGGGTCACAAATGGAGATTAGACAAAGGGCCATTCAGAACAGAAAATAGGAGGCACTTTTTTACACAGAGAATCATGAGGGTCTGGAATCAACTCCCCAGTAATGTTGTTGAAGCTGACACCCTGGGATCCTTCAAGAAGCTGCTTGATGAGAGTCTGGGATCAATAAGCTACTAACAACCAAACGAGCAAGATAGGCCGAATGGCCTCCTCTCGTTTGTAAACTTTCTTATGTTCTTATATGATTACAGGCTTAACTTATTTATGCAATGAAGTGCACCAATTTGTGTGAAATGAAAATAAAACCGTCAATGATTGCTAAATTGTATGCCCTTATTTCATATGCATGTTGCTAAAATTTAAAATAAAACACAAGTTATTAAGTTATGGAATACTACCTATATCTTGTCATTTTCATATGGTTACACTATTGCATATTTATTAACATGTAATTGAACTTCAATACACAGGGAATTGCATATATACACACACACTGTATTGGAAAGTATATAAATAAAGTTTGCTTTATAATTGAATTTAAGTTAAAATCTCATCCCTGCAAAAACTTGTTTGAAATGTTGCCATTCCCCAAATTGGTTAATGATTGATAAAGAAAAGTAATTGATCAGCATTTCAAACTTGAGTAGCATTTTCTTTTTGTTTTTTCTTACTGTCCTACTTTATCTTGTCTCACAGTCACCTGCATTATTACAGTTGTAACATTTTCTGCCTGAAGTTCGACTGATGTCAATGCTGTATATGTATATATTGACGTGCTCGAACAGGTACCAGTCTCTTAACTAGAGCAGCACACTACACAACCTCTTTGAACACTGATGTCAGCCTAAGTGATGCTATGAAAATCCTGTGGGACTCGTGAAGCAAATCAATCAAACATATGTAAATAAGCTGCCAGTTGTACTAATGGTTGACCCCAGTGCAGCAGAGAGTCACGATGACTAAGAATCTCAGTGCTTGCTTGTGAGAATGGGTCTGAAGTGGGGGGGGGGGATAGCCTTTTCTTAAACACTTTTTTTTCAATCTTAAACCTTTTTGGCATGAAGTCCAATATTCTAGTGTCTTTTGCATGACATTTTTACCAATTTAAACAGTTCACAATCCAATGTCTTTTGGACTTCCTAGATATGCACCATGCCTGTGAACAGTACCTGCCCCCCCTAGCAGAAGACCACAACAAAAGCTGAGTACCAGGCATCCAGGAACAACAGACCAATTTGGTAGTAAAAGGAACACTGAAGGCAAAAAGATCACACAATCCCTCTGCCATTTTTCCATTTACTTTTAAACAATAAAAGAGGCAGATGTGTTTTAATACAAAACCAAAAAACTCACAGTTTTTAACTACCATAAAAATTGAAAAACATGTGATAACTAAGAGCCATGTTTCCCTGACTCTGAATTTACCAAGAAACTTGAGGCATCAGTTATCGATTCTACAGGTTAACAAGACATTTCATAATGCATACAATAGCGACATTTACATGTGGAGTGAAAGGTTATATCTCATGATATTGAACTGAAGAATATTAGGATTGGCAGCACAACCAGCTTGCCACTTGGTGTCTGTGAGGGCATTCATCCCTACAGTAAGTACAGTATGGGTTCTGGGTGTCACCAGGTTAAATATAAAGAGATCAAAAGTATCCAAACAGTAGGGGACCGAAATACTGCCATTGTTTAAAACAATGAAAGAAGGTAGCCAGCATTCAATTGTATCATTGGAAGCCCTATTTCAATATTTAAATAGTGACGGGATTTAGATCAACTAAATAGAATTTAAATACAATACATTTACCTATAAATCTTATATCTGGTCGTAAATCCTTGACGAAATCTTTCCACAAAGGATAAATAACCCCGAGAGTGGTGGAAAGGCCCCCGGTCGGAAATGAGCCAATCAAATTCCTTGGAGACATGGTGCTCAGCTTGGAGACATGGTGCTCAGCAGTGGATGGGTCCTGGCGGGAACACTGTACTGTTATATGGTCCCATATAAACAGGAAGTAGATGACCTCAATAAACCTCCAGTTCATGCTTTTCTTTCAGCCGCTCTCTATTCATTCTTGCTCCATTCTGTGGAGACCTGCACAAGGGAAAGGGAAAACATGAGTCAGTAGAGTCTCCTTACTCTGCTATAAGCAAGAAGTTATATCAATTTCCCCTATCGGCAAAAGGACTACAAGACTTTGAACAGGACTCTGGGAGTAGTAGTCTTTATTGATGGTTATCAGTTTGTCAATTGAAAGGGTCCAGGGAACTACCACAATGCCAGGAGTGTGCACAAATAAACTAAATGGACCAGCATGGTTTCAGCTTCCACTGTGAGAATATACTGTTGTATAGTTTATTTTGCTTTTCAATTTGAATTACTTTGAGCAAAACTAAGTTTAAAATTAAATAAAAAATTCTTAGTTGGGTTCGAGATTTATTTATTAACTGGGCTGCAGAAATCAAAAAAATGTATTTTAAAATCAGCCTTAAGTAAATTAGGTTTAGGAAATATTTAAACAGAAGACATTCCAGATACTCCTGTACACTTGTTAAAATGAAACTACAGAAGCACCCTGTGTATCAAATGCTAACCTGCATCTGTAATCAGGAGTCGCACATCTTGGAAAGAGTGAGAAAGCAGTTAAAGGAAGAGACCAGTTCTTTGGTGCTTTGAATAAACCCTCCAGTGGATCACCAGAGAGCAGTCTATGTGTGTGCTGCTGGGAACCCATGTATACATTTTTAATACACAAACAAACGCACTGATAGAATCACACACTCCACAGGGGACAATGCTTACAGATTGAAAAGAGGGATGTGTCATGCCAAAATTGCATCATGTTTCATTAGCAGTTGGCTGTCTAACTGCATCAGTTCTGAAAAATAAATTGGTTCATAAAATTTGAATGAAACTCGCAGGACAGCAGGCCAGGAGAAATTACCATATGACAATGTGGGTCAACCCACAAATTGCAGTCTTTAAAACCATATGCTTATTTCATTTTCTAGTTATATTTTTACAATTTCAAATCAAACAAAATGACCTGAACCAATGCATTATTGTGCTTATCCAGGGTGAATCATAATTTGCACAGCATTGTTGTTTTTCAGTTTTCAACTCTACTTAAAATGCTGACATTATTAAACAACCCTCTGGTGGCCAAACTGTGCATAACAAAACATCTCTGGCATAGCGGGGTCCCCTCTGCATATCATCCTCCATGTACCCTCCAGTTTCAGTGATGCTCCGGTACTGTGTGAATTATGAATCACTCTCTATAGAGACCTTCTGAAATGAAATAACACCTGTTATGAGCACCTAAAAACCATGATGGCTTTACTTATGAATTTCCTGTATTAGAGAGTCAAAGTTAGCATATTTTTTGGGGGTTAGTTTTGTCGTTAGTCACATTGTACAATACCATTCCAAAGAGGAATATATCCAGGTGCTATACTGCAACTCTGATTAGAAAAGGCAGATACAAGGGTGCTAATCAAGTTTTTATAATACATTTTCCTATTAACATTGTCAACTGTATGCTCTTTGCTTGTTTTTAAAATACAAGGCTGTATACAAAACTAATAATCATTTTCTGTAAGGAGGTCCAGTGATGAATATATTGGTGTTAGTAAAATGTAAGATTGTGATTGTGGTTAGTACACTTACCTAAACCTGAACAGAATCGTTCTAATTTATTGAACAAATAAATCGCACAAGTGTTTTAGACAATTAAGTCAGAGATCTGATCAAAGCAAAGTTGTAGTTCCATTAAATCCACATGATGTAATTGCCATATTATGCCATGCTGCCTGTGATCTTTCATTGAACAGCAAGTGCTAGCAGATCCAAGCCTTTGTTAATGCAGATTCAAATGGCATTCAGCCCCTTTAATATGTCGAACATAAACACAGGTGGAATCAGTGGGTTACCATGACATTACTATGATCAAATAAATAGTGATATGCAAGAGATAACAGACTGTTAAGTGATGTCAATTCATGCAGCTTTTACACAGGCTTTAATACAAGAGAGAGCAGAGTGACTGTGTTAACGAGTTTGTCAGAGCGCTTGTGCTTTGTTGGACAGCCACCATTTATTGCAGATAGGTATGTATTGGTGACTTCATGCCTAACGCAGACAACCTTCATTGTAAATATTTGACAGAAAAATCTGATGCGTTAGTTGGTAAACTTATGGAATGCATTGATGGAAATGTCCAGTGTGATTGACGCGTCTCCCGATGGCTTGCACTGCCCAGTTCTGTCAATTCTTCTCTTTTCATGATTTCAAGGTGAATAAACCTGGCTTGTTTTGTACTGATGTCATGGTCATACCTTCTGTAGATACCATTCCCGTCAGCCAACCGATTGCCCAAACGTTTGCAAAGTACTTCGACTTGCACAGATTCTGCTTCATAAGACACGCCAGGGACATTATTAGTCAGAAACCAGAACTGCATCGTATTCCACATGTAAAGTATGTATACTGAGATTAAAAACAATGTTTTAATCGATTCTATCACTATTTTAATATTTGTAAAATAAAATTCCCGGAAGTGTTTTTTTAAAGATAAAAACCGAAAATGCAGAACACTGCCTATAAGAAAGAAGTGGCAGCATGCCTTGTGCATGCTTATCGCAGCTGTGAAACCTGAACTGAGTGGTTGCCAACAACATTGAATCTTTGTGGTTCTAAAAGAGCAGGTTTCCAAAGAATATAGCATTACACGTCCCCTTGTGTTGCTACACCTGTTTAAATAAAGTACCTGTCATTTTATTTTTTTTTATTTTTATTGTTAACATCCTGACAACATTTTATCTTTTAAATCATGCAGGAAGAGCGATAAAAAAAAAATTATAATAAAAAAACAAAAAAACATAACAAGTGCTCTGGCTTTTCTGTTCCGTACCACATCATGGATCGTTACTGATGTGTCCTGTTTGACAGTGTGGCCAATAATTCTTACACTATCAGTGCACTAGAGCAGACGTTTTGAAAATAACTTTGAAACAGACTTTAAAATTAGGTGGAAAAAGTTGTCAGGATGTTAACAATGAAAAGAAAAATTACAAGTACATTATTTAAACAGATGTAGCAATATGTGGGGATGTATAATGCTATATTTTTTGGAACCCCATTACTTACTCTAAGGCAGGTTTCTAATGATTCTAGATGTCACACATTCACTTGTTTTTATCAAAAATCTGTTCTTGTTGGTAAGAGCAGGCAGCTGTAAATACACAAACACAGATTTTCCCTAAATGAACAAAAAACCAGGGGCCTATTGCACAAAAGTGGTTTAAATAGTTATCCTGATAACTTCCAGGTTTAAATTGAGAAAGTCAGGCTTAGTCTGTTGCACAAAACAAGATAATAATAACTCAAGTTAAAAACCATGGTAACCTATCACGCTTAAACAAACCTGCTTCGGAGCAGGATAACAAAGATTAATCCTGGCTTAACTGAAAAAAAAATGATGTCACCTTTTACACCTAGAGTGGTAGATGATAATAAGAAGGGCTTTTTGTGGGGAGAGGGTGTTCAGTGATCTCCAGGATCTGATTAATAATACAGATTACCCCCTGTACGAGCAATACCGCTTCTCTAGGGATGGTATCCTGTATCTGGCGGATCTCTTAAGACCCTCCCTTGAGCAACCAACCTGACAGAGCAGAGCCCTTACTCATATACAGGTACTCTGCATAGGTCTAAGATTGATGGCCTGTGGAACACTTTTGTATACATTCAGCGATGCCGAAAATCTTAATAAGGCAACGAATGCAGAGCTATAAGGAAAGTGTACCTTGCACTGAAGAAATTGCAAAAATCCATTATCATTAACCGCTTAATCCCTTTACAGGGTCGCAGTGAGCCAGAGCCTAACAGGCAGACACAGGGTGCAAGACGGGACTACACCCTGGACGAGACACCAGTCCTTCGCAGGGCACCACACACAGGGCAATTTATAGTGACCAATCAACCTGAACAGCATGTCTTTGGACTGTGGGAGGAAACCGGAGTACCCTGAGAAAACACAAGCAAATACGGGGAGAACATGCAAACTCCACACAGACAGACCCCCTAGGCCGGAATCAAACCCAGGACCCTGGCGTTGTGAGGCAGTGCTGCCCGAAATTGCTACCAGTCTTCGTGAAATTTCCCGGACATGGTCCAGTGAAGTGAACAAGCAGGCGTTCTATGCATGCTATTGCAGGTAATTATTATAATATATAAATATTTATATATATTTATATATATATAATATATATATATATATATATATATATATATATATATATATATATATATATACAAACCACGACAGGCTGTGCGGTTCCCATGATATATACCATGCCTGGGTTGGTGATAAACTACCCCAGAAGTGGTATATATTGTCTGAACCGCACAGCCCAAAGTGGTTTATACCACTTATAAACGGCTACATGTCATTTGTGGGAAGAAAAATAACTAAAATATTTAAAACACATTTAAATTAAAACAAAACCAGAAACTTTTATTGTGTATATATCTGCAGTGTAATATAGTCCCAAATTTTATTTAATTTAATTAATTGTTCGCTTATTAAAAATAAACTGCACATGTTCATTTATTGTGAATTTCTGCATCGAAAGTGCCATCAAATGCTTTCAAATTAGACTTTACATGTAGAATCTACACAAACTACTCCACATTGATAAAGTTAAAAAACGCTCATAGAATATAAATAAATAAGATTTACAGAGAGAAACAGATTAATCTCAGTTGCATAAGTATTCAACCCCTTTGATGTTGCAGCCCTAAATCAGCTCAGGTGCAAATGATTTGTTTGAAAGGTCACAAAATTAGTTAAATGGTTTCAGCCTGTGCGTACTCAAAGTGGTTTAGCTTGTTGATAATTTCCCTCCGGTATATGAAGACTTTCAAGCTGCAACTCACACAGTGATCCAACAAAGCAACCATGAAGACCATGGAGCTTTCGAAACAAGTCAGGGATAAATTGACAGAGAGGCACAGAATAGGAGAAGGATACAAGAACATTTCAAAAGGTCCTGATTATCCCTCTCAGCACAGTTAAGTCCATCATTAAGTGGAAGATGCATCTTAGCACCTGGACACTACGTAGATCAGGTCGCCCTCCTAAACGGAGCAGCCGGGAATGGAGGAAACTGGTTTGGAATGTCACTCTGAAGCCAACAATGACCTGGAGAGATGCAAAGTTCTGTGTCTGAGATGGGAGTCAGTGTTCACACATCAACAATAAGCCAGTCCCTACACTGGCCTGTATGGACGGGTGGCAAGAAAGAAGCCATTACTCAAAAAGTCTCATCTTAAAGCACATATGGAGTTTGTGAAAAAGATTGTAGATGATACTGCAGACATGTTGAAAAAGGTTTTGTGGTCAGACAAGACAAAAATTGAACTTTTCGGTCTAAATTCCAAGCGTTATGTCTGGAGCAAGCTCAACACTGCACATAACCCATTCAACATCATCCCAACTATCAAGCATTGTGGTGGCAGCATCATGTTATGCGGATGCTTCTCTTCAGTAGGGACTGGGAAGCTTGTCAGGATAGAGGGGAGAATGGATGGTGCAAAGTACAGGTGAATCCTTGAGGAAAACCTGTTTAAACCAGCCAAGACTCTGAAACTGGGGAGGAAGTTCACATTTCAGCAGGACAATGACCCGAAGCACAAAGCTAAAGCTAAAGCCAAAGCCAAACTGGAGTGGTTGAACAAGAAGAGAATTAATGTTCTTGAGTGGCCCAGTCAAAGTCCTGACTTGAATCCAATCGAAAATTTATGGCGAGACTTGAAGATTGCAGTCCATCACAATCCCCAACAAACTTATCAGAACTGGAGCAATTTTCCTGTGAAGAATGGGGAAAAATGTCACTATCCTACTGTGCAAAGCTAGTAGAGACCTACCCAAAAAGACTGATAGCAGTAATTTGTGCAAAATATGCTTCTACCAAGTACAGACTTAAGGGGCTGAATACTTATGCAACCAGTAAATTTCATTTTGTACATTTTCTTTGCAAGTTTTGCTGACATTTAACCTCCCCCTCATATAACAGTGTTCAGTTTAACCAGTACAGCTTTGAATAAAAAAAGTTCCTTTGAAAAACTGTGCACACACTATTTGTAATTCAACATAATGTGACGTTATTGGTAAGGGGTGAATACTTCTGGAAACCACTGTATGTTTCAACTCCTATTAAATGTGACTTCCTCTCCTTTGTGCTTGAAAATAAAAGCCTCACAGCACTGTTCTCTCCCACAGTTGAGGGGAGATGATTGAAAATAATTTTCTACAGCCCAATGTAATTACGAGTCATCTCCCCCAAACCAAGTTTCCTGCATGTGTACTATGGAGGTGGCTGGGTACAAACGGACGACCCCACAAAATGCAAGAGAGCATCTTAACCACTGCTAAAGAGCCAGGCTCATCTGATTTTGTACTTAGAGCTTTTAACCTCATCTCACCAACAGAATCTCCAACACTGCCCATAAACATGGATACAATGT
The DNA here is from genome assembly GCF_017654505.1 of Polyodon spathula. Taxonomy (NCBI): domain Eukaryota; kingdom Metazoa; phylum Chordata; class Actinopteri; order Acipenseriformes; family Polyodontidae; genus Polyodon; species Polyodon spathula. The sequence continues at coordinate 3,442,706 of NC_054566.1, read as the reverse complement.
GCAGTTCCAAGAGTTATTAAAAAAACAAAAACCTGTGCGGATAACCGAGAATCGCATTTCAGTGGTAATAACATTGTACCCTTGAAATAATTATCACTAATTCAAGTGATGCTGTCACAGCTCAGTAACGTATTTGGTAATCTTATGCAAAGCTTCCCAGTAAATAAAAGCAGACCACTAGAAGTGAAGTTATTGAGATCATACGATAAACAATATATTAACCTCACATGAGTTGCTATTGCTTTCTACAGATAAATACATGTCATTTTACTCTTAAGTGAAACAAGACGTTTGCTGATGACTAGCTTCTTTCTAGTAACAAAAAAAAACACCTTTTGTGATGAAATCCCGGGATTGTATTTCTTTGTGATTTGGCCCAGTAAATACAAGTTTAGTTTACAGCAGCTGGAGTATGACTTGAAGTCCATAATTGCATCACTCTACTTATTGTTTTGTATTACGTAAATAATCATGAACAATTTACTGTCCTTTCTTTCAATTCCTCCATTCAAGGATCAAGGCACAACTGGTGAATCTAAATATATTTAGGCAGCATTGAATGATGTTTCCCAGGATCTCAGCCTCCAGGTGATGGGGACCAAGGAGAAAGACCTCTAGAGCAACGTGTGTGAGTATGGGTGAGCTTAGCCAACAGAATTGAGAATAACTCAAGAGGCCAAAACAAAACAAAAGCAGTGAGCCAGAATGTTATTGTTATTCATCATTGGTCAAGAGCCCCTTGACAAACTGAATATGGCATGAGCAGAGAAGAAATAAATTAGGACCAGCATGTTGCCTCCAAGAGGAAGATCATCCATTTAGATACTTTATTTCAGCTATGGGCCTTGTAAACTGCAATCTCTGTGACTAAAATGCGATTGCTTTTTTTAACGTAAGAGGAAAGACAACGGCTTAAGACCGCCGAACACAGTTCCTATTTGCACAAGTGCAACTCAGTGTTTCAAGGGGTGCGTTAAATAAACAAAATAATGGAGTCTGAATACTTGAACACTTAAAATAATCAAATGGCAGCAAAAAAATCTGGTTTGCATGTTTTAGGGGGCTGTTTTAATAGTTTAGTTTTTTAAGTTCTCTTTCCCTTGTATGTTTTTTTTTTTTTTAATTTGGAAAGGTAAAGTGAAATACAAATGTTCTTCTCTAGGCACCAACTTTAATGTAAGTTTGTGATTTGTAAAGTTTCACTGATATATCTTAAGAGTTTACTTGACCGTATGCTAAGTATAATGAAGCTGTAAATGTACTGTACAAGATTATAAAAGCATGGTTAACTGCAAAACTAGTGTGCATATTTACAGTTTAATACAGACGTTTGCTCTAGTAAAGAAGTACTGAATAATGTTAAATTCCCTATAGAAGGCTAGCTTGTTGAATAAAAATATAATCATAAGGCAATTGATGATGTAAGTTCCCTGAACAAGAGTTACTAATACTGCAAGCAATCTTCAGTTCGCCGAATACTCCTCCCTCCAGTTTCTGAAGGGCACAAAGAGAGACGGCTAGGTAATGAGGTCTGGAACAGTAAATTATTTATACATCAGTCTGAAAATTGCTCTGAAGATCACAATTATATTCTAAAATGTACCCAAGTACTGTTAGAAGATTGGAAATCTAAATATATTTTAGAAGAAGAACTGAACAAAGTACTCTATTATTAGTGTTCTGGTTTGATCTTAAAGGAGAGCAAAATATAATCATTATACAGTATTTATGGCTGTCCCTCCTGCACTACTTGGGGGGAAAATTACATGTAGCTAATGTACAATGTGCAAAATGGTTGAAAGCAGTGTTCACATAGAACTAGGGCAAGGACACTGTCATAAAAATTGTCTCCTTGCTACGAGTGTTTCAGTCACGATGGACACAGCGATGCTTGGTTGGCAGGTGCTTCTGCGTTACAGTCAGGTTCACTTTGTGATCTCTATTTTGAATCAATTGAAGAGTTAAAGGCAATTTTTCTACTTATATATGGTTAACTATATCTATAACTCTGAATAAAGATTTATAGCAAGCATATACATATAGGACTACAGACAAACACCTGAGTTTAGAACCGAAACAGGATTTTGACTGGACCTGTCTTTTCTTGGGCAATCTTAACCAGGTCCTAAACCAGCACCATGTCCTGTGAACCAGCATGACCAGCTGGAAACCAGCAAACCACCAGCTCTGAACAGAATACACCAGTGATGGTCACTGCTGGAATGTTTCCTCAGGGAATAGACAAACGTGTTGACAAGATATCATTCTACATGTCTCATTAGCTTCTTTTTATAGATCACTCTGCAAATACAAACAACAAACTGTATATAGGTGCTGCAAACACAAAATACAAACTATTAACTGCCAGCAAATTTAATCACTTTACAATACCTACATAAGTTCATATCATCAGTATGGGGGGGCTGTAATACCTCTGTCCAAAAGGCATTACTGCTGAACGTTGCTATATGCATGTATTGGTTTTAATAAGGAGGTCAATACATCACCTATAAATCACCCACAACCATTCACAACTGATTTAGAGAAAGGTTCTTAGATTCACCAAAGAGAAAAAAAAAACATTCCTTAAAACAGTTCTTACACTTAAGAATAGGGCCTGTATATGTAGTCCTAATGCTTCACTGGGTGGTATTGGAACAATTTTGTTTTGAACATTACTTCTAGAATATTGTGATGTGTATATTTTACTTGTGTTCTGTACATACAAATAGTGCATATGTACAATTCAAAGACCATTCAGAGAGGAAAATGCCTGGGGTCCAATTTGCAATGTGTCAGAGTTGACTTCCAAAGCCTACTAATATTTAAATTGTGATATTTCGGTGAGAAACCAATGCTTTCTTCTACTCTACAGTTGACACTGTTACAAAAGTTGATGGGGGTTCCAAATCTGTTTAGACATTTTAATCAAACAATCCTTAGTGATTTTATTTATTTTGTGAGGCTCAATTAAACATTCATTAATGGATTAATCATTGATTCATTTCTGGTGTTCTCATGTAGCCAGTAACATGGCGTGTTTCTTTTTCATACACCGTATATATAATCTATTACTATGTATAATGCAATATGCATGTATAATGTACATGCATGCATTCAAGGCTTTGTAAAGAGTCTAGCCATGTGTTTGCTTCTTGCTCTTGTGTGCTAAAGTGTTCTTAATGCATTGATTACTAATAAGGATTGATTACCTGTCTGCTATTCGATTAACATATTGGTCACTGTGGGACAATACAACGATGAAGACATGATAACAATAACCAAGGACTGGAGACAAATCTGAACTGACTGCACTTATCACAGCATGAAGTCTGACCAGGAAGTGTACAATTAGGAGCTGTTCATGAGCTATGTGTTTAACAGTGGCCTTATTGCTCAAACCCTGGCTCCTGACAATTTAAATACAGACTTGTTCTGAAACCAAGCACTGGGTATGACACAGCAGACAGCAGAAATAAAGCAATTACCCTCTGCTCATTTCATTGCCCTGTTGTGTTAGCATTCTCTGTGAAGTTCGGTATACTAGTCATTATATTCCAAGATGAAATGCCATCCTCTGTACAGTACCAATCAAGAATTTGATCAATGCAAGGTTTAAAAGACACACTGGTGCACTAATGGATTGAGTTACAATGCCAGTTTACCTGAATGCATTGATTTAATATCTCATGAGCACCATCAGTTTGGGAAAGAATCAATTCAAGATCTTCAATGAAATCAACATGGCTCTATTAGCTCTGGAAATAATCAACTTGACTTGGAATGCACAGTGCATTTTGATTTATTATATTGACCGATGGTAATAAAGTGTTGACGGTCAGTGACATTAACAAGGGGAAATATCCTCATTAGGCAATTCGTAAATGAAGGTGATAAAACTGCAGCGTGACAGAACCGTTAAAATAAACAACCTGAAGTGATTATGATCAACTACAGACTACACTTACCTTGTTTTTCTAATCCAAACTGAAGTGTAAGTGCACACACATCATGTAAGTGATCTCAGACGGGATCCCAGATGCCGTCTGCATAACAAATTCCTCATTTTAGTTAATTCTTCAATTTTTTGGCATTGGTGCTGTCGATTCCTGGATGGCAGGTGTTTCATGTGGAACAGACTGGAATGTGATGATTCAACGGACCAGATTTTGCAGCAGATCTTTACCCCCTCACTTCCCTGGAGGTATCATTAAGAGATGGTAACTTATTCCTCCACAACAATTAAATATTTTGCCTACTCGTCAGAATGAATCAGAGCAGATAGCTTGAAAATGTCTGTGAAACTAAAATGTGTTAAGCATTGTTATTTAAAGCAACACTCGTCAATTGTATTATAAGTGACCTGATTTAATACTCTGGTTGCAACTTAAAGTAATTAGGCTAATACACAGACCAGTGCCATGGCAAATACTTCTCAATTATAATATATAATTAAGAGAATCATATGACTAATTTCCAAGGCATTATAGGGCCAAAAATAAGGACCAACAAATGATTCAACACATCCTTCACTTACAAGCAAGCAGTAATGCCACAAAAAGATTGAAATCCTATTGACAAGTGCCGCTGACATTGTACATGTATATATCTGCACTGTAAAGTTAAGCCACCCCTCAATTCAACATGTTTGGGAGCTCAAGAAAGGCCCAGGACTGAATGGCAGGCAGATGGTGTTCAGGTCAGGAGTGAGGAGCTCTTGCTTTTCAGCTCTTATAGAGCCTGACTGCAACCAGTGCCATTACCCCTCACCTTTCATAAGCTGAGGGAACACAAAGCCGCTGGGTTTCAGGAGACTAGGCTTCAGGTCACTGCATGGGCCACCAGGAGAGACTTGGGGTTTGATAAAGCAAAGCTGCCTTAAACTAAGTCTCCCAGAACGAGGTTTCAAACCACTGTTCCTGAAAAAGTGGCTTCATGATCCCTCAGCTTAAGAACTAAATGGCAAACACTCCCCCAAAAATAGACAAAGCTGAATGAGCAGGAAATAGTATATATATATATATATATATATATATATATATATATATATATATATATATATATATATATATATATATATATATATATATATATATTTTCAGGGAGAGTTGAAATGTCTTGGCCATCTTCTTTTTAATCCTTTTCATTTTTCAGTATCTCTGGACTACCTTTGACAAGTGTCATTAATTTCTACATCACAGTGATGGAAATTACCATATCCCTCCTGATTGCTATCTTAATAGCCAAAGACAAAATTCAGAGGTCAAAAGTGGAACAACCTTGCAGACTGTCATTTGAAGGATTATCATGGAATGCTTATTGCCAGGAATCTTAACATATAAGAAGCTTTTGCTTGAGCTCTACAAAAGCAAAAACGGGTCATGTTAGCAGTTTAATGATGTCAAAAGGAGTTATATATGTATGCAATAAGGCCTGACATGCCATCCGTATATATGGACACCTCGGGAAGTCAACTCCACCCTCAGTTGTCTCTCTGTATTGTTTAATCAGTGGCTATAAACACACACAATATTATTAAAATTGATGTTCAACAGACACAACATTGCAACAGCTTCTTATATGTTTAGATTCCTAGCATTAGCACTCCATTACTGGTTATGGTTATTTCCAATACTTATCTTTTCTGTTTTTTGGGGGGTACTTGTTAAGTTCAGGAACACAAGGCCACTTTTTGAAGAACAGTGGCTTGAAAACTGGTTCCAGGGAGAACAGGAAACCTAATTTGAGGCAATTTTGCTGCATCAAAACCCAAGTCTCCCCTGGTGTGCCATGCTGGGACCTGAAATCTATCTCATGAAATCCAGTTCCAAGCCACGGGCTGAAGAAAGGTGAGGGGCAATGGCAGTGGCTGTAGTCAAGCTCATATCTCATATATATTAGTATTGCTGGGATGAGCATGACATCTTCATGTTCGGACACTCATTCCAAGATTTAGATATTCGTTTGGATATTTGTTCATTTTAAAAACGTTATCAGTATATGTAACACTGAATAAAGTTGAAAAATATCCCAGAAATAACAAAGAGAGAGAGAGAGAGAGACACAGAGAGAGAGAGAGAGAGAGAGAGAGAGAGGGAGAGAGAGAGAGAGTTATAAATGACAAGCACTTTATGTACAAATATTCAATTGAGTAATGCCATCCACTCAGAAAGAGGCACCATAATCGCCTAAATCCAGGAAGTGATCTCCTGGGGTCCCATGCTGGGATCAAGCTCAATATTTAATAGGAAGCTGAGTGAATGGCCACAGAAGGACAGCCATGCTCTAAAAACTAATTAAAAAGCCATTGGCAATATGAATGACATCATACTGTAACAGTCTACCATAAGAGCTCTACTAGACGCAACCTTTGATCCGTACATGGATAGTGACAGAGTGCAACTGACATTAGCTGTCCACGTTAACCTTTCAAAGGCCTTGACCAAGCAGATCTCAAGTCCAAGGGCCTAAGTTTGATATATCTGTCTGTAACTGGATAATTATCATTGTGACAGAACACAAATTGGCGTGATTAAAGAAGAATGCGCCTCTCACAAATAGAGTTAAAATCCACACTATTGTATTATTTACTCTATTGAAATTGACTTATCATTGCATTACTGCAACAAATATTAATTAGGGAAGTCATTTGGTGTACAGACATTTATATTAAAGAAAAAGACTATAAAATCGAAGTAAGCTAGCCGATACAATTTTTTTTTTATTTTATTACACACAAGCACATTATAGTGTGTGCAAAGTGAATAGCAAATATACAATAATAATAAACAAAGTGTCATGTTTTTAAACATTTACTCCAATTTATAATATAAATTCATGCAAACAAAAATCTCGAGTGTGATAAAAAAAACCTTGATTTATGTCACTTAGTTGTTTAGTTCTAGTTTTGTAAATATATTTCTGCTTTCAAAAAATAGACTTTAGTAAATGCTCTGAAAATATGTATATAAAACTATATATGGGAAAAACTTTTTTGAAAGCCAGAAATCTTGTTGACATGTTTCCATATAAATCAGTTTAGTTTGCGTCTGAAGTCAGTTGATCACACACGATGTTGCACTCAACACTAGAATGTTGAACCTGTCCTGTTCTTGTGACTAGTATGTGTGCATCTGACAGAAACAGACATGCGCAGTAGCCAGGGAATAACCCATGTGTTAGCTGAACAGAAAGACAGGATGCTTCCTCTGATGTGTCTCAACAGGTATCTGAAAAACCAACTCCTCTGACAACTTGCAATTATGCCTTTCATCCTCATTTAATAGGTTACTCACAGAAGGACATGTGTTAAAATGCAAACAGACTATTCGGTACCATTTCAAAAATTCAAAATCTGCAGCCCTGTACTAAAAAGTGCACTTTGCCTACATATTCCAATCCATTGTTTTATCGTTGTTGGTCACCTAACGGTCCTTCTAGGGAACCCTTGTGGTAATATAATTATATTGTCCAGTTTCTTGTAGCTGATTGATCCCGATACCTTGTTGAATCTTGGGATTCCAATGATTCAGCGCTGATAATGTGGCTTGGTAACCCATTCCCTACCTTCACCACTTCCTGTGCAACTATGTGTCTCCCAAATTCTCATTTTCCAATTCTGTCTTCTGATCCTAGTCTTGGTGCTGTGTTTAAAGTATTGGCTAGAGTGAACTGTCTTTTAAGATTTCAAAAACTTCAATTAAGTCTACTCTAATCCCTCTTTGTTCTAGGCTAAATAACTAAAGCTCCCTCCACCATTTTCATAACTCATTCTTTAAGCACTGGGATTAGTCTTCTTGCTTATTATAATTGTATTCCATCGATATGAGCCAATACACACTGGTTATGAATTGCAGTTGCATAGTACTGTATTAGTACCACCAAATATTTGTATTATGCTTAAAACAAGTTCCTACTGCGTAATCGTACGCCATCAACGAATAACATGGTCACCCATGATTTGGTCCTCATTTACCAGTTAACTGAGTAACACCAGGGCATGCATACTGTATAGAATAGTCAAGTAAATTGGCATTAGTGTAATTAATCACTAAGATTTATCGACTTCTCAAAATCACTCGACACCTAAACTGGGGAGATGGAAACTCAAAAGTGTGATGTGTATAAAAAATGTAAGATTCAAGCTTTGCAATGAATTGCTCCAAAGGTAAATGTAATAAGTTCCAGCGCTGTGACTCTTTAAGCACTAAGCTTTTAAATTACCCAAGCACAGCAATCTCACTGCGACAGAGACAAATGATATCGATAAAAAAAGACTTGAGTCGCATGTGTTGCTTGCCCTTAATTATCCCATAAAATTAGTAGGCAGCAAATATGACCAAGGGTAATATTCCCTTGCATCTCCCATTAAAGATGGGCTGTAGTACTTGAAACCCTAGGCCCAGACAATCAGAAAGATGATGAACGCATTATCAAAAACAAGGCTTACAATTTGTTTGGAGACATCTGTCTGTTTTGTGCACAAATATCTGGTATACATTCCAACGTAAATGAGCGAAACAAAGAAGTGCTTTTTATGTAACTGTGATGAGTCAAAGGGATTTCGGTCTGTGATTCAGCCTCCCGACAGTAGATGGCATCAAACCAACTCGGGACTTCCCTTACCAACATCTCGTGACCAAGGCAAAAGTCATCTTTTGAGGGGCGGCACCTTGGTGAGGGGCGGAAGTACGAGTATGTAAATTACAGCCACTGGAGTCAAGTGAAGGATAAGGACACTTGTCAGTTGGGGATTGGTGTTCCACTGACTACAGAGGTGGGACATTACATACTAAAGGGAATGTACTACTGTGTTCGGGGTTGGTCTGAAAGTAAAATAGGAGGAGTAACGGGTGGAGGGAGAGACTAGGTTGGTGCAGCGAGATTTAAAAAAAAAAACACTAACATTTCTTTTGTCTTTTTTTGTTTATGTATGGTTCGCCACGAAGACGATTAAAGACGAGTTATCACGGTCTGTTTTGGATTTCACCCCTGCACTCCTTCCCTCACACCATTTTGTTTTCTTTTGTTATTTAATTATTTTGTTGTGTATAGATAATAAAAATAAATTATTTTATTTCTGTACACATAAATTACTGTCTGGACATTCCATTTAATACACTGTCGCCTCACAGTAACGCTCTAGGGAAATTAGGTGTGTGTGCCTCTCATTGTACGTACACAACATGACTATACTGTAACCAAGCCATTTATACTATCAACAACATAGCTGGTTATTTCATAAAAGACATTTTGTTGTCTTTGTTGTCAAATGTAATGACATGTTTAATTTATTACCCCATCAATGGGCTCATTAAGGCGCTATTGTGCTAGTTATTTCTGAGTTGTTTTGTACACCTCATCAAGAGTTTTCACTCTCTTTTAGTGCTGAATTCCAGAAATATCCTGAAATATATGAAAACGATTCCACAACAGTGAAGATAAATAATGTTGCAGGCAGAAGTAAGATCAATGCGCTTGAATGTAAATAGAGATGCTTCTTTTGGAATTAACAGGGATCTTCTGCAATGCACCTTTGGCAGTACTTTGGTCTTCAGAAATGTGTGTCTTCCATAGCAGCTGCATTATTATAATGAAACATCAGAATAATGGCAAGTTTTCTATTCAAAGAATTAGGGGGGATTCTTCTATGGCGCTATTAAAACAAACTGTCTGACCTAGGTGTAGATTCAATAAAAAAAAATACAGCACCGCTGTATGACCAATGTTATTGAACACAAGATTACACAAGTGATTTATAAACTCGTGATACTCTAGTGCAATAATTGTTCCCTGTTAAATGATGGGCATGGGGTTCCCAAATTTTTTTTTACCTAAGGCCCACCTGTTCAGCTACATTAGACACTGCGGCCCACTATTAGCACTGCTTGGGAAAATGTCCAATTAAAATCATTGTATACATTTAAACCTGTAATATTATAAATAAACCTAATATAAGCTGTGCTATAATAATTTGAATAAATATTGTGAAAGATGGAAATCACAAAGTATATGCACCGAGTGAAAAAAAAAAAAAAACCTTTAACTTTAGTAAACTAAATAAATTGCAAAAACTAAACAGACATTTTTATCAGTCAAAAAAAGATATTATTATTATTATTATTATTATTATTATTATTATTATTATTATTATTATTATTATTATTTTTTTCCAACAAAATATATTCTAGCGTTATTTTAAGACGACTGTGAACGAGTCAATAATCAATAAAATAGCAGTGTATCCAAACATTTTAATACATCAATTACCGGTATGTAACAAGATTGATCAGTTTGATTAATAACTTGATTTAGTTAATATTAAAACACACAAAGTACTCAATATTTTAAATGTTAATCACTAATTAGTAACAGAAACGTATTCACCATGGGCATTAATTGAATTTTTAAATGAATGTTATCAAGTACAAAAGTTAGTATGAAAACATTTCTACAAAAGAAAAAACCCATTCCAGCACCTCAAAGCTGAGCCTGCGGTACAAATGCATTCAAACTCCTGCAGCTGCCTTTTTTATTCTTTATACTTTGTAAAACATATTCTTTGGTAGCAGATTCGAGATGTTGTAATTTTATAAATACTGAATACACTGTTTATATCTGCCAGCAGATTGATCACATGACCTGCCTATTGTCAGAGCTCTCGCTCTGCATCCCGCCTACAGGTAGGAAATCTGTTAGCTCTGATTTGGCAATTTCTGCTTTGATTGACAGTCCTCCAATGCTGCCTTGCTGCACTATTTTTCTACAGTTCCAGTTGCCGCCAGTGTCTGCTTTTCACTATTAATATAAGAAAATACACAGAATGTCAATGCTCCCACAATAAGACTGTACTGTATGTGTGCAGGGACTAGGCCTTTCTCATCTCCTGGTAACACAGTTAATAAACAGCTTCCCTGACCATGGCTCTGGATTTATTCAGGGCCATCCCTGGGGTTGTTATCGCTACATTTTATATTCTATTTATCTTATTCTTACATTTTGACATGCTAAATAAGTTATAGGTGGGGTGACCATGTGGCTCAAGGATATTAACTTAGTATTGTAGCATTAGAACCCAGAATCACTCATACAAAGGTCCTACATGCTCTTTACATTTATAGGCACTAAATTAAGCAGACTGTTCTAAAGTCAAACCTTGTTGTGTGTACTTAAGAAACTTCAGGTGAGTTATTGTCACTATCCTGTGCTTTTCACCTTCAAACACGACCCCCTGGTCATTGCTGTTATGAAATTACTCCTTTTGTTTCCAGATCCACAAAATAATTATATCCAACCAGGCTTCAATACATTTGGTGTGGTGAAACAAGTGAAGTTTGAAAGATAGGGTTCTGAAAACTCAATACAGGAGATTGAACCCCCAACACTGTATCAAGCAGCCCCCTGTGACAGACCACGTCACAGCACCGTGCCAGGGCTACTCGATACAGGAGATTCCACCCCCAAAACTGAATCAAGCAGCCCCCTGTGACAGGCCACGTCACAGCACTGTGACAGGGCTACTCGATACAGGAGATTCCACCCTCAATACTGCATCAAGCAGCCCCCTGTGACAGGCCACGTCACAGTACCAGGGCTACTCGATACAGGAGATTCCACTCCCAACACTGCATCAAGCAGCCCCCTGTGACAGGCCACTTCACTGTGCCAGGGCTACTCGATACAGGAGATTCCACCCCAAACACTGCATCAAGCAGCCCCCTGTGACAGGCCACGTCACAGTGCCAGGGCTGCTCAGCTGTAAAACAGGGCTTAAGTACATTAATGTTAATATTTACTGTCGCGCTATAGTCCCTTTCACACTAGCACTCCTACCTGGGTCTAGCAGGGATGAAGAAACATTTGCTCTAATCAACATTTGGGCCAACAGTTCAATCCAGAGACGCTTGGATGGAAGCTTCTGTAAAAAGCTGCTTCCGGTGCATTGATACACGCATTGTTTACTTGCGTATCTCCCCCAGGTCAACCCTGCTTTATCAAAAGCAGTGTGAAATCATGTAGCCGACCCGCATGACACCGGGTCCTGACCCAGGTAGAGGTGATTTTGTTTATTAGACACTGTAGAGCAGATTTTTACACTGTAGAGCTGGTTTTGTTTATTAGGCACTGTAAAGCTGGTTTTGTTTATTAGGCACTGCAGATGTGATTTTGTTTTTTAAGTGTCATGGGATGTGTGCAGATAAAGGGTGGTATATAAATGTAATTGGCAGTTTGGAATGGTTGCTTATTAAGAGAAACTGTTTTTCATAGAAACATATGAAAACAAAGAAAATAATCAAGTCACGACATTGAATAATTCTTATTTCTGAATTAGGGGGTATTAACGTTAGCGGTAAAGTCTTCTGATAAATCTTGGTATACTATATTACTATATGAATTAAAAACACCAAGAATGAACACACGGAGGAAGATTATATAGAGTCTAAAAGTATATTCACTAGGTTTCTTTTAGTATAACTTTGTTATGCTAAATCAGCCTTCTAGTCCCAAATAGCTGGTTAAAAAAAAGAAACATAGCTTTTTACAAATCTTGTATGCCTGTCCCCTTGGAACAGGAGCCACTATGAAGCCAGTCCCTCTCTGGAGTGTGAACTGTCAACGCCCCTCCACCTGAAGGAATGGCTCAGTTATCTTACATTCCGTCATTAAAACCAACAGGGCTCTGTGAAATCATGTTGCGATGAGATTAAAGAAATCTATTCAGTTTAATAAAAGACAGCTGGAAAAGAGTGACAAATTGCTCTGTTTAGCTTGTTAATTGCTGTTCAGACACCCAAGCAACTTAAACCAAAGCCTGTCTGGGTCTAATTGCAATTCAGATCAGACACACATTTAAATACAGCAGCACATGACATGCTGCACTTTCTTGCTGCAGCACCATCATTTAAAAATTCAGCTCTGCTCTGAATCTTGTGGCTCTGGCAACAAGCAATATTTAACCCTCACAAGGACACTTCGGAAAACTGACTTTCCTGGTAACCCGGGGTCCAACCAGACCCCAGCAATAAAACAACATGTACTGGAGTAACTGACTGAATGAAAATATGTCTATGAACACTTTATTGTGCTTTTCCTCTACTTCTAGCCATCGTTTGGTATAATGTGTTGTTTATGCTATGCAAAATGGATAAGATGCCAATAAGCACAGCTGTCTCCTAGCAAGTGAAGGTACCACTGTTTTCTGGATGCTGTAGTTTATTCTAGGAACATGTCACAGGCATGTGAGATATCATTGGAAAGTCCCATCCCTCCTCTTTCATTTTGTATATGGACTGTGCTCCTTGCACTTTCCGTTTTTGAGTTACAGGTACTTGAACACACCTACCGCTCTGCTGCGCATCACAGCAATGGAGCACTGAATGAGGAGGTGGTAGAAAGTATGCATACGGGCATGCCTGACATCAATGGAAATAGCAAAGCCGGCGCTTTTAAATGACATTGAAACCGGAACGCTATCTGTTGAAGCAACCGAGTAATAAGCAACAAACAAAACTTGGGAGCCGACTCATGTCACATGACTCAAGCCTTAGTTTTGGTTTGCTGTAGTTTTGCTTATGGAAAACTAATTGGAAAACTCTAATTATGTACTTTCAAACAAGCCTTGAACCAGGAATTATGGTGCTATTACAGTGCCTGAGATTCACACTATAAGGTCAGGCCCGCAGATACACTACACCTGTATGGACCCCAAACCTAAAATAATTTGGGAAATTGAACCAGGCTACCTGAACTAGAATTATCCTTTGCATAGTGTAACAGGATGGGTGCCTGACAACTACCTAAAAGGAAACAAAAATCAAGTCACTAGACCCACATAATAACTGATACTAAAGCACTGTAGGGTCTGAATGGATCCCAGGTTACCTTAACTCTAGGAGATGACTTTGATGTGAGATTTACATGAAACTAAAATAATTGTTTTTTAGACAGAAGATATTTAAAATATTTCCAAGGGATTATCTATTTATATTTATGCTAAATCCTTGAGACCAGGCTATGTTATTGTCTAAAGGTCTATCCTTTTACTTGAAATCAAAAGAATTAGTCTAGCTTTGGTAAAAAGTGAAGTTTGTGTGGTTGCTGTTTCATTGTGTTGGGTTAAAGTACACACACATACAGTGTGTTCCAATAATCTCTGACTAAAAAAATCTGTAAAAAAAAAAAAAAACTGCTTAGACAATTGTATCTGAAAGGTCTGTGTAAGACTAGGAGTGTGTTATACAAGTCTGGAGAAGGTTTAACGAATCTGACCACCATGAACAGTGTGACAACAGGACACATTTTGAACGAGGACCCTATATTAACAAACACTGTATTTACTATAATGTGTATGAAATGGAGATGGTTAATTTCCACAAAAGCCACTAAACTGAGCAAAACAGTAGAATGCACCATTTGCCAGCATTCATTAAGGTCTTTCTCATTTCAACAAATTGCTTAAAGAATCATAACACCATAGAAACGGCTTCATAATGTCATATAAAACACTTCAATCAAAACCAGAACGACGTCAAGGAAACAGTGTTTTAAAAAAAACACATTGTTTTAACTCATTTCAATTAGTTTATTATCGGCAAGAGATCCACAGCTGAGAAGCTGAATGGATCCCTAATTGAACTGCAGGTCTGAGAAATACAATTAGATAAACTGACAGCCATTCGTTTTACCGATGGATGATGCTACCATCAACACAAGCTTGACTACTGTATTCCTTCTAATTTAAGACGCAGTCCAAATTTCCCGCTCTCAATTTGAGGAAAAAATAAAACATCCAATAAATATGCATTTATAAAGATACAACCTCAGTTGCGCATGTGGAGGCAGTTTGCAGCCGTCTGCTATCACACAGAGCATTGCAGTTATGTGCTGCTTCTCATTATTTACACCTGTTTTTCTCCCAATTTGTGAACTGTGGTGTTGCATGTTACGTCAAAATCATGAGCCTTTCCGATCTGTCCAAGCTGGTACTGTTTGCTAAAAACGCTGCCATTATAAAAGCTTCTCTTTGAATTCCTCATGAAGCTAATGATGCTTCTTTAAAAATGGCTGCCCGTATGTCATGGATGATTCGAGATCGGGCAGTGGCGTCTTTGTTCGTCTTTTCTCAGCAGCCAGTCACGTTGCCGTTTGTGTACTCGGGTAGTCACGTCTTTTCTTGGCGATTTTAATACACGCATCACTATACTGTACTCAAATTTAAGACACAGGCTATTTTTGAGAGCAAAAAATGGTTCTTAAATGAGTCTTCAATTCTAAGGAATATGGTATTTAATAGAATATCAAGATAATTCAATTCAAGATATGTAAACAGGCGTTTAGAACTACTGAATGTAAACACTTAGAAATATAATATCTGAGTACGCTGACGTGTGTGTACGTGTTCCTTATTGTGCTGTAGAAGTGACATCAGTTTTTCTATAGGTAAAGGAAAAGATGATAGTGCTCAAGTTATTTTATCTTTTTGTGGTTTTGGCGGTGGGAGTTAGGATTCTAATGTAGTGGGAGTCTATGCTTTGTCCTTACTGCGATAGCGTGGTTCATTTTTTGTATTACTGGCTTTGGTCGTGAGTTATTTCTAGAGTAATAAGCCTAATTCAGTACATTCTGCTGCAGGAAAGAGTTAGTATGGGAGCACTGATACTCCAAAACCAGATGGTATGGAGCCTTAGGGTGCTAGGTAGCACACATACATAACAGAGTGTCTAAGTCATATATAACTGATAATGTAAGTGTGACTGATTGCAAAGCAGAATGGTCAGAATGTTGTTGGACATCTGTCTAGATAATTAAAGAAGGAATCCTACAATGCTGCACTGAAATTCCAAGGTGAACTCTTGAACCCAACTTTGGAAGTTTTCCAGCACATTGATGACTCTCTTTGTCACATATCATTGCTTTTAATATGAAAGAAACCACTTTGAAATGTAATAACTCCTTTATGCATTGAAACACTGACATGCATGCCATGTGTTTCATTAAGAAAACTAGTTCTTTGTTCTTCCATTATACAGAAAAGATGCCCAAAGAATATAATATTTAAACGTCTTAGTTGTAGTTGTAGTTTTTTTCTGCTTTATTTGGTTGTAAAATGTATGGATTTGTTTATTTTAGCAACAGGACATATCACAGAGATTGATATTCTGCACAGATGAGCTACCACTGGATATGTCTGCCAATAACACCTTGAGGGGCCTGCAATTCCATCTAACTTTATTGCGTTGATATAGCTACTGTATGTGGGTTGTTCATATGATTAAATTATGGTTATAAAGACTGCAGTAGAAAAACGGTCTTGTCAAAAGGTGTTGTGTGTCCCTGTGTCTGTCTTGACAGTTGAACTATTATCCAAAAAGGGCCCGTATTAAAACATGAGAGTATCTGCATCAGGACCCTGGAATTGTGTTCCCATAAAACTCCTGTAGAATTGATTTACTTATTGGAGTCATACATAAGAATTACTATTGGCTCCTTAAAATAAATTTTTTGTCTTTTGTGAAGTGTCTTTGATAAAGTCATTGAATGTGTCTGCACAGACAAAAAGACAGGTCATTTTCCCTGTTGCATCTTTTACTGAGGATGTACACAAGACTGCTCTACTGTGTCAACTGTGTCATTTTACAACCTGACGTTCCACCTTATTCAGGGGAGGTTTGGAAAACTTTGCTGGGCTTTTAAATACCCGTTTCACAGCAAGTGGGGGCTGGCTCTCCTTCCAATAACAAGCTTGTATCACCCTTGTAAACTAAACAAGACTAGAAACATGGGCTCTTCTCTTTTTCTTATTTATTGTTCTCTTTTATTTATATCTATGTGAGCGCACCTCAATCCTGACTTGATCACCCCAGATATTCAGTGTGGCAAAGCTTGTTGAGCTTATTATTTCTCATCACTTTCAAAATTGAGAAAGCAAATTTATTGCAGAAACTGAAACTAAACTGCATTTTTTTTTTTTTTTTTGCTGCAATTTATGCGACTACAGTGTCTCTATTTATCAATAATTTGGTAGCAAAATATTACTGAAAAATAATAGGTCCCGCTCACATTCTCCTTTGCTAATACGGGATTGGCATATCTTCTAATTTCTCATATCTCTGGCCAACCAGTGGCTCGTTGCTATGGTTTCACCCATGGTAAGTGCGTGGTCTATGTTGAGAGGACATGCTGAGACCGAGATCAAGACCAGACGTTTCGAGATCAAGACCAAGACCTCAAAATATGATTTTGAGCCCAATATGATTTTGAGACTTCAGCAGATGAATTCAAACCCAAATGTAAAAGACATAAAAGGGCTAGTGAATTAGGCTGCTGAGCTGCTTAGCTCCCAGTGTTTTTTTTAACGTGATTTGGCAATGCATTTTTCCAAAGTAAGGCACCCTGTAATTAACAATCATAACCAACTGGCAATTATCAAAACAAATACCAAATAACCTGCTATTATGCCAACGTAATTAAAAAATGGAATTCATTTTTCTGTCTCTTTGTATTGAGTTTGGCTGAATCCAATTTTTCCTGCCATAACACTTTAGATTCACTCTCTGTGCAGCTGGTATTTGGGTACCACCTTACTCTATAGATATTTTATCTAAGTACAGCTGGTAAACAAGATTGCAACTTTTTCATTGTCCCCCTGCAACACTCTGCCCCCAGTGGATGTAAGAAATACCACATTTCTCTTACGATCTATTTCTAAGTGCAGAACACTGGCGCACTAAGAGTGGTCACAGGGTCAACAGACTTCACAAGAAAAAACTTAGTGGTTTATGCAAGCCATGTTTATTAACTAGTTGCAATAGTTCCTCTGTCCGACCTCAAAGGGGAAAAGGGGGCAACGTTTTTAATCAGAATTTCTGTTTTTGTTCATGTGGAACTCAACAAGAAAAGACTATTGATCTTTCTGGATGCACTGTAGCTTACTGCATCAAGATTTTCTTTTAAATTGTAATGAGTTATTGAGTCTCAGGACAGCTCTGTGTGAAAAACAGATAAAAACAAACTACACTCTGTGTCTGTGATCAACATGCCAATGTAGAGAATTATTCACATCCTCCACCATACAGTCTCTATGAAACAGGGTGCAGAATACGTATTAAAGGGCTTTACTTTTTACATCTCTATCTGCTTGGAAATTGAGACCCGGTTTTATATTATTATACATTTTTATTAGATTTCAAACCAATGTTTTTACTATATATCAACATAACATTTAACATTTTTGTAAACTAGTAGTTTGCAGTAAAAAAAAAAAAAGTGCCCCTGAAAATAAGGCACATGTTTAATATGATTATTCATCTGAAAAAAGTAACTTTGCCACAAGCACTTTTACGAACTGCACGGCAACGGCATGAGCAAGTAATAAGTGATTATCAGGGATATAAGGAATTTGTTTTGATGCTGAATAACGTGCAACAATACGGATTGTCTCGGCTGTCGGAGAATTTTTAGTTTTACACTTGCGGCAGTGCAAAAATCATGCCAGCTTTTTTTTTTTTTTGTTTGAGAACCAAACCAATACACTTATCATATAATCAACACGGGCAATGCTGCTTTAAATTTAGTAAACATACTTGTTCAATGAAACTGCTTCTGGTGAACGAGGCGCACTGTCAGTGTCACATTTATACGTAGCTGAGGTTTACTTCACTATCCTTGTGTACTGTTACTATTGAACAAGCTGTTGAAGGTGCCGAAAACAATAAAAAAAAAAAAAAATTTAAAAAAAACACCTAAAGATCGGGTCGATGAGTTTGGCAACAGCCATCCAGATGACAAAGGCTAACTCGGAGATAAACTAGTATGAATACAGCAATGCGCCGCCTATTGGACTGCGGTGGAACCAGAGTAAGGGTCTCCACACACCAGACACCATGCAATTTCTTAAATTACAATGAGTCACCTTTGTAGCGACATGACCACACACCAGCAGTGACACAGAGGCGATGTAACAGGTTTGAAATCTGTCAGATCTATACAACTGTTCAAAATTGCTATTCATAAAACTATGATCAAGACTGGTACATATTCGTCAACAGGATGTACAAATGATGGTATTTCAACATATATGGCAATAAATTATACACTCCAGTTCATTCGAAATAGACTCATATATATTGTCTTTCAAATCTGTATCTTTATAATTGCGATGGCCTTTGTCATAAGTTCTGGGTATTTTTTCAACAAGTATTATTGTTTTCCCCGTCATTCTGGATACTGCTTCACCCTGCTGGACCACGTGCATTGAAGCTGTTCTCCAATTGCTCAATTCCCTAGTTGACGCTGGTCAAACTGCAAAAAACAGGATTCAATCCTATTTATTTTGCGCCGCTCCTGCATCCCCTGTGGTGTGAAAGATACGTCGCAAAAGAATAGGCTCTATTCATTTTGACGCATCACTGCACAGTCCCGTTCATGAGTTCCTGAAACACACATGCCCAAAATGTTGCATCCCATCCATCAGATACTAAACAAATCGATGGTTAACACGAAGGCAAATAAACTCCAGGGATGTGCGTCTCTGTACATTGTGATGAACGTTTAAACTCTATACTGGATAGCTGTCTGCTGTGTGGATGCGTGCATTTGCTGCCGAGTGACAGGCAGGAGATTGAGAGGGAGGTACACAGGATTTATTAGATATCAACACACTGCACAGCTCACGTGACACTACCAGCAATGGCAGCGCACGGAGCACATGCAACACAGTGTATGAAAACTTTGGTAGGATCTACATTCTCTCTGTTCAATAATAAGGTAACGTTGCTGAAGAGGTTGCTCATGGCGAATAAACAGTTAGGATGGAAATGTGATGGGCAGATATGTGATCCCTGGTGATCATATTGATAGGAACAGTGGAACTGGTGCAGCGTGAAGCAAGCAAGGTGCAAGTGAATTTGGAGGTGGATAGGTTTTAGTACTTCTTCGACCTCTTGGCCCAGTCGCTTTGGAACTGATCAGTCAGGAGCCAGTACTACACGCAAAGGCATGTGCTGGCCATGAGTCCAGTGTGAGGAGGGCAAATACAGTAACCAACATTGTAGCCAACATGACACTCTTATTAAATGGCTCCACACTAATTGTGTGTACCTTTAGACATTAGAAATGTCACTGCACTGGGTCAACCCTTCCTCAACTTGTTTAATTAGCACCATCATGATCTAGTGCCAAACAAACAAACAAAAAAAAGAAAGATTCTTTTACGAACAGGCTGACTCTTATTTTTTTCAAATGTCAATAACTTGACATTTTCACGGCTTCCTTCATCCTTGACAGAACCATCACACACTGACTGTGGAATCCAACAATAAGAGATCGGGCCCTGGTTTGAAGCAATTGCAAAGGCAATTACTGAGAGGAGAGGAACCATTGTAACCACATAAAACTAGCAAGAAACAGTTTAGTTGGGGGTTGGAGCAGTTAAATGATTGATTGATCTAGTTTCTTTATACAGTAGTACCTCGCTAAACTTAAGGCAGACAGGTTGTCCGAAATAATGAGGTGCTCAGTTTAAGAGAAATAAAATACATAATCACACACACATTTATATAGTGCTTCATTTATGCTAAATGTATAAATCATTGCGCTGAAATAGCACCAATGTGTTCCCTGTGCACAATCCATTATGAAAAAAAAAAAGATTATAAACTGAAACTAAAATGCTAAATAAACACGAGAACGCTTAAATTCAGACACTTACTGTAAATCTCAAGAATAACCAGGTGCCTTTGGCTAATGACCGAATGTCTTGCTTTCTCGCATTGTAAGGCTTCAGGAGTCCTGTGTAACTCCCAATGTCACAAGAGTCTACCATGCTGCAGTAAATAACTAGTAAATCTATCTATTCACTGCCTGTCTTTGTGGCTTTTTGTGTCATAATCAAAGTGTGATTTTCTGTTGAAAAAACTAAGGTCCTGAATAATTTAATTTGCATTTACAGAATGTTCTTTTTCATCAAACTACTACATATTTGGAGTACAATATCCTTCAACACCATTGTGAATTGTTTTATACGCAAATTTACCAGAATGTTGGTTGTTCTATATAAGTGGATCACAATATTGTTCAGTACCATGTTGAACTGGTTTCAACTGCTCAATTGTGCATTACAGTATGCAGGAATAAATATGTTGTTCGACAATGTTTTTTGTTAATGGAACATACCTAAGTGGAAACAAATATATTCTTCGATATTAATGATTATTTTGTTAATTGACAATGTCTAGCCAAGAATAAATACATTCTTCAATGATATGCCTGCATTTACCAATATGCCTTGGTTTATTCATAAGATTAACCAGTAAATGTCTGAAAAACAATGTATTTCTTCAGAATTTTGGACAATTACCACCTATTTTTGGTAAATCTTGACATTTACCGGTAAAACTTACGATTGACCAGATTCTGACTTTTACCGTTACACATATACAGTCATTTTTCAAACCATACTCTAGGAGTCTTTTCAGAAGCAGGACAAGTGGGTGAAAAGAGTTATTAGTTAGTAAGCCTGATAAAGATAAACACAGCAATAGGAGAATTATATAAAAACACACACAAGTGCATAAACAGGTAAGAAATGAAATCTGAAAATGTCAGTTGTATGTTTCATCAAACTGATAAAGATGTGTTTATTGTTGCGCTCCTGTCCTCACATGCCTCAAGAAACACCAATGCTGGCAGCACCACTTCAACATAATGCAAGCCCTGAAACAAGCCTAACAGTAGGAGTGCTACTCTGATGTTCAAATGCTTTAGTAGCGAGCCAAGTCTTTGAGTGCGGTCATCTTTCCACATGGTGTGGTGGCTTTAGTGTCACTGAACCAGAAAAGTGTTGGCTGAAACTTGTCCTTAAAAAGAAAGACTATTTCATTTACATTTCCCTAATATTGGATTTTTTTTATCCTATTATAGGTGTCCTGCTTGCTATTTCTGATTAGATCATTATTTGCCACGCTTACTAACTATTCCAGACAAAATGCTGCTGATTAGACTCCACGAGGAGGACTGTTAGGAAGCAATTCCTAACTTCAGGCGCAGTGTTAATAGGAATAGGTTTTGCTGTGGATGAGAAGAAATGATGCAAGTCCAAACAATAGCGAATCATACAGAACAGACATAATAGGATTTTAAACAGATAAGAAATTACATCTTAGGTCTCTGTAAATGATACCCCTTTTACCTGGACAAAACAAAAGCACCATTAAATCACAAGTAAAGCATTCTGTGCATGTCATCTCAAAGTCAAAGGCTTGTACATAGGCATACTGTAGAACTGAAGCTTCATGATAAATGTTTTCCACAGTAAAAGCCTATCAAAGTGTAATAAAACACAATGCAAGCAAAGGTAAGCATCATAAAGCACAGAGCACTGTAAAGAACATTAAAAACCATGGCAAACCAGAGGAAACTATGGAAAATGCATAGTATAGCCAAGAGAAAACTACAAAATAAGCATGCAAAATAAACATATCAGCTCTAAACATGCTAATCTCATTTACAAAAAGCAGAACCAATCACCCATACTGGCACTGATGGCTTTTAATATTGTATTTATGTGTCGCACACAGGATGGATTCATCCCCTGTGCTATCACATAATGAAAAGGAACACATTTGGATTTAGATTTTGGACATTGTGGATTGAATAATGTGCCAGCAATGTCCGTCGTTCAGTCATCAGCTATTATCTTTGTATTGCTGTTCCGACCAGATCAGGAGTATTTAACGGTCAACTCCACTACAATATAGGAACCTTTCCCAAAGAGGTGGACAATCAGTAACTGCATTTCACTGAATAACTCAACAAAACCCTTTTCTTTTACAGTCATGTTGCCTTGTGCCTTTTGTATATTGGTTAAACCCATTCTGGATGGCTCTTGCTGCAGATATTCTAATATTGTCTTACAGTGTGTTAAGACGCTTTGACAGAAGTACTGGAGGTGCTTCTCCATTCTAGTTACCTGCCACACATATGTACAATATGTAACCCAGGCTAGATCAGAGTTCCAAAGCAGAAGCCAAACTGTTTTCATTCTTAATAGCATTCTTAATAGCAGTTACAACTATAAAGACTGAATTGCATGCCTGCCAGTCTGTGGCAGGCAACTAAAGCAATGAATACTCGAGAAAGGATCAAGGAACAGTAAAGAAATAAAATGTAATTTGAAGACCCTCTTCAAATAGATATGACTGTATACAATAAAACATGCAAAGCTAAAAAAAAAGTGCTGACTCCTACATACTATAACAGTTTTACATAGATTCTACAAAATCCTATGAAACAATACATAAAAGTAATGCAGAATATGCATACACTGTATGACATTACTACAGGTGTTTCTGGTAGCTCCTTCTGATATTACGTTTTCTTTTTTTTTTTAAAGGAAAATATATATGTAATTATTATAACTACATCTTCACGGGTAGCTTTGATTTTTTGATCAACAATTATTCTGCACGTATATAAATTGCTTATCTAACAATGACATTGTTCTGTCTTGGTGAACTTGCCTTCAAAACGCACCTAATAAAAGCAGTGGGAGTGTTATATAAAAGAGTAAGATCTCCCCCTACTGGCAGCTTTGAGAATAACTCGACAAACTTTTCGAACACGACAGAAATTCCACAGAAAGCTGCTTCTGCTGATGAAAATGAAAACACAGTTCTGGTGAAAATTAACCAACAATTCTATATACCGACTGTTCATTTCAAAAGGACTTATAAAACAATACACAGCATATTGTTTAGCGATATAATAAACCTCTACATAGAAACTTTAAATTGCATATTCCATCTGTAGTGTAGGTGATGTCCAAGTCATGTACGGTTCAGTGCATATGAAATGGTTACCCTTTAAAACCAATAGCACAACGCCAAAAATAACGATTAATCACACACATTGATGCAACAGCACAGCGAGCAGAACTAGCTCTCCATTACTTTAACTTCCCGAATAGAAACTGATATGCAGTAATTAAAGACATCACACCGTGGAACAAAAAACAAATAGATAAACGCCATATACAAACAACTGAATTGTTCCTTTGATTTATACAGGGGCGACTATTGAACACTACTATCTACACTGCCACAGGTCATATGAATTATCGTTTTTTAAATGGTGCACATAAAACCGCTAACGAGATCTCAAACTACACTGGCATCGTGTTAACAAACAGCTCAATCACAACTGATGTCAATAGCTGCAGCATTAAAACAACATTTGCGAATTTAGTTGGCAAGACCTGACCGAGTTCAGTTTTTAAAAAGTGATGGCTACTCGATGTCAGGAGCTTTCCGTGATGCCAACAAACGGCAGTGTAATTCAGGCAGGCTTTTTTCAATATTAAAACAGGAAGACTGTTTAACAATCGCCTAGATAATCCATTATAAACCCGGATTACAGTGGCGTTCTGGTATCATAATTCGACAAGAAACGGGACACAGATTTCGACTTGTGTCAGCGGATTCTGCGCAACCTTTCCCTGTGTCGTTTGCAAGGCGAGACGGCATCTCTATTGATTTAATGCAAAAAAAAAATGTTTTGTTTAGAGGGAAAAAAAAAACTGCTAATATTGAAATATTCAGATCTGTCCACAGAAAGATTGCAAGAACAAAAAATACTTAACATTTCGATTTAAGCGTGCTTGAATAATACCCCCTTATACGTACCATTCTTAAAATGCAAGTTTATGTGCGCTATTAGGTAAGACTTGTTCATAGTGGTCAATAAACTGAAATAGTGCTTGGACTGATACCAGATCTAGCTCCAATCTGTCTCCCCGGCTTCACTACGCACAAATCATCCGGCGCATCGCGGTCAATTCTAGGTTTAAAACCTGCAGTTTCAAACGAACAGAATCCAGTGTCTACTGTAAACCCTCACACGTGAGACGACACACACAAAATGTGTATTTTAATGTTCGTAATTTGTTTTCTGAATTGATTCCATTTTCAGAAATCAAAGAGGATTAATGTTCTCGCTTTATAGCATAATGATGCTAAATTGAATTAAACGAACGTGCTTCACAACAACTATTTTAGTTGATGTAAGCATGCACCTTTACGTACAGAATGTGCAGGGAACACCTTGTAGGTGACGATACGGTTCAATTGTATTAGTTTATCTGTTACATTGTGTTTTCAATGCTTGCAATATATGTATGTATAGATAGGCAGCTTACCTAAAATCGATTCTCCCCTATGGCTGGGATCTGAAGTCCCCTGCGTTTTTTATTCTGTTACAGGAAAACTTCTGCGGTTGAAACCCGTGTATCCACTGTTCATGCTGACAGCCGGGGCTTTGATGCTGAATTGCGGATGATTTGGCAGACCTTCGCATGCTCAGGAGAGAAAAATCAGTTTCTGACTGATCAGGTTGCAGACATCAGTAGAGAGAGAGAGAGCGATTGGAGAAAAAAAAAATCCTATTTGTTTTAATGCGATCGGGAGCAAAGGCGCAGGTGGGATAGCGCTGTGCAGATCAGGTGAGTGAAGGCGGCAGGATCTGTAGACTGTAGCAGACTGAGCCAGTGTGCATGTAATCAACGTGAAAGGGGATAGAGATAGGGGGAGGGACTGAAACTGCAGTTTTGTTTTATTACAGGATGGTTGTGCCAGACACGAGGGGGTGGGACTCGATCACACAACTTGATACAACTGAATAGGGTAGGCAGCTAAACAAAAAGGAGGGAGTCTGTCGTGATTGTGAGAAAATAGGGTTGCGTTTTTGGTATTCAAAAGCGTTTATATTAAAAGTGCATTGCAAAATGGGAGTTCTATTCAACTCCCTAGCGAATGTTAACAAACACGGCATAAAAAATACAATAGTCTAGGCGAATGAATGTGTTGCTCCCAACAGTGACTCTTTTTCTGCTTAATAAAGAAAAGGCAGGGTTCAGCCATACTGAGACTGCTGTAAAAGCAAAACACTGAACACGGCCGGTAGGACAAATCTGTGCACCTCAGTTAGCGACTTGTGTTGTGTGGGAATATCCGGACGAACTGATTTGAGACGAATGCACTATATAGAAAGTAATAATAATAATAATAATAATAATAATAATAATAATAATAATAATAATAATAATAATAATAAGGTCAGAAAGGGCCTCAGTGGCTGTTAGATTGATTCAGTAAGCTGTAGCCATTCATAGCACGTAACTAAAAAAAATAAATAAAAAGTCTGCAGGCAGTCAAAACGATTTCAAGTGTGTTTCTGCTTGCACAGCTGATTAGGCAAAGCTTTCGGTCAAGAAATCGGTCGGGGCGTTTCAAAATTGATCGGTTGCACAGAGGAATACATCAAAGTGACCAGGTGCCAATGCAGAGGATCAATCCAATAGGAAGAATGTGTAAAAGAAATGGGACAACTTGCTAGAATATGCATTGAAGCTGCACACGCCAGAGTAAAAGAACAGCTCGTGAGCGACCAGTATCACAAACTGTTCGTTTTCATTCTTCGAAACTTTGAGATGTTCGGGCATTTCAACAATTAAAACATCTTCACCTTTCTTGTTTTTTTTTTTTTTTTTTTATATTTACCCGAATCCAGGAATGTATTCAACAGTAAAATTGTGCTTACATTTAATCACGGTCTGCTTTTTAAAAAAAAACAAAAAAAACAAAAAAAACGGTAAAAATGGATTCAGTAACTCCAGTTCAATATTTCTCTTTATATTTTTCCCGTTTTGCAAAGAGTCGTGGCCCGTGCTGATGCTACGCCCTTGAACATATCTAGGTGTGCTTCTGATTGTGAGCTGGCTAGCTACAGAGCTCAGCCCAGCCCCCTGCCTCTTCAACACACTTAAGAATTCCTTTGGGACAACAGTGACAGGCAGTCAAGCACACATGCTTGCTGCATGGAACAGCACGATCTGCGGCAAAATAACACATGCATTCAAGCAACACTCAAATGGTGTTGTTGATGCTTCAACGTGGGGTAGTGTTAGGGTTTAACACATTATCTGGGTTATTGAAATCAGACAGAAAAGCTGTTAAAGATGTAGACTTGTAAATATGATATTAGTATAATAGGCATATTATTTGTTAAATGTAAGCCGCTCCAGACTGCTGAAATACTTAACTTTCTGCACTCAACCTGGAAATATCCAGTTGTATATTCCCTTAGAGAATAGCGTTTGCATGTTAATAGGCAATGGGATCATATCTAGCCCAAGGTACAGCGTTTAAGACATACAGACCTTACTGTGCAACTATTGGCTTTTGAAACTAGCTTTCAAAAACATTGAAAGTTGGACTTAAAACATTGTTCATGATGAGTAAGGGTTAGTTTCACAGACCCTGATTAGCACTAATCTGGGACTACCTCACCCGAGATAACATACTTTATATAGTCCAAGATTAGTGCTAATAATTAAGGTCAGTGAAACCAGCCTTCAATATTTAGGATTATACCCTAGTATTACATTTAAATTATGGCGCTGATAAAAAACATGAAAGCAAATTACATCTATGATAAAGAGACCTATTCATGTGTCTGTCATGTTATAAAGTGGTATCTCCACATTACCACAGTTATCACAGTTTGTGCTATTTAATACTTTGTTATGAAAGTTTCTATAAAAGGTGGCAGTGCCAAAATTAGCATTTATTCCTAGGGACAAACGTGTGTTAGTCCATTACAAAAATCACATTTGAATTAGTATATATACATTGTGCTAGATTCTGCAACTCACACGGTTCGTTGCCCCTTTAATATGTAGACCCAGGACAGAGCTTCAGTTTAAGTGCTGGCGTGCTATTTTTAAAAACAAGCTAACAAAATAAACAAAACACAAAATAAATACCTAGCTCTTTCTAGAGCCCTAACTAAACAAAAACCTAAACTATAGAACAGGACAGCCAAGCTGTTTACCTGCAACCCAAATTAACAAAAACAAAACACGCCAACAAGGCTTTACACGATACCTTTTCTTCTTATGGTTGAAAGCACCATCACCAGGATCTTCACACTGCAGCATTATATATATATATATATATATATATATATATATATATATATATATATATATATATATATATATATATATATATATATATATATATATATATATATTTGGCTTGATTCATGCCAATGCTGCCCGATTCCAGCCTGGCTGAAGCACCCGCAGATCATCACCGATCCTCCACCACATTTCACAGTGGGTGCGAGACACTATGGCTTGTAGGCCTCTCCAGGTCTCCGTCTAACCATTAGACAATCAGGTGTTGGGCAAAGCTGAAAATTGGACTCATCTGGGGGGTGCTTCAGCAAGGCTGGAATTGGGCAGATTTGTCTTTGTGAAGAACGCATGAATCAAATTAAGTACAAGGTTGTCCTGGAAGAAAACTTGCTTCCTTCTGCTCTGACAATGTTCCCCAACTCTGAGGATTGGTTTTTCCAGGAGGACAATGCTCCATGCCACACAGCCAGGTCAATCAAGGTGTGGATGGAGGACCACTAGATCAAGACCCTGTCATGGCCAACCCAATCTCCAGACCTGAACTCGATTGAAAACCTCTGGAATGTGATCAAGAGGAAGATTTTTGCACCAGGAGTGGCATAAAGTCACCCAACATCAATGTGAAAGACTGGTGGAGAGCATGCTAAGACGCATGAAAGCTGTACTTAAAAATCAGGGTTATTCTACCAAATATTGATTTCTGAACTCTTCCTAAGTTAAAACATTAGTATTGTGTTGTTTAAAAATGAATATGAACTTATTTTCTTTGCATTATTCGAGGTTTGACAACACTGCATCTTTTTTGTTATTTTGACCAGTTGTCATTTTCTGCAAATAAATGCTCTAAATGACAATATTTTTATTTGGAATTTGGGAGAAATGTTGTCAGTAGTTTATAGAATAAAACAAAAATGTTCATTTTACCCAAACACATACCTATAAATAGTAAAACCAGAGAAACTGATAATTTTGCAGTGGTCTCTTAATTTTTTCCAGATATATATATATATATATATATATATATATATATATATATATATATATATATATATATATATATATATAGCTATGTTGCATTGTTCTACTCTCATGCATTATGAACATCAACAATTTACTCAAAGCCTCCACTAGTGATTTCTACTATTATTAACCTTGACTTCCATAAAGAGAGAAAAACATTGAGTGAAATAGAACACATCACTCGATTTTCAAGGTGTGGAATCCGAAGCATAATCAACAAGTACAGTGAAACATCATCTGTAATTGACAAACCCAGGACTGGAAGACCCAAACAACTATCCAACAAGGATGAGCAATACTTGAAGATAATATCCTTAAGGAAAAGAAAGAAGACAAGTGTTGAATTGACAACAGAGCCAGCAGAAGGCACGGGCGTTTCTGTTCATCAAATCAACAGTATGAAGGTATTGCAGTAACAATGCCTTTGTTGAGAGGGGAACAAGACTAAAAGGACAAACTATGCACAAGAACACAGAAACTGGACTCTGGAACAAGGTGCTTTGGACTGTATAAAGACAATGGGCACCTGTTCTAATCAGTGAGTTCTTCCTTGGGTTAAAATATACTCCTCTCTGCAGATAAACAACAGCAACCCTTGCTTTTCAATTTTAAGTAGCTAGGCCTCAGCACACTTGACCGCGCTAGCCAAAATCCCTTTTACTAGAAATGTTATATATATATATATACAGTGCCTATAGAAAGTCTACACCTCCTAGAACTTTTTTCACATTTTGTTGTGTCAGTGCCTCAGAGTTTCATACATTTAAATGAGGATTATTTTTTTTTTATCTACACTCCATATTCCACACTGCTAAGGGGCCACTCTTCTTGTTCCTTAGCCACTCCAGTGTAGCTTTGGCTGTGTGCTTTGGTTCATTGTCATACTGAAAGGTGAACCTCGTCCCAGTTTCAGCTTTCTTGCAGAGGGCAGCAGGATCTTGTCTGTACTTTGCTAATTTTCCCTTCTGTCCTGACAAGTGCCCTAGTCCTTGCCGGTGAGAAACATCCCCTAACATGATGCTGCCACCACCATGCTTCACAGTAGGGATGGTGTTCTTTCGGTGATGCGCTGTGTTGGGTTTGTGCCAAACATAACGCTTTGCATTAAGACCACAAAGTTCTATTTTAGTTTTGTCAGACCACAAAACTTTTTGCCAAATGGCTACAGAATCTCCTATTTGTTTTTTTGCATACTTCAAATGGGATTCAAGGTGGGTTTGCTTGAGTAATGGCTTCCTTCTTGACACCTTACCATACAGGCCAGATTTGTGGAGTGCTTGGGATATTGTTGTCACATTCACACTTTGACCAGTCGGCCATAAAAGCCTGTAGCTCTTTCAAAGTTGCCATTGGCCTCTTGGTAGCCTCTCTGATCAGTCTCCTTCTTGCTTGGTCATCCAGTTTGGAGGGATCTGATCTAGGCAGTGTCTTGTGGTGCTGTGCACCTTCCACTTCTTAATAATCATCTTGACTGTGCTCCAAGGGATATTCAAGGCCTTTGATATTTTTTTATACCAATCCACTTATATGTGCCTTTCAACAGTGCCTTGGTCTTTGCTTTGAAACGCACTACCCAGCAGAGGAACCTACAGGAAATGCTGAATTTATCCTGAAATCATGTGAATAACTACAATTTAACACAGGTGGAGGCCACTTGGAGTGTGATTTTGAAGGCGATTGATTACACTTTAGCTAATTTACGATTGCTATTACAAGGGGGGTGGACACTTATCCAACCAAGCTATTTCAATTTTTATTTTTAATTAATTTTCTGTAAATTTCTAGAATATTTCTTTCACTGGAAGTTGTGGGGTAGGATGTATAGATAAATGAAAAATAAACTATTTTAATGCATTTTAATTCCAGGCTATAAGGCAACAAACGGTGAACATTTTGAAAGGGGGTGTAGACTTTCAATAGGCACTGTATATGTTTTTGCTGAAAAGATCTAACTTTTCAGTATATTTAACATGTCAAGAGAAAGTATGTTTGAAAAAAACAGTGGAGGTACTTGTAGGTTTTTGATGCCATGGTAACTACACTCACTTATTTCTATTTAAATCTATGAATGTGTATGTCTGATGACTGCAATGGCAAAGAAACTAGAATTAATACAAATTTGGCTTCTTACCTCTCAAAGTACAAGAAGGAGATAGTTGTTGACATTTGTTGACATTATGAACATGTCAACAATTTGCAGATAACATTGGAATGTGTCCGCATATGATATTTATAAAAGTGCAGACAGATGTGGTCAAAATGTCGACAGCTGTGCCAAAAAGTGTCAGTATTTGAGCTGCCCTGTAAATTGTAGATTGCATAGCTGTCACTTCAACATAAAATGCTTAACGAAGAACACTTCTCAGTTGCATGACAAACAATCAGATGGACAGTCTTTAGTAAACACAGCAGAACAAATCCAGATATAAACCACGCAATTCTAGGAGACAGAGGACTAAAGAATGACTGAACATTCAATATGTAGTACAAGTGTTTGTGTAAATAATCACTAGCATGACTGATGATAAGGTTACAGGAGGGAGAACCATGAGGTTCAGTCCCAAAATAAAAAAACAGTATAAACACACACAGCACACAAACACGATCACAAGTACAGAGTTAGTGCTGTAAATACAATTATTAGTGAACAGTAGTGCAGTGCTATACGGGTTGGTGCTGGCCTTTAGCGACATCTCCCGGACCGTGTTAGCTGTCTAACAATGACATACGAGTACAATTAGAACGACAAACACAAAACACTCACAGTTATATCACAGTCCTTCAGCGGTTCTCTTGCAACCATAACCCTTTACACAGCGCCCTCACAGATTTATAACTAAGATTAATTCTTTCTCTGTCAAATACGATTATAAGAGGGAGAATGTCTGTGTAATATCTGTGTTGATATCATCACTGGCAGAAGTGAAGGGAGTCTGTTTACCAGCTACACATGCCGATATAGACCTATACGTCTACTATATATACTGCTGTATTTTTGACAGAAAAGTTATAAAGGCAGCTATGTTTGATTCCTAATTATTACCGACCTTTATTTAGTCCATCGTCAATTTCATTGAAAAGAGGGAAAAGGTTGTTGAAGAGAATACCATCAAGTGGCTGAGGTATGTGGCCAGTTGTGATGTCACTCTTTTGAATGGACTGCAACTGAAAGGAATTCCGAGAAATGCCTCAGATATGAATTTTTAAAACAGAAGGCAATTGGATTGGATGAAAGATGCCGAGTAGTTTATAACAGTTTATAATGACATCCGTGATGAATTCTGTAATGTTTTTAAGCTGCACCTCCCTGTCGCAGGTCAAGGTAACACACAAAGGTATCATATATATATATATATATATATATCTATAATATATATATATATATATCAATATAGGATAATCTGGATAATCTGAGATGACTCTACAGATTTCCACTTCCAATTTCCCTGTAGGAAATTATGAAAGATTATATCCCTTTTATCCCTTGCTGGGGATACTGGAGGCACACACAAACACAGTGTGTATACATGTTAAGGTACAATTTATTGTTTTTACAATAAGTGTAAAGATTACAAAGGATTCTTTTAAATGTGGAGGAGGCCATTTAGCCCATCTTGCTCGTTTGGTTGTTAGTAGCTTATTTATCCCAGAATCTCATCAAGCAGCTTCTTGAAGGATTCCAGGGTGTCAGCTTCAACAACATTACTGGGGAGTTGGTTCCAGACCCTCACAATTCTCTGTGAAAAAAGTGCCTCCTAGTTTCTGTTCTGAATGCCCCTTTGTCTAATCTCAATTTGTGAACCCTGATCCTTGTTTCTTTTTTCAGGTCAAAAAAGTTCCTTGGGTAGACATTGTCAGTACCTTTTAAGATTTTGAATGCTTGAATCAGATCACTGCATAGTCTTCTTTGTTCAAGACTGAATAGATTCAGTTATTTAAGCCTGTCTGCATTTAACATGTTTTTTAAACCCGGAATAATTCCGGTCGCTCATCTTTGCACTTTGTAGAACAGCAATATCCTTTTTGTAGCGAGGTGACCAGAACTGAACACAATATTCAAGATGAGGTCTTACTAATGCACTGTAAAGTTTTAACATTACTTACCTTGATTTAAATTCAACACTTTTCACTATATATCTGAGCATCTTGTTGACCTTTTTTATAGCTTCCCCACATTGTTTTTCATAGATTCCTTCTTCAATTTCAGTATCTCCCATACGATATGCACATTTTTATTGCCTGCGTTCAGTATCTTACACTTTTCTCTATTAAATGTAATTTGCCATGTGTCTGCCCAGTTCTGAATGTTGTCTAGATCATTTTGAATGACTTGACTGCTGCAACAGTGGTTGCCACTCCTTTTTGTGTTGTCTGCAAATTTAACAAGTTTGCTTACTATACCAGAATCTAATTCATTAATGTATATTAGGAATAGCAGAGGACCTAATACTGATCACTGTGCTACTCCACTGGTTACCTCGTTCCATTTTGAGGTTTCTCCTCTTTCTATTTTCTACATGTTAACCACTTCCTAATCCATGTGCATGCATTTCCTTGAATCCCTACTGTGTTCTGTTTGACAATTAATCTTTTATGCAGGACTTTATCAAAAGCTTTCTGGAAATCAAAATGTATCATGTCTTATGCTTTGCAAGCAGGTTAGTTAGACATGATCTTCCGTTCATAAAACCATGCTGACTGTCTCCCAGGATACCGTTACCATATCGGTAATTTACAATTTTGGATCTTATTATAGTTTCCATAAGTTTACATATAATATAAGTCAGGCTTATTGGACTGTAGTTACCTGGTTCGGTTTTGTCTCTCTTTTCGGTATTACATTTGCAATTCTACAGTCTGATCTTGGTTAGCGTTTTGTAAATAACTTCCTTCATTTCTTTGAGTACCACTGGGAGGATCTTCTCCGGCCCAGGGGATTTGTTTATTTTAAGAGCTCCTAGTCCCTTTAACACTTCTGCCTCTGTTATGCTAAAGTTATTTAAAATTGGATAGGAACAGGTTGACATGTGGGGCATGATGCCCATATCCTCCTTTGTAAAAACTTGTGAAAAGCAACCATTTTATATATATATATATATATATATATATATATATATATATATATATATATATATATATATATATATATATAATTTTAACACAGTACCTCTCTACCCAATCCACAGTCACTAACATAGCACCTCTCACTCTTCAACAACAGGTTCGAACAACTGCCAGGGCTCTCGCAAGACCTGCTATATTTCCTTTGTGTGCATTACCTCATTTTCACTTGCACCAACTCCTTTTACCCTGTGCCACATACAGAAACAAGAAAACTAATTATTGTTCAATTTGACTTGTAATGGGATTATTACAGTATGTAGCACATGCCATCTTCCAGTAGCTAAAGACAAATGTTACGGATAGTGCCTTCTTCAGTGTAAAGCTTGTAATTGCACTATTATCATTTAGTCACATCTGCAGAAAGCCATTTTGGTTGATATTTAAAGTGACAGAGACCTCATCTACTGTACATTTACATATTGCATTATAATGGGAATGGCTGCCTTTTTAGATTGTAATTACAGCTTGTTCATCTCTATCTAAATGAATCTGTAGAAAGATGCTGGCTTTCTGCCTTCCTCATTGTAGTAAAATGAAATTACATCAATTAACATTGGAATAATTCTACCAACAGCTTTTCTGTTCTCAATGTAGGTCAGCTGGACTACCCGGAATCCTTAAACCAGGATAGTGACACTAATATTGTCACTGAAGGCACAAGTGTCTGTGAACGAAGTGTCAGTGACACTTTAGTGAAAGTGCAGTCCGTGTCAGAATCAGTGCACAGCTGCGCACAGCGGGGTCCTTCAGCGCTCTATGGATGACAGCAGTGTCTGCAAGGTTGTTGGGGCAATGCAAAGCCAATTGAACACAACTGTGAGCAGACTTTACCAGGATGCTGGGACTGAGCTAATCCACATATTTATATAACGTGCAAATGTTCCAGGTTCCATCTTGTTGGAAAAGAGCATTATATTCAAAGGCAAGGATCGCTAACAATTACATTTGAAATGTTTTGATCTTAAATTATCCTTAGTGTCATGCCCTGAGTCAACACAGCTTTCTTGTTTTGTTTTTTTTTCACTTTCTCAAAGAGTCTATCAGAGAGCGGCGGGATGGCTGCAGCACAGGAATTGTGCCAAAAAGCATCTTGCAGGCCCCGGAGGACACAGATCAGCCCTGTATGTCAGCTTTGAGCTCATTGGGCACCTGGCCAGTTGAGTCCACTGTAGCACAGTGAAGAGAAGCAGTCCTTCCTGAACCCTCCCTGAACGCTCCCTGTTGAATCCCAGTGTGGACCGGCACCTTTGCACAGTCAGTAAGCAAATCTGTACTCTCAGAAAGCTGCTCTCAGAAAGCTGACCCTTTCATTGGACTACAAGGTAAATAAATAAATCACATTTAAAAGTTGTATAACAGTGATACTGGGATTGCTGTGTTCCCCGGTCACCTCTATCCTTTAATTACCTGCCATGTCTTACATGGTTAATATGAAGTGTGACCCAAATAAGAAGGCGTGGGCACTGACAATTACTCAGCAAATTGAGAGTGAATGGAAAAGCACTGTTACTGGATCTGCAATACATATTAAAAGGATCAGATATAGACCTTTCTCAAAATTTACTGCTTACAGTATGTGTCACAGATACTAGAGTTTTTAGTACTTGGACACCCGGATAAGAGGCCTCTGAAGTGGTGTTTCTTTGGTCAAGAGCTTTGCTTAAAGTAAGGCTGAGTGATGGGATATCACATCTACAATGGTGCCCATGAACAGGAACAATGTCTATCTGTCTCCAATTTATTAAATAAAGACGTGAACAATACAGTAACCATTAACCTAGAATGATGTACCTTAAAAACACTAAATCATATTATCTCGTTAAACATTGCAGACCTGTATGCAGGTCCAAGCAAGTAAACTCCACTAAAAACCTACTAAAAGGTTTGGTCATTTTTTTGAACTTCTATTTTAATGTGTGTCTTTTATCCTAGGAGCTATGATGATCTACTATCCTTCACTATGATTGGTTGATTCCTGATATGTGATTTGTAATATAAGTTAATAGTTATGCATAAGGTGTCTCTTATTGTATAACAGCTGTCATCTTGTGTAGTTTGAGCAGTAAGAGACACCGTACAGATGACGTATTAGCTTATTATAAATCACACAAATAATAAGGTATAGTTGGAGAAGCTTGTATTTGTAAATGTTTGTAGCAATTTCAGGAATATTTTCTTTGGCGAAAACTAGTGCTAAATTAGTCAAAATTTTAGATTAATTTAAATGTGTTAATTTCCTCAGCATTTTTGCAACTCCATTTCCTGCAACTCTTTTGAATTTTACAGACTTTTTTTTTTTACAGCTCTGTGTTTACCTGTCTATGAGCTAGTCTGCCTAATTCTAATGACCAGAGACTGAACAGGCTTCTTCATTCCATTCAAATCAAACAACCTTTCGCAACCTTGCTGGTACCACCCACTCACCCTCCGTGGCAGTTCTAAAAATACAAATATTCAGTGTGGTTCCACAAAAATGAAACAATTAAACAACAAAACAAGAAGTAACAAGTAATGCAGTGACAGCAGTGACAGTAATGCTACTTTTCCGGAAGAAAAAAAAAAGCTTAGAGACCGTAAGCAAGCTTTATTGATTGCTAGTGAGATTGCAGTGTCTTTATTGATTGCTAGTGAGATTGCAGTGTCTTTATTGATTGCTAGTGAGATTGCAGTGTCTTTATTGATTGCTAGTGAGATTGCAGTGTCTTTATTGATTGCTAGTGAGATTGCAGTGTCTTTATTGATTGCTAGTGTCTTTTTATTGATTGCTAGTGAGATTGCAGTGTCTTTATTGATTGCTAGTGAGATTGCAGTGTCTTTATTGATTGCTAGTGAGATTGCAGTGTCTTTATTGATTGCTAGTGAGATTGCAGTGTCTTTATTGATTACTAGTGAGATTGCGGTGTCTTTATTGATTGCTAGTGAGATTGCATTGATGTCTTTATTGATTGCTAGTGAGATTGCTTTATTGATGTCTTTATTGATTGCTAGTGAGATTGCAGAGTCTTTATTGATTGCTAGTGAGATTGCAGAGTCTTTATTGATTGCTAGTGAGATTGCAGTGTCTTTATTGATGTCTTTATTGATTGCTAGTGAGATTGCAGTGTCTTTATTGATTGCTAGTGAGATTGCAGTGTCTTTATTGATTGCTAGTGAGATTGCAGTGCCTTTATTGATTGCTAGTGAGATTGCAGAGTCTTTATTGATTGCTAGTGAGATTGCAGTGTCTTTTTGGCCCACCCCTGTCGCACGTGCCATGCTTTAAACTTGCATGTCTAAAATCTACTATGATGACATTGCTGTTCTAGAAAAATAATGTTCCATTCTGCCAAAAGTCATTATAAATATAGCTACTGGGACCACATTAAACCCCTCTGAATAATTTCAACAGAAAATATTCCTGCCAGCTGGAATGAGATGTTACAGGGAGCTTTCAATGTAATGATATATTCAGACTGTTCTAATAACGGGGCTTTTTCACAGTGCTGTCTTAATGTTATCTGAAGCAGACAAGATGTTGCAACTGCACATGACTGTGAAAGTTTATGAGCTTGGGATGCAGCAGATCAAAGTTAATATACACTTGAGTAACCTCTAGGCGGTCTCCATCTTGGCGCAAGCCTGACTATTCAATCTTATGCCAAGCATGTATAATTCATCACATACAACATGCTTAGCTCTATCTTATCAGTCAATTAATGGTACCTGCTCAAGGTTCCCTAGAATGCACATCAGTTGAAATTAATTAATCTAGTAAAACAGCAAGTGCACAGTTTCACGTTTATTGACTCTGACACTGGCAAACATCTTTTGAGTGAAGAGAAGCTTGGATAAGTTCGTTTTATATGCCTTCGTTCTCCATCCACCTCTAAATGAGGTTACTCTCAAGAACAGGGACGAAGAATGTTTGCGCGGAAGGATTTGGTCTGGCTCCGAAGATTATTCAAAAAGACGACACTTTAGTAGTAAAAAAGCTTAACAGATCGATCAGTCAGTTGTTTGCACCTCGTCACTGAGCGATCACCCCTGTACTGTACCTTGGCTATTTAATCCCTGTCAGGTTTATAGTTTGAAAAAACAGCATTGACTGCAATAGCAAGCATGGCTAGAAAAGCAAGCTTGGAACTTTGTCAGAGAGCAAACAGTGCAACTTTGCTTCAAAAAGCTGGTGACAATATGGGAACGGACCTGAGTATGGACTGGGGAAGGGGGTGGAAGTACTCTGTAAATAATGTGTGTTTGTAAACTGTGTTATTCTTGTTCAGATCTGTTAGTGTTCTCTGAGTGTTTTGGTGCTTCTGTGACTAGAGCTGAAAGACTGCATGTGTGTGAGTCCTTGTGCTGAGCGGGTGACAGAATAATGGATTTGTGATAACCAATGATCTTTAGTTAAGAATGATCTCCTTGAACTACTTTTCATTTTTTGTTATACAACTCCAAAATGATTCCACAGAATAGAACTCTTACAAAACAGCTAGTTGCTTTTTTAAAACAACTCGACTCACAGAGCACACAGGCTGCGTTCACAGAGATATCATTCTGCGCGGATTGTGTGCAGAATCTGACCAATTTAGCCAATGATCTTCTAAGAATGATCTCCTTGAACTAATCCATTATTTTTATAGGAGAATAAAAGCGGTAAAATCGCAGTTTTTTTTTTTTTTTTTTTT
Organism: Polyodon spathula; assembly: GCF_017654505.1. Taxonomy (NCBI): domain Eukaryota; kingdom Metazoa; phylum Chordata; class Actinopteri; order Acipenseriformes; family Polyodontidae; genus Polyodon; species Polyodon spathula. Next base: position 3,403,925 of record NC_054566.1, on the reverse strand, counting down.
TTTAACAAAACCAAAATGCCAACTAAGAAGAGCTAAGCTTGCTCATCACACAAACGTTAAGCAGATGCTCCCAGATTTTATCTTTACAAAACACTGCATTAAGAGATATTTCACGGAACTCCTGCAAAGACGGAAGGGGAATGAAGTGCTTGTGGGACTTGGGCGACACCGTGTTAGTGAAAAAGTCGAACAGACAGGACAGGTCCCGTACTGCTTGAAGATCCGCTAGCTGCTTGAGTGGTTGTGGCGAGTACAGGACGACATGGATAGAGGAAATCCCCCCCCCCCCTCCTCGGTGGAGGACCCGTCCCAGCAGCTTGCCTGGTGGTAGGGAGACCCAGTAGAACCGACCTCCATCAGACGTGAGTCCCGAAATGAGGGCCGGGCACCTGCTGGATGCCCACAGGAACTGGAGGAAAATGAGAGAGTGTTAAGAGAAAGGCATCTAGATTAGAGCCTCACTGAGGCTAAAGCACACGGGCTGCGAAAGAATAGGTGTGGCTGGGGGTCCCCTCTGACCTACGAGGAACCTGGGCAGTGGAGATAGGCCCGGCCATGGGAGTGAGACTCACTTCCCCCCCAGAGGGAGCTCTGTGCGGACAATGCAGTGAAGGAAGAAAAGAAGAAGAGGAGGAGGAGGGAGAAGGAGGACCAACACAAAACGAAAGACAAGAGCAGGAAATAGTACACAACTTAAATAGGGAAGAAAGAGAGATTGACAGATGGTACAGCCAGAGGGGATCCCCAGCGCTGCACAAACCCCGCATAGAAACTGGCGAGAGCACAATGCCAGTTATTGGGAGCAGCTGGGGGCACAGCGCCCGAGTCACCCCCCCGCCCAAAAGCGGATATACCGAAAATGCGTCCGCTTCCATTCCCCAAACCAAATATCATCAGTAAAGACAGGACGGCGTGGTTTTGGGTTAACTGGCTGAGAAAGAGAGAGGAAAGCAGGTGAGTGCCTTTTACAGTGTCCCCCGAACTATGCCATAAGACTACATTTAAGATTATGGCGATGGTGAGTATTTGTTAAATGAGTTATACCTTTATATATATTCGTTCCATCAAAAGATCACAATTAAAATACAGTATTTTAAATGTAGACTTCCCACGGTCAGCTAGTTTATTTATTTGCCGCGTAATGGCAATTAATTAGACTCCGGTCCTAAATCCATTCTCAGGTGTCATTTACACAGCACATTTGGGTTACAGTAACTCGTGTGTGCTACAGTACCCACTTGGACTTGTGTGTGTGTGTGTGTGTGTATTCTACACTTAATGTTTTTGGAAAATTGCATTACTAATGCTAACTAAGATTTAAATACACCCATAAATAAATAAATAACACACTTTTCCCTAAATTATATAAAAAAAAAACTAATGAAAAAAAAAATCTCTCAAAACGAGGAGGCATATTTTACATTATTCCACTAAGATTACTTTACAACCCCCGTCCATCCATCAGGAAGGTTTGCAGTCCGTTACTGAAGAAATCAAGAAATGAATGGGTAACTAACAGGGCACACTACTGGAGGTTTACAGACATCACAGCTACAATTGCAGGTGGGCAATCGTTTTGGATAAATGCATTAAGGAACTAACTACATTTATTTTAGTTATTTTTGTTTTTACTGGGACAGACAGCCCCACTTGCCAGATGCCATCCTTCAAGTGTGTTTAATATAAAGCGTGTCCCATATAAGCCGGGCATTCTAAGCATTATTGTTTCACAAGTGTAATAAAAGAAGTTTGAATTAAGATCATTAGATGTGTGGTGTGCCCGTCTGATTTAACAGAGAACATTGTTACTGACATTGTAGATTACATTGTGTAATGGGACACCCTGTATGCATGCACTTCAGCAGGACCTGCAGCTAGATTGGGACATTGCTGGCCCTGATCACAGCATTGTCTTGGTCTCATTCTGTTGGGATTACGTCAGAGATCCAATAACAAGTGACCCAACCCTTCACAATTTATTAAACAAAAGTACATATTGTTTCAAATATTACATAAGATATAACATGAGCATAAAAAAAGGTATATTGAATTATTAAGTTCATCTTGGTATTTTAATTGAATTTATTTGCATTCAACTGTAAAAGTTCGATAATTTTCCTTTGAAGATAGTAGAATTAATTTACATACTCATATCTGTGTTTAATTTGACCTACCATAGTCACTTATAGTTGAATTATAAATATACCACCAAAAGATGCCTGAAGTCTGTGTCCTGCTCCTCGACCCATTCATTCTCGATTGTGATGTAGTGGATCAGTGCATTATTGTCTTGAAAACAGCTATTACCATCAGTGCAATGTGAAGGTCAAGACATGGCCTTAGTCTGGCCTTCCAGAGTAATCAAGGCACTCTGGGTATACCAAGAAAATGATGCCAAATCAAACTGGGTATACAGTGTCCTAATAAAGTGACCAGGCAATGTATATCTAAGGACATATTACATATTTATAAAATAATTATTTAACATGTTGTTATAAAGTGTTGTTGTTTAGTGACATCTTTCCTAGTGCATTTGAGTAACACGTATAACTGATCTGTAAAGAAACACAATATATGAATTCCCTCTTGAAATTGTGAAGTGCCTCAGACTAGCAGGCATCTTATTATTTAAGTAAGCTGTAGCGATGTATAGAGCCTGTTAGGAATCTATTGTCATTCACAAAGCATGGATGAAAGCAAAGGTGGTGAGTACATTCAAAGCGCTGGGAAATGGATAAAGACATTTGGTTAAATAACAGAACTGTCCAAGGGATTTCAACTGGAATTGATGTTTGTGGAGCGCTGTTTAACAGGCATTGTGTGTGGAAGGTAGTTTTCCCTAAAGCTAACAATGACACTCAGGTTAAATAACCACCTGTTTCTGTCAGGCTCATCGAGGGCATTTCACACAGGGGCTGGAATTTGTACAGCTAACAAGCAACACATTACAGTGGGGACCCACATCCTTATCAGTTTGAGACAGAGGTGAAGGTTCACTAGCTGATTAAAACCTGTTGCCGGCATCGTGTTTCCATCAATCAAATCTGTGAATTGTCAACATTAAAAACATTTGGGTTTTTTTTTATGTCACAAAAATAATGTTTATGTTATTTAAAGGATTGTTAAATTAAAAACTCACATTTTCTGTATTTTTGTATCAGTATAACAAACTTGCAATTTAAAAAGTTTCAGGTGTTACGTTTGCGTGACTTTACAGGCAAGTATACTTTTTATAATAACATTCTCTTCTCTACCCCCCAGGTTGTTTGGATCTCAGACCCAACCCCCCCCACGGAGTGCACTGGAACCACACAGACAGCTGCATAAAATGGTTCTTTACTACAGTATGTCAAGCAACAAACAAAGACAGAACACAGTTTTAACAAAGAAATGTCAAGAACAAAAATAGTTAAACCCTCTAAAATAATAATGGTTTTTGACAGGGAGGCTATAATTTAATATCCACACAGTAAGTCAGTATAGTTCAGTCCCACTGGAGGATTTCAAAATGTCCCACACTGTTTAGAAGGTGGATTAATTACATCCACAATACCATTATAGTGTTACCTGACCTTCAATGGCCGCAGAGTGCATCATTCCTCAAAGGACAAAAAAGCAATCTCTCAGAAGTGGTCTTTACCATAATGCAGGCACTTTAACTTGTCCACGAAAGCCACCCCACCCCAGTGAACACCCCAATGTTCTCTCTCTCTGTTCTTTTGGTTCCAGTTATATAGGGGAAGTAATCAAGTGGTGCTGTTGACTTACACCTGACTATAATTAAGGTCCCAATCACCATGACCATGACCCTGATAAAATAATTAAAAGGATAAAAACACATACATAAAACTCCTTATTGGGGGTCTCCCTTTGGGTACACAGAACACATACATTTAGTTTGGGGTATACAAATAAATAAAACACACAGTGTAAAAAATAGAAAAAATAGTGCAACCGAAACAGTATACAATAAAACCACCAATGAATAAAACAATTGTGACAAAAGTTTTGGATGTTTTTTTTTTACATTTTTGTTTTGCTTCCCTGTGCTCCCTTATAACTATTTGCCATAGTAAATGTACACAGTCATTTTGTACTTTTTCCCCATGCTTTTCCCATAGTTATATAGTGCCATATCAAATTAAAGAGAAACACGGCGGGCTTAGTAAAAACGTAGTTAACATTTGTAAATGCTAAAATGTTTTTACATAAAACCCAAAGCTATACCCCTTTGTCATGCTGTTGCCCCTGATAACAATGCCAGGAGAGAGTAGAGTGGCACAAAGAATATCAGTCGGTTGAGTTGAGGTTGGAAGTTATTGATGGAACCTGACCAGTGCTGTATGCTCTCATATTATTAAAGGACACATATCTCTAAGCAGGATAATGACCAGGCAGTTTAACATTCAAAACCAATGTGGCGCCCCACTATAAATACAGCACAATTAAAAACCCATTTGGGATGCTTGAAAACTGAAAGTTCACATGGAAAGCTGCAAATAAAAATGGTCCGCTAATTAATGAGGAGACTGTTTGAGACACAGACCATTAAGGGAGATATTTGTAGTGTTAAAAAAAGCTCTACAAACCTCCTCCTTGTACTTATTTGGCTTCAAGGTCATATTTCTAGCATCTACCAAAGGACCCATTAAAGGCCAGGTGAAAGTGCTCCTAATCTTCTGCTGTTTCCCCACATGGCTGCACCTGTCTGTAAACGCTTCTGCATTGCCATTGATTGGCCGAGGTGTAGAGTTATGTTAGCACACAGGAGACCAGGAGAATCACTGTTTACTCCATTCCTTGTGAAACATAAGTCTGTCCAACCGAGCACCTGCTGTTGAACTTTCGGTCAATGTCTGTCACATCTGCTGCCTTACCTGTATTGCTTGAAATTTAATTCAATAACAAACTTATTGCAAAATAAATGCTAGGGATTTCTGTGTACCCCTTTATACTACTATGGATTCTACTGTGACTGTAACTATGAGTACTTCGTCTACTATTAGTGTTACAACTAGTACTGTGACTACTACTAATAATTATTATAATGATTATTCTAGGAATAATGTAAATCCAGCTGTGTATAATAAGGCTGAAATGTTATCAAGCGTGTCTAGTGACACTATAAATGCACAAGAGTGGAGCTTTAGCTGTTTATTCATGTCATAGGTACAGCAGGATGTAATTGAAGAACAGAAGCACACTGAATAAGCAGATACCAATGACACGTCCCTTGGTTAATATAGGCATTGCTGTACATAATGGAACTCTTGAGTCAATTGTATTTTCATGAGGACATTCCACATTGGGTTTTCCAAAAAACATTTGTCTACCTGACTGTATTTCTGTGCATTGCAAGAGGGCTCCCACATACATACAATTCATTATCAGTAAAACTGCAGTTCTGAACTCAAATCATAGCATTATGAATTTACAAAATTTACAAACAACAGAGTGCTGACTTGATTTTTACACTTCATTTTAGCAATTTGATCATGATGCCCCCTTGTAAAAGTTTCCCACTGTAAAAACATAGCAACATGTGATAAAGCAAAGTGAAAGCATGGTAAAGCACAGGTAAGCATGGCAAAGCCAAGATAGGTATGGTAAAGTGCATTAAAAACTTGTCAAACTTTAGTAAATGCACAGTATAACTCAGGAAAAAGAAAGGGAACACTGCAAAATGACTGTGCACATTTACTATGGTCAACTTTTAGAAGGACAAAAGCAAAAACCTTTGTGTATCATCAGTAAGCGTGTTGGAATAATAGCTTTCCACAACATAGAGGGCTGTCACATAGACACTGCTTACCTTGACCCCTGGAGTTTAAGAGCATGAGCTTTTCCTTTGAGTTTTACCACCAATTGATAACACCCAAGTGGAGGGTATTTTATAAATGCAACTAGCACAATAAGCAACTTACATACATGGGAGATGGCGAGTGTTTAAAATCACATATTGATGTACCTCTGACAATCGCACAACGAACCATCAGATGTGAAATCCAGATAACTTTCAACAACCTTGTCCATCGGTCCTCTGCATGGATTCATCTGCCTATCTTGGGCACAGTGGATAATTAAAAGTGCCCAAGATCAACCATTGTGAGCTATTATTCCAGAGTCTGAATAAATAATTCACTTCTTGGCCAATATACTCTGGAGTTCTGTGATTAACATTACAACACTAGGAATACAACTAAATGAAAACCTGTGTGGGTATTAGGATCCCTATGAAATGTGTGGTCTGCTAATGGTTCTGGTATGGTATCAAAATTTGTAGAGGAAAGGGCTAGACAATAATTTTCAAAAATGCCTTACTTATTTAAATGTGTTTAAATATTCTATGTTTCAAATGTGGTTCACTTCAAAGCTTAAAGTCAGTATACTGAAGAAGTAAAGAAAACATTTTACCTGCAAGTTCCAGCATTGCCAAACCTAGCCAGGCTGGGCAGAAGAGTGTGTGCTATGGCGGGAGGGGCACATTATGGAAAGGGTCACCAAGTCAAATAACTCCCATTTTCCACTATTACGTGTTGCACTTCACTATGACTGCAAATAAATAAATACATAGTATTACCCCACCATACTCTGAAACACCCACACAGCACTAGTTACTCTTAGGGCCTCATGTATGAAAGGGCACTCAATTTGGAGTTAGCAAGCATGTAAAGTAGTGAGCCTAACGTGTGCAACAAAACAACAGACACAGCACTCAGCAGGGGACAGGCAGAGGCAACGTAAAGTGAAACTGCACTGCTTACCTTTTAATTCTAGCATGTATTCCTTGTCTGATATTAAAAAAATGCCCTTTTCCTTTCTCCTTTAATGCATATACAGAACTAGGGTGACATTGCTATGTGAGTACAATCAATATCACACGTCCTGTAAACTTGTCCTGTGGGAAATTTAATATAATTTCCAGTGAGATTCAGCAGGGCTTTTTTATGTGTAAATCGCATTTTATTAAATATGTCGCAGTTGAAGCTGAATGACATTGTTTAAAATAAATGGTTCATACTTTTAACCTTGATGGTCAATTTTTGAAGGCCCTCCCATTACTTTATAAAATAGCACTGATGTACTGAATCGTTTTGGAATTCTTTACAACAACCCGCCTCTTTATTATAACATACGTATACAACACGTGCATTCTGCATTTTATGAGTGGCATCCCTTTAGCCAATCACAGCTCACAAAGGTAGTAAAATAGGCAAATAGCACACAGGATCCATTTCCTCAAGCACATCATTTTGATTAGGAGAGTGAAGCAAAGGCTTGTTTAAACTATTTATTTTACTTTGTGTAAAATTTAAAATCAGTAGTGAAAAAGTAATTGGAGATGTCACGGAAGAGAAAGGTGGAGGCGGAACACAGAAGATTCCAAAATCGTTAGCCAGGTGATTCTTTTTTCACTGAATAATTTTGACGACAAGGCAACAGGTCTGGTTTGCAGTGCAATGCTTGCAGTTATGAATGTTTATACCATACATGGTCACTATGATACGCTGCACAAAACAACGTATTGAATTTTCTGGAAATTCAAGAAGCTATGGAGTCTCAACAAAAGGAAAGGACTTTTAACTTCAAGAAGCCATGGAAAGTGTAGAATTACCTTTAAAGAAATAACTGGTGGGATTACAACAGAGGTGCACCATATGTGACTGAGCAAAAGAGTGCTGGAAAAAATAAAAGAAAGAAATGCAGAAATACCCGTTTTCTTACACTGGATTCTACATCAGCAGCATTATGTGGAAATGAGCAGAATTAGAACACAGAATGAGTATTTATGACAGAAGTCATAAAAAATGTCAAACTGTTTACTATTTCACATTTTCACAGCTTGTCAGAATCTATTTTTTTCAGTGCTGTTAAATTATATATTTTGGAATATAAGTTACATGTTGTGACTAGGCATTATATACCCTGATATCTTTTTTTTGTTTTTGTTTTACTGTTTGAGATTTCCATTGAAAGTAAAATACTCTTCTATTTCCTCCATTATATTACAAGTGATATTGAGTGTTTTGTCAGTGTTCTTGGAAAGCTGTTTTTAGTTCATGTATTTTGTGTAAAGAGTATATTGGCCTACATACAATATATATAGGCATTTTCATGTACATTACGATGTATATATTTTTACGGTATGGCCCACCAAGTGACTTTTCTATTCATAACAAAGTAATTCAGCAAGAAGTATTTATATAGCGTTAGTGAATCAGTGAATCAAACGAACAAATCTGTTGAATTGATTCACTAAACTGAATAAATCAAACAAATCAAGTCAGTAAAAAGAATTGAATTGCACATCATTAGTTTTTAGGCCAGAGAAATAGGTTTAAATAGCGTGCCTGTCAGTGGTTAAAGCCTGGTGTCCAAAAAAACTAATTATTTCTCACTTCAATGTGCCCTTTAGTAAATACGATGTGAATGTGAAGCTCATCTCACACACACACACAGATTAAAAAAGGCAGGAGTCTATGTTGATTCCATCAGACTTCTCACCTATCAATCCACGAGAATACCAAATGGAGGACTGTGCACCTAAGTGGAAAGCAAGAGCAAGCTGTGAAAAAGGCTAGGGTGTCATCATCTCCTGGGCCTAACAGAGTTCCATACAGCATACAAGAGTGCCCCTGGTGTTCTATGAATCCAGTGGAAATTGATGAAAGTAGCATGAGAAGAACAGGTTGTACCAAGAGCATGGCGCGGAGCATTTAGTTTCTCCATATTCCCTATTAAACAGGGAAGGCAAGATTTTCTTCAGCACTGTTGCTCAGAGATTGTCAGCTTACCTATGGAATAAATGCCTCATTGACACTTCAGTACAGAAAGCCGGTATTCCAGGTTTCCCAGGATGCTTAGAGCACATCAGTGTGATTTTGAAATTTGAAAGCAAATTCAAACAGCTAAAAAGGGCAGCATTTGATTTTTTCAGTGTATAGAAGACAATAACAAACTTAGTGAAAGCCTACTTCAGAGATTTGCAATTGTGTTTTTCAACTTCAGAATTCATCACTCCATGGCAATGCCTAGAAATTGGAATAATGATGCACCATTTCTCCACTGGCTTTTACCATGGCAATGGAAGTAATTATTAGGTCATCAAAATGGGTAGTGGAAGGAGAACCTTGGCTTCTGGAATGCGACTACCACCAATTACAGCATACATGGATGACATGACAATTATGATTACAACAGTAACCTTCACTAATAGGTTATTGGGCAAACTAATCAATAACATTGAATGGGCACGAATGCAATTCAAGCCCACTAAGTCAAGGAGCTTCTCTATAATTAAAGATAAAGTAGTGTATAAGAGGCAATATCAACAGTTTCTGAGAATCCTGTGAAAAATCTTGGGAGATGATATGATGGGGACCTAAAGGACACAGTTTGTGTGGGAGAAGTGAGACAACAAGCAGTGGAAGGGGTGAAGAGCATAGGCAGCATCGCTTTACCAGGCAAACTTAAACTCTGGTACTTTCAGTTTGGTCTACTGCCAAGACTTCTGTGGCCACTCACTGTGTGTGAGGTTTCCTTGACTGCAATAGAGAAGCATTAATCAGTTCATACGTCAGGAAATGGTTAGGTGTTCCACGATGCCTCAGCAGAGTGGTACTGTATGGTAAAGGGATACTGCAGCTGCCAGTCTCAGCTCTAACCGAGGAGTTTAAGTGTGCCAAGATTAGATTAGAAATGACATTGGTAGAGTTACACAACAAATGTGTGAGGCAGGCAGCACCTGTGTTGAAAAATGGAAGAAAGTGGGTGGCTGTAGAAGATGCAAAGACTGCCCTTCGTATCAGTAATATCATGGGGCAAGTATAGCATACAAGAGGAGGTCTCATTTCAGCTCCTCCTATATGGCAAAAGTAGCCCCAAATCAATGGGTGAAGGTGATAGTCAATGAGGTGCAAAAGCAAGAGGACAGGATGAGGTGCATAAAGGCAGTTTCCCAGGCCAAGCAGGGAAGATGGACGAGATGGGAGAATGTGGAACAACGCAAGATCGACTGGTGAATCTATGGACAATGGAATAAAGTAGTATCAGTTTCCTCATCAGGTCAACATATGATGTTCTTCCACCACCAGGGAACCTTAATCTATGGGTAGGAGAGGATTAGTGGTGTCGCCAGCTACATTAAGATGTAAGGTGGGTGTAGAAGGGGTGTGGGTAATTCACTGACCAGGAGACAGACAGGTGTACTTGGAAACACCACACAGGTGCCCAGTTTTATTTTAGACCGGTTCTTATTTTTCTCCGGCAGAGGGCACTGTTGACCGTGGGCTGCCTATCAACGATGATAGACAGCACCACGGAAATACCACAGCTGGTACATGAACAGCAAATGCACTCGCAGGTGCTCAAAGAAATAATAATGAAAACAGAAGGCGAAAAGAACAAGGGAAAATAAAACAGTAATAAAACTACAAATAAAAGGTGCTGCACTCGGCAGCGTTATCCCAGTCATCGCTACCCGCACGACCCGGATCACCGTCCTATTCTGTCGCTATCTAGCCTGCTCTTTTACAATACGCCGGGGTCTGCCCAAGGGTTCCCCGCTCTCTCTGTCTAGCTGTGAATCTTTCTTTTCTCCCGGCTGATTCCCGGTCCTGAATCAAAGCTTCCGCACTCTTGGCACGTCTAAGTGGGCAGACCTGAGGAAACAGCAGAGCGTTATTTTATAGGACCAACAATCACCCAAGACCCGCCTCTCAGCCATTCAGAGAGGGGGAACGTCCACACACCCACTTTCCCACCTCCCCGTGTCACTGCCATGACTCACAGGCGGTTGTTGGGCGACTGCCGCCCTCTTCCTGCAGCCCATGAACACGCCAGCAGAGTCAGTACAGATCTCTCCCTGTTACAGTGAGTCTTAGCCAAGATCGGTTTACTTGGCATCATGACCAAATGCTGCAATGTCTGGCCTTACATTGGAAGACAATCGCAGCATGACCAACAGGTTGCCACCAATTACAGCAGTATATGACACATGAAGAACAACATTCCTCCATCCAGGGGAGCAACCATCAAAAAAAGGTATTAAAACCAAAACTCGTCTAGGACAACTGGAAGATCTTAGAGACTGGAAAGATATTGGACAACGGCTTATTTTCCCACCTGAGATTGCCACCACTAACTTTCGACCTGATATTGTCTTGTGGTCTGGATCAGCACGCCTTGTTTGCGTGGTAGAGTTAACAGTGCCATGGGAGGATGCTGTGAATGAGGCGTATGAAAGGAAGAAACTTCAATACACTCAACTAATTGCTGAAGCAGAACAGCGAGGATAGAGAGTAATGGAAATCTTCAGAGCGGGTGCCTCATTTAAATACAATACCATGCATTACCATGCAAATCACATATTCATCATGATTAACATAGTATGACACAATAAAATTGGTGTGCACCATAATATAGCCACTCTTTCGCATGATAGTGAATACAATTGCAATAGTAAATATGGAAATCATTAATGTGCACAGTAACAGTTATCATGCACCATAAAGTTTAGCTTCATAGCTTCATAAATGAGGCCCTAAGTGCCACACTATAGTGATGATGGCTATGTTTGTCTCTGGAATACTTTTTCTTATCAACATGCTAGCAACCCTTACTTCTGAGCTACAAGTTGAAATGAATGCAGCACACAGAGCCAATGGGAGTGCAATAAATAATGGGAGTGCAATAAATAAATACCACACCAAACTACTATAAAATAACTAATGTACACTTAATGCACATTTTCAACTAACTGGACAATCTTGCATATATAAAAGTAATTTCTATGTTCTTGTAAATAATTCCATTAGACACAATGGGCCCTATTTAGCAAATATGTGTGCAGCCGCTATTGCTAGGGCAAAAATTACAGCGTTAGTGAACTGCTGTGATAGTGCACGAAAACGGGATTTAGAAGTCATGACTCGTGTGTGGGCTAACGCACATCAAATAGAGACTCATGCGTCCAGCCAATCAAAGCACAGTGAGGGAGTAAGGTTACACCGTGTGTCTGCGATAGCGATTACGGAGGGTATTTTGAAACAAAAAAAAAGCATCTGGAGCTCCTTGCTCTTTAAGTCATTGAAAGACTGAGAATTTGAAACCACATGGAAGTCAATTTTCTTTTTAAAACAAACCTTTTGTAAATAACAAAAAACCTGTTCAGTTCTGTTTTATAGCCTATGGCGCTTGCAGCTGTATTAATTAATGTTAGATTAGATTAGAACAGATTGATGTTTGGTACCTTGCAAAAAATAAATATTTGAATACTTTGAACCCCAAGGCCGACTTGGTACACATTCATTAAAAGACAATACATGATTTGCTGATGTAACACTAAAGCATTCAATATTTCCTTTTCAAGGCTTGTTAGGATAATAATTATATAAGTCATACATTAAAGAGACCTTATGTAATTGGTAATACCGGCTGCTTTTTTCCCTGAAAACACACACACAATGCATTTCAAACTGAAGAGACTTGACTGCAATCAATGCAGCTGTTGTATGACTAAGGTTGGTACAGAAAATTTCAAGGTTAATCAATGGTGAACATGAGGCTCTTAAGGAAACAGACCATCAATAAAGCATGCTTTGGATAGGTGTTGATATTGGGTAGTGGTTCCTAAGTGTTTGCAATGGGGGGTCGCCACAAGGATGGGTCCAGAAACAGGCACATTATACTACAAATTATTTTAGTTTTTGTGTAGATTGTTATGCTCATAAAATCTTTAAAGATGTTTTAGAAAATCGCAATGTAATTGCAAATGCTCTATCAAACTAAGGATAAATTGCAAGCAGAGGAAGCTTCATTGTGATGCTGTGTTAACTATAATAGAGTGCATGCGAAAGGAATAATAACAGATTCATTTCCTTACATCTTACTTCAGTAAAGACTAATTAGCATCACTTCGCTTGTTCCCAGTTTTTTTCTTCCCCTTTGCTTTATGTTGCAGTGGTTTTAATGTATTTATTTTTTACACATTTTTGTATTTGAGCTTAGTCATTGCTCTCCAGTTCTAGTGTCCGCCAGAGACATATGTAACCCAGGCCAGGGCAGTCAAGGTGGAAGTCAGTGCAAATGCCGTCCACTGAACACATATTAAGGATCAAGTTTGTTCATATATAATTGGCAATGCACGACTGTGCATTGTATTGCACTGGCTCTTTGGCTGATCTGGCCTGGGTAACATCGAGGATGCATCAAACTGAATGCAGTCCAGTCATTCCGATACGATGTGCAAGTCAAAGATGCACAAAACAAAAGCCAAAACCATGTGCCAGACCAGGGGCAGATAACATCAGTAATATGTCAGACAGCTTGCTACTAGATTATTCAAAACATATCCCTAGGTTTACAACTATGTATTCCTTTCCTGGATGATCATCTTGTTGGATCTTATAACATCATAGAAGACCCTGAATGTATTGTATAAGTGTGTTACTGTTAATGCACATTGTTACAATGGAGATGTCATTATGCACAGCAAAATGAAATGCTGCTAGTGTGAAATCGAATTATTTTAATCCCAACCAAAAGAGTCTGAAATGAAAGGCACAACCGAAATATTTAAATGCAAATTAATTGCATCTTTTAGATACCCCTACAAATGTGTTATTAATATGTCTTTATATCGTATGCTATTGTGGTGTGCTTTGTTTGTGATGAAAGTCTGATTCACTGTAATTACCATATGTATTTAGATGTTGTCTATTTAACAGCAACCCTGCTTTGTTTTTTAAATGACTTGATTAAAATGTCAATATGGATTTCTTATTCTCTTCAGTTGCAAAACACATTTTTAATCAAATTTTGAAATTGAGTATGGGCAAAATGTGGATATTGCAGTCGAAATTCCAGATTGATTTACATGGCTGTTGCAGCCACCTCACAACCCTGTCTGCTTGTATAAGCACTGCTAGGATTATCTGCTGGTGGTCGCATGTGATGCTTGTTACCTAGAGTAAGCAGCGGTCAATCGATGTTTCATTGTAACAGTTCCTCAGATCTCTAGAGTAATAAGCCCCTATCAAAGCTCTCCATACTAAAAGTATAGCAAAGTGCAATAAATCACAGTGAAAGTATGGTAAAGCATAGGTAAGCATTGTGAAGCAGAGAGGTATGGTAAAACATGGAAAAAAAAAACATGGAAAACATGACAAGCTATGCTGAATGCTCTGAATAGTCATTGAAAAAGCAGGGGAAAACTACAAAAATACCATGCAAAATTACTGTGGTAAACTTTTAGAAGGGAGGTAAGCACTGTGGGAAATGTATTTACAGAGTAAAACCTCAAATTGATGCAGAAAGTGGGACAGCTCTCTTTCCTGCCTTTGGGCCGTGATACTGTGTTTTATAAGACTGTTTACTGAAAAAAAAATCTATTTAAGACATTAACTGGTATAGATTTTCTCCTTGGGCCTGCAGGAATAACGATTATTCTACAAACAGAGATGCTCATTAAGCTCACTCTCTGGCTGTCCCAGTAATATCTAAAACATGCATGTATTTGAATTAAAGTTTTCTTTCTTTCTCTCTGCATATAAGGTGTGCTTATTGAGGACAGCAACCTCTAAGTTACAATAAAGATCAGATTGCACAGTCAGATTAGGGTATTCTAATTCTACAGCCTTGAAAAGGAATTTCAGATCTAGCTAGGGCAGACAAAATGTAGGAACTAATCCACCAATCTTGATTCCATTAATTGTGGACTAAAGGGCTTTGAGTCCCACTAGATGTATGTTATGTAAGCTGTCTGTTCCTATCTTAAACAACACAGCCCCGTTTACATTACTGCTGTCTAGCATTGTTACAAAAATCTGACCATTCTTCTGATATGCAATAGCACCTGTTATTTCAGGTTTCCACCTTCACCTGAAGAAGAGCTAGTGTTAGTATAACAAGTTCATCTAATAAACTGGGTCAGCTCTTCAAATGTATTACCACTGTTATATTGATTAGCACGGCACTCTCTTTCAACAAAGATGATTTAGAATATTAGATGCCCAGTGAATCTATTACTGTACAGTGTCCTGAATAGTGTAGCTTCTGAGGAACCAACTTCATTAATATTATAAAAATTTCAAATAATTCTATATCACCGATGCAGGTGGGGCCAAAGTTTATATGTATTTATTTATTTTTGTTAGTAAAACACATTATAGTAGAGCTAGATACAGCTGTTGTAAGATTATTTTATAATACGCGTATACTGCACAAGAAAGGGTTTATATAAAAACCTATTAGAGTGTAGTATTTTTATATCCATTTCTGTCTTTTCTTATGCTTGTGTCAGGCGTGACTACAGTTCTGACAGCGTCTATTCTGAGCTTACTGTCAAGGGCATAAGACAAGCAGAGGCAGAATTCCACAGAATCTCACAGAAACCCAGAACACCAGCAAAAACTTATTGTGCAAGGATGAAAACAACTACAGTCACGCTGTCGTGTCTTTCATTTTCACAGTAAATTATCTGCTTAATAATAACATATTTCTGAGAGCTATGCGTGTAGAAACTAATTAAACTACTTATTAACAACCATATATGGACATTGAGTTATGGTTAGGGTTAGGGCTAGTGTCTGGGGCTCAGGCACATCCTACTGAGACCAGAGTTAGGGTTAGGGATAGGATTAGTGTCTGGGACTCAGGCACATCCTACTGAGACCAGAGTTATGGTTAGGAATAGGGTTAGGGTTAGTGTCTGGGGTTCAGGTACATCCTACTGAGACTAGAGTTAGGGTTAGGGTTAGAGTTAGTGTCTGTGGCTCAGGCACATCCTACTGAGACCGGAGTTAGGGTTAGGGTTAGGGTTAGTGTCTGGGGTTCAGGTACATCCTACTGAGACTGGAGTTAGGGTTAGGGTTAGGGTTAGTGTCTGGGGTTCAGGTGCATCCTACTGAGACCGGAGTTAGGGTTAGATTTAGGGATAGTGTCTGGGACTCATTTTTTATTATTAATAATAATTGATCTTGAAAGCAGGTCAGCAGCTCTTGAGGCAGCTGTCTAAGCAGTTTACTAGTAGTAACTCTATTGCTTGTGACCAAATCCTGCGAGGATTGCCCTGTGAAACACTCCTGACAACTTCCTAACAACTCAAGCAATCCTATCCAGTCAGTGCACTGGTATATGTCGCATGACTCTATCTGCTAAATACATAATTATATGTATAAATTAATACATAATTATATGTAAAGTGTTACCATATTCTCCATACTTAACCCTTTGACTTGTACAAATGTACCAGTACGTTCACTGCTGTCTGGTCCCCAGTGAGTACGAAAGTACCTGTACGTTATGCAACTTTAAACTTGAATTACTGAGCCTACAAAACTCCTGATAACAAGATATTGTAACACTTGGTTTCTGTAATACCGTTTATTGGATTGGATTTATTGGTCTTTTGCACCCTCTGCCAAATATTGACTGAATTACATACAATAATTCAAATTTAAATTCAAATACAATTCTTTCGCTGAATCGGATGTCAACGAGTGTGTCAGTAAAAACATATGTGAAGAATATTTACCATCTAATTCAAGTGACAGGCGTCCAGTGAAGAGGCGACGCCAAGCTCTGTGCGTTGCTCCATGCTTCAAGGAGTATCATACGTGTAAGGATTAGACACTCTTACTCCCTCCGTCCCCACAACCTGTTTACCCGGATATGATTTATTTGTAATTTTATTTATTTATGGTAAAAATATTTGTCTGTATTTTCATCAGTATT
Source organism: Polyodon spathula (assembly GCF_017654505.1). Classification (NCBI taxonomy): domain Eukaryota; kingdom Metazoa; phylum Chordata; class Actinopteri; order Acipenseriformes; family Polyodontidae; genus Polyodon; species Polyodon spathula. The sequence continues at coordinate 3,387,191 of NC_054566.1, read as the reverse complement.
CGTTACATACATACAAATATATAGCTTTGAGCTTGTTTCTATACTGTGCTTACAATAATCAAGTGCATACAGAGGACAGAAAAATAAATCCATTCCCGTAGGACCGGCAGTGCATTTTTTAACTCACTACTCAAAGGGTTAACTAAATCTGAAAAGCCAGCCTGATAGCTTCCATGTACACCAGCTAACTTTTATTAACTGGGGATTCTCCCACAGAAGCATATGAGCTTACCTCAGTGAAAAAAAAGTGTTAGAGTGCTAATTCATTACACAAGCACATTAACACTAGAAGGATCAGAGATATACGCATACTTACAAGCCCTGCAGCAGTCTTTTTGATGGCTGTATTCAAAACACTGTAAATAGTATAATGAAAGGAGAAACAGTTGGATGTATTGTTTTTATTACGTACGCCGCAAACATCTGAACAACCGAAGCATATTATATATATATATATATATATATATATATATATATATATATATATATATATACATACATATATATACACACACACACACACACACACACACACACCAGTCAAAAGTTTGAGTACGCTTGCTGAAAACTAGTTTTTTTCATAATTGACAATGTTTTACGTCATACACGTTTCTGTAAATACTTGAAAATGAAAACACATGTTACAATATACAAAACAAAACATAAGGAGTATCAAAGCAATGTTCAAGAAAATTGAAAATTGTCTCCAAATCTTGGATTCCTCAAAATAGCCACCCTTTGCCTTAATAACAGCTTCACAAACACGAGGCATTCGGTTAACAAGTTTCAGCAGGAAATCACCTGACATGTCTTCTCAACTGTTCTGCAGCAATTCCCAGAGATGTGGGGCACTTGTGGGTAGCTTTGCTTTGACTCTTCTGTCCGGTTCGTCCCATACAAGTTCTATGGGATTGAGGTCTGGAGACTGGGCAGGCCAGGTCATTAGATTGAGTTGTCCTTCACATTCCTTCTTCACCAGATAGTTCTTGCACAACTTTGAGGTGTGTTTCGGGTCATTAACATGCTGAAGAATGAAGGACTGCCCAACTAGCCGTAATCCTGATGGAATGGCATGCCTCTGAAGTATGCTATGACAGCCATGCTGGTTCAGCTTGCCATGGACTTGGTAAAGATCACCAACTCTGTCACCAGCAAAGCAACCCCAGACCATGACCCTCCCTCCTCCATGCTTGACAGTGGGAACCACACATGCAGAACTCATGCACTCACCCTTTCTGCGTCTTACAAATACTCGGAGGTTGGGGCCTAATATTTCAAATTTTGACTCATCGGTCCATAAGACCGACTTCCACTCCTCAAACATCCAGTTTCTGTGTTTTTTGGCCCAGGTAAGTCTCTTCCTTTTATTCTGCACTCTTAACAATGGTTTCTTTGCAGCAATTTTTCCAGTTAGGCCAGCTTCACGCAATCTCCTCTGAACAGTTGATGTTGAATCATCTGTACTTCTAGTAGCATTTAGTTGAGCTTGTATTTCAGGGGCAGTTAATCGGCGGTTTCGCAGACTTGTGACTCGAATTTGTTCACTGATTCTGAGGTCACCCTTGGCCTGCCTGACCTTGTTTGGTTCTCATGAGTGCCAGTTTCTTCAAATCGTTTGATGGTCTTGGCCACAGCAGTTACAGACACTTGCAAAATACTTGCGATTTGTCTTAAAGATTGACCTTCATTTCTTAAAGTAATTACAGACTGTCTTTTTTTCTTTGCTTAACTGAGCGTATTTTGACATTTTCTGCTCCCTTACATTCAGGAATGACAAACTTGTGCCTATGCTACCTATATTTATAATAATCATGGACCCTCACCTATTAACAATAATTGGTGACAAAAGGTTAATTAGGTAACATGCTAGTTAACACAGAGAACATCTAACAAACACACTTTTATACTTAGGCCAGTGTTATAACATCGTGTTATACACATTTCAGACTTTTAACTGACTAGAGTTTCAGACTGAAATCCCCTTGCTTTGGGTGACTATTTCATTGAAATTGACAAGATTTATATTTTCATTTAAAAATAAAATTTTTAAATGCAATTCACTTATGTTTATCAGCTTATATAAGTACACATATCCTATAATGAAATATTAAGTGTTTATAAACAAGTTTATACAGTTAAAAACATAGATAATCATGAAAAACATGGTATCAAGCAGGTGTACTCAGACTTTTGACTGGTACTGTATATATATATATATATATATATATATATATATATATATATATATATATATATATATATATATATATATAAAACAATCATTTTATTATCAGATGAGCAAAAGCAACTGAACGTAGAGAAATAAACTTAGAAAAAGAACATTTTACAGACATGCACAGTACAAGAAGTTATAAAAAAAAAAGTCTAATTTATTTTTATTTTTCTCGACAAAAGGGTATTCCTTTGCCTTCAATACTATCAATACAGATAATGCGCTTCTCCATACCGCCTTTCTGCACAGGGCACAGCTGCCCAAAGTTTTATTTTTATTGCACTTGCCAACCTGGCATTGGAGTCTCTTGCGGCTCTCAGCGGGGTTGCCAGCTTCAGCTGTGGGTACACGCTTGGCAGTCTCCCTCTGTTCCAAATGCTTCTTGCGAAGTTCTTGTGCTAACTGTAAAATATATTCTTTCCTTGGTAAATTCTTCTCTGTGCATTCTTTGGATAGTACCCAGGAGTTGATAGCTGCTTGAGCCAATACTTTGTAAAACACCTGAACAGACCACCATCGGGAGCCAGCTTTCACAGAATACTTCTGTGCCATCTGATCCAAAACATCAACTCCATATTTTATTGCGTAGTAAAACTCCACGGTCTCTGGTATTTATTTTCACTAGTCCCGATGCTAATTGATTGACCAGAGCAGCAAAGCAGGCAAGCAGGCACCAGCCTTCAAAAGGCTGATTGAACACAATAGACTGTCAGTCATTCACTTAGACAGAGAGTATAGACTAATCTGATTACAGCTAAACACATTGTGGACTGATAAATAAAAATAATAAAGTAGAATACCGTTCTGTATAATCACAATACAATTGTTTTCTGTGTGGCCGTCAATATGACTGCTCCCGGGGCTTTTAGATATAATGTAATATATCTCCTTTATTTCTGCACTCCCGCGTTTCATGCTTTGTGAGAATATTTAATACATACGACAGACAGGTACATGAACGCGCAGCCCCATATGTGTTACGCGACTGGAGAAAATGACATCTTAAAACCAAAAAACGCCAAAATGACCGCTGCGGGGCTTCTAGTGTTAAGAATAGTGGATTTCTGGCTAATATATGACCCACACCTGCTAAGTCTCATATCAATTCTGCGTTGCCAGGTAAAGAAATCAGCGTTGGAGTGCAGATGCACCCAGGTCTCTTCCAGTCACCACTGTGACTCTGTTCACATACAAGAGCAAGTTGTTGTCATACTGTTTTGCAGTGTTGCATTTCAATTAACCCACCCTGTTAGCATGATACAAATCGCTTTGACATTACACACAGGCACCCTCCATATACCACGTATTATGATAGGCCCAATTACTTGTGCTGAAGTAGGTCCTTCATGAATTGTAATTGAACAAGCGGTTCATGCATACAGATGGTGTCGCCAAGTATTTGTATCCCCAGTGGGTGATAATAAGTAAGGATGTTATTCTTAGAAAAGATAAGAAACACTTAAAAAAAAATTGAGTTTTTTTGCTTGTAGTCATTTAATCAAACACATAGATCATGCTCTGCGAGTTGTCGCTTGATAGTGCAGAACAGAGTTAAATATGAATGAACTTGCATGGTACGGTACTAATTACATCCTGCTGAGAAAGCGAATATGTTAAAAGGTGTATTTTTGGTTTCACATTGGGCAGGCTATCTGTTAATGTAAAAAGCATTAGCAATTAAAATGAAAATCTGCAGTATTAATATGTGTTTAATGACCTCAGGGTTTTTTGGGGGCGCATTTCTTTCAACTGTATGCAGAGGGAGACTGTCTGATGTGGTGTTCCGGAATTTGTTAATTAAACCCACTTATCTACTTAAGGTCTTGGTGTATCTTTTAAAATTCCATCCTTGTGTTTTTACTTTACCGGGGAAACAGCACGAACTGGAATTGAAGACACAATTCTATTAACAGTGACTGTACAGATATGCAGGCCTCTGTCCAAAGCTCATTTAATTTAAACCTCAAACAGCCATTTCAATGATTCTCTTACAGATACAGTTTGAAAAGAATGAATGGCTGTTGTGCAGCTGTCTCAGGGGTTTATGCTATCTGTTTAATTGGGGTGTCCTTGCAGCTATTTTACCACATTCCATCGTGTTTTCTTCACTAAGAATCACTATTCTACAAATGCAATCATAGTCAGTCATTAGTGAGTGACATTAAGATTACTCACATACAGTATGTGAGTGATACTAAGACTACTTCTGTTTAGAAAAAAGTCAGATTTGTTATTGGTTTTCCATACCAAGCTGTCTCCTGGCAATGACTTGAGATATAGCAGTCTATAAATACGTCCTTCTTAAAGCCTTATGTAGGATTCATTTCTACTCAACAGGAGTGATACATAAGAGTAAGAACCCTGCTAGAAGATAGATTCTTACAGGTTGTTTAGGGGCCCCATATTTAATCTCTCTTCTTTCAACAAGCAGGCAGTGTGATACAGACCAACATGCTGTGCACTGCTGTGCTGCTCCACTATGATGTTAAGTGAATGGTGTTGAAGCTGTGCTAATTTTGGTTTACATTTCTTAACAAATCCTGGTTATATTTTATAAGCCTGCTACTTTTTTTTTTTTGATTACTGAACTTCAACTTTTGTCTGTTTTGCTAAAAAAGATGCATTTCTGTTTATGTCTGGTTTGTGGACAATCCGTTTCTTTGTTACACACACAGGCCTATACTGTTTCAATTCCATTAGAAAACAGAAAACAGCCATTACACTTAACCAAAGCCATTAGAATTAATTTGTGAGTAATCAATTACCTTTGCGTCTTTTAAAAACAGTGACATGGCCTAGTCACAATTGTTCACTTATAATTTATAGAATTGTTAGTTGACTGAAGTTTGAAGTCATTTTTTCAACGGTGCACTTATGTCAACTTAGGAGACATGCAAGATGAATGTTTTCAGCTATAAACAGAAAACAGTAAAGGCTGGTGGAGTTGACTGTGTAGACTTTTTAAAAACACTTTTCTTAGTGGTTGTCTCTGAAGATTGTACTCTGGGAGATGTAGTTGTTAGTGGAAGGGGAGGCAGACAAACTGTGCAGCATAATTGCTATGCAGATCTTTACAATGGCAGGTATGCATCTTATCTAGACCACTGGTAGTACCAGGTATCATGTTTTAAATGAAAATATATGTGCTATAAGTAGCTAATGGAAGAGACCTACTGTAAGTATGTAATGTAAGTGCAAAAAACAAGTAAGATGTATAATTATTTTGTTAGTTACAATCCCTTTAAAGGCTATCAGAACACCACATAGTGTTTACAATGAATGCATGTTATTTTCTGTATCTTGTGAAGTACTATTAAGAACATATAATCCTAACTGCTTTGATATTGTTATACACCCTCCTGGATCACTAAGTAGCTGGGGAATGAAACACAACATATTTCACAGAGTACTCTTCAAAGTGTTTAAGAGAAGCAGCAATTGTCTTCTGGCCATCATTGCATTCTGTGTTTATATTCAAATCAACGCTACCTCCTGCAATAACATTGTGTGGTATAGTAGCCAGTCAGTCAAGGCTAGCAGTGTGAATAACAGTGGCAGGAGCCAGGAGATTGCTGTTTAAAGCATGTTCTGTGCACTATTATTTACAAAAAGAAACACATTTTTTTAGAAAGAAAATACAATTATAATAAACTAAATACGAAAAAAAACTTGCACCCCAGCAAAGGTTATTTCAGTGCAGACCTGTCAACTCCCCTGTATTCATTGGGAGGCTCCCATGTTTTGAACCCTCTCACAGCTGTCTCCCAGCTCCTCTATGCAGGTGGTCATCCCCAAATTGGCAATCAGTGACCATTACATTATGTGCATTATGATACGGGACTTCAGCACTGAAAATCCCATTTGTGATGTAACCTCACACCAGGGCCTGCGTTAGCAGCCAGGCAAGTGCCCAGGGCCCCGACGCCAGAGGGGGAGGGACGGCAGACCACACACATACAGAAATAAAATTGCAAATACGATTAAATGTACTATTTCTGTGTTAGCTATCCTACTCAAGCAGCCTTTAGAGTTAAAAACATTTACACTTCACTAAATTAATCTAAATTGCATGCATGCAGTGCAGTTAAACGTTTCAGATCTACTACAAATAAAAAAAAATGCCATACATAAATAAATAAATAAATAAATATATAATGAAGCCCTTTGCAAACACAGATATTTTTGTTCACCCTTTTACACTTTTGTTATCTTTGTTATTGGTGTTCGGGTAGCCAATTGCTTTACTGAGACTTGTCTGTCCTTTAGCAATAAGGTTCAATACACTGTACGCTAGCCTTAAGTAGTATGTATCATGGGTACTTACCAAGGACAAAAAAAAGACACACATTAAATTAGCATAGCTGGGAATTCATTGCCAGTGGATCTTATGGCTGCAGCTATCAACATTGCCAGGCTTGAGCGTCCATCTACTGTTGAAGTAAAATCTCTCAGAACTAATTCAATAAGGAAGAAAGTAAGCATATAGTCGAAGACATATTTCAAAGGTTGGCTGAAGTTAATGTAAAATGATTGTTCAACATTAATACTGTGTATACTGTATATTTTTTAATTATACTCAGGATTTACAACATGCGATGGAACATCTCAAATCAAGATTAGTGCGTTCACTCAATCAAGCCTCATTAGATTTAGATTACTTTAAATTTGTCATCAATCAAGAAATGTTCATACTATCTTCCGCTTCGAACATTGTTGATATCCCATCTGAAATTATGGACATTCCCATGCAGCTCCACAGGTTACTTGTGTTGCTCTTGGCCAGCAAGACCAGTCACCAGCATTTATCCGGGAAGGAGGTGGAGGGAAAGGATGCCCTAAGTTTATCTTTTCACAACCTTTTTTAGTCGTCTTTTTGAGATACCTTTACCTGTCTCTTGCGTAGCTAATCTTTTGGGAGTTTTTAGGCGTATGCTGGAATTTGGCATTTCAACTAAAACAACCCTCAGTGCAATTTCAGACGAGGATCTGGACAGTGTTGTGTCATCTATCAAAAGAACATTTCCATGCGTTGGGTACCGAATGGTTAAAGGATGTCTGCAGGCAGAAGAATATCGCATTCAATAGCATCGGATAAAAGAATCAATGAGTCGAGTGGATTCTGTAGGAATTTTACAAAGAATGACACAATTAGGATGCATAAGACGGTCCTACTTCATTAGAAGACCTTTGTCGTTAGTCCACATGGACACACACTACAAGCTGATCAGGTAAAAAAAAAAAAATAGAATCTGTTTACATGTAGGTTTTTTGTAGTTAACATATTACTTTTGTCATATTTAACATTTTACTTTGGGTCATTGGACCAATATGCAATGCCCCTGTACTTAAATACAAGTTGTTAATTCTTGTCATCATTTGTAATGTGAACTAGTGTGTGCGTGCATGTGTGTGCGTGTGTGTGTGTGTGTGCGAGTCTGTGTGCATGCATGTGCGTGCAAGTCTGTGTACGTGCATGTGCGTGTGCGATAGCTGAAGAGGATTTTACTATTGCCATTGCCATGGATATCCATTGTCACTATTTCTTCACTTACTGGTTTATTTATATGTATGTTTTTATGGAAAAATAAAGCTATTGTGATGTTATTGAATGTTTTTATGATTAGTGTGCTATAGATTGAGAATGTTGTGCCCTTTTCTATTCACTGAATCATGATGTTCATCCTCAGGGTGAGGCAGGAGTGAAGAATAGTGGAACAAGAAGCTTTATCACTGGTCAAAGTGTGCACAGTTAAAATAAACAAAAGGTAAGTAGTTTTGTAGCTGTGTACCAATATGCCTTCACATGCTTAAAGATGTCCACTCCTGCACATGCCTACATAGGAGAGCCTTACAACCTAATTTCTTTGCAAACTATACGCTCACTAATTGCCATCAAAATTACAATGAAACTTTCTATTAAGGTGGTTAGTTAAATAAGGACAGAATAAACTAACCAAAAAATATTAATGTTTTGCCATTAAAATGTAATATTTATAGAAAGAAAATGGGTTTCATTAGTGATGCTTGAAGTTGAACGCTGGAAGTTCTGGATATGGCAGATGAAAATAAAGTGAACGGCTGACGGCACTCATTTCGGAGGACACAACTGCTTGTCTGTCCTGAGTTAGTTCAGGGGGTTGCAGCAATGATCCAGGTTGAATAATAATTGGACATTCCAACACTGGGAGAAAATCAGGAATTAATGAGAAATAATTGTTAAAAAAAATGTGTTTAATCTCAATAAAAGTAAGCCAATGTTTAGAATGAACCATTTTCAACCTTTATTTTGTTTGAAGTCTCAAAGCTGCATATATGCATTGTACATTTCTACATTGTGCGTTGTTCCTCTAGAAGAAAAAAAAATATATAATACCCCATTACCACCAGATGCAAAGGAGTTTTCAAAGGTGCCCAAAACAAACTGCACCACGTGCCACAACAAATATCCTTTGCAAATACTGCCACTGCATATCAGTAGCTGTGATGGCAAAGTTGTTGAGAGTAATAGCAAAAATACCTGATGCCTTATGCAATAGCCAGCCACCAGACATTTTCAGAAACTCATCAAGAAGTAAACTTGACAGCTGAAATGCAAAATGATTAGGAAGTTCCATTAGTCAAAACATGATTAATTAATTACTTTTCTAATAGTAATATACAGAACACAGCTATCTTCAGAATAAACCAGGCCTTGTCTAACTTTACAGTGTTAAAGTCCATAATTGATCAATTGATCAATTTAAGCTTGGCAGTTGTACATTAACACACTACCTACAACATAAAACACTAATAAATAGCCCAGGGGTGGTGCACTTTGCCACAATACCAATTACCCATAATTATATGTAGTAAATATGGACTGGAGAGGAGGGCTATAGTGGAAAAATATTGACCTGAGGGGGGCTATATGCCTGAAGCCCCAGGAGGTAACAGTAGTCTTCCCGAGGGGCATTTAATTAGCCTGCAGTACATATTTAATATATGAATCAGTCAAGAAAATATGCGAGGCAAGGTTTGATAGTAAATACAACTTTATATATTTTGTTTAAATATTGCTGATACAGCATAAACAATTAAATAAATCACATAAATAAATAATCATACTGCATACAGTAGTTATAAAAGTTTTTTTGGTGTCCAGCTCTTGTGGCTTGCTGACTGCTGCATAATCCAGTTTATAACCGGGCTGTCATATTTGTTTACATCATTGAGTCAGAAAACAGTGACAGTGACGTTTTAATTACCATTTGATTATTTGGAGCATCTTTCATTTGTAATGTGTTTTGTAGTTCATTAAATCACAGAATGACATGTTCAGCCATTTTCTCATTGTGAGCGCAGGGAAGAAGGGTGTTCCTTTGAAAAGGGGTGGGACTGACAGTGATGTGAACCAATCACATGACAGACAGAGACTATTGCCCGGTGGTGTAAGGATGTCAGGGCAATAGATAAATTTATTTTTGTTCTGATGATGAAGTTTGAGCCAATCACAGGCCAGGATTTCCAAGCACTGACTCATATATAGTAAATATGGACTGGAACGGAGGGCCACAGTGGAAAATTATTGCCCCGAGGGAAGACTACTGTTACCGACAGAGCTATAAAGCTCAAAGCCATAGACGATAACCCTGGAGGTAATAATAGTTTCCTAAGGGTCATTTCATTTTCCACTATGAGCTGAGTCTGCAGTACATATTTAATATATGAATCAGTCAAGAAAATAAGTAAGCCAAGGCTGGATAGTAAATATGACATTATATATTTTGTAGAAATATAGCTGATACAGCATAATTAAATAAATAAATAACAGAAATAAATAACAGAAAATGTTTTTGAAGTTCATACCACATAGTTATCAAAGTCTTTTTGGCGTACAGCTGTCTGGTTTGCTGACTGCTGCAGAATCCAGTTTATATCTCGGCCATCATATTTGTTTACATCGTCAAGTAATGTTTTGTAATTAATTTTCTGTTAAGTTACAGAATCACCATTCATCAGTTTCTTTCACATTCAGGCATTTTCTCTGGTTGTGAGGAGTGCAGGTGAGAAGGGCATGCCTTTGAAAAGGGGAGGGACTGACAGTGATGTGAACATGACAGAGGGAGACTATTGCTTGGTGGTAAAAGGCTGTCAGGGCAATAGTTCTATCTATTTTTGCTCCTATGATGAGGTTTTAACCAATCACAGGCCAGGATTTCCAACTACTGCGTCATATAATATATAATTATTCAATCTTTGATCAACCATACTGTCTAATCAACTGAACGCACCTGTAATCACATGACGAATTATGTGTATTGTATTACACACACATCTTCTGCTGCTATAATGGCTATGAGATTTAGGTGACAAAAAAAGGACCAGCAGACTGAGGCAAATGAAAGAATTATTTGGACCACCAAAACCTTAGTAGGAGCATTGTGTGCTTTAAACCTGGAGCATTGTGTGCTTTAAATTGTTGCAGTTAAGCAAATTAAAACAGCCACCTCGTTGTTGATTTTTCTTCTATTTCGTCAGTAAGGGCTGGAGATCCTGTCTATGCTATTGAGCAGCTAAGAACTTTTATTGTGTTCATTTCAATTGCACATTATTAGAATGCCTTAACGGCAAGTATCAAAGAATAGAAACATTTTACTGCATTATTTAATAATTCCTAAAGTTCTGTAATGTGTCAAAGGTGAACTAAATTGTGTTCTTTGGTAACTGTCAAAGTTTGGTAAATGGTACATTTAATTACAGTATTTCATTACCTTAACTGTAGGTATTAAAGGGTTACTGAATTGCATTAATTTAATGATTTGTAAAGCTTTGTCATTCTGTATGGTTAATGTGATAGAATAGGTTACCAGCCATATATCATCAGTAGGTACTTGTGTATGTTAGCTTTATTCTATACATAATTAAAGGTACAATAATTGCTATTAATACTTGTTTGATTATCCATACAAATGGGGACCCTAAAAAAGGGGGAGAGACTAATACACAGGTGCAATGCATGCACCAGTGTGTCTAACATTCAATTACTATAGTGCTATAAATAATAATATACTAATGGGATTGCTACAGCCACTGTTATGGCTCACATAACACGTATCTGACAACAACCAATTATTTTTTCAGTATTCAGGTCCTGTTGCTAGGTACCATGCTGAAAGAGAGTTTGGAATTAATAAAAAGCAGTAAGTGAAAAAACAGACAAACTTAAAAATATGATGAAAGAAAAAACGAGCTGCTAGAAGAGGAAAGTGTTTGTGGCCCGATGTCAAAAACATTGTGTTTGAATGGATTGAAGAGCAGTGAAACAACCTCATCCCTGTGTCCAAAAACATGATCAAAACGAAAGCTGTTCAGGTAGCCAATTTCCTTGGTAAGTCAATTTTACAGGTTGCCTCAGTTGGTGCGACACATTCATGAGAAGAAAGGGAATTTCTCAAAAAATGCCTCAAGATTCCAATGATTCGTTATTAAATTTAGAGAAAGAAATAGCTACGAGGTCCCAATGTGTTTTTCTATGCCTCCCAATCGTACCTTTAACAAAACCGTAGAGAAAAGCATTGAGGTAAAAACTTCAGGACACGAGAAATCCCATGTCACAATGATGCCTGCATGTTGTGCAGATGGAACGAAATTGAGCCCAATGATTATTTTTAAAAGAAAGACCGTGCCGAAGGAGAAAATGCCTCATGTGCACGTTAAAGGATGGATGAAGGAGTGGGTGACAACTGTATGGGACATTAGCCAGGGGCCCTAATGAAAAAGAAGGCATTGCTGGTTTTCAATTTAATTAAAGGTAATCTGCATGATTCTGTGTGTAAAAAAACTAAAGAATTGTAACACAGATGTGGCAGTCATCCCTGGCAGCATGGAATTAACAAGCCGTTTAAGAGTGGATTGGTTTTCTGGAGGTGTGCATGCTTTTACACCAAATGGAAACGTTAGGCGACCAGAACTAATCACCGTTTGTCCCCTTCCACACATAGACAAACCTTTGAGCCAATCATAAAAATATTAATTGACCCGTCACTTGCATCTCTGTTTGCCCAATCGATTCACATCCCTCTACCTCGTCCAATCGCCACACTGTTTCAATTATCCATGGTTAACCAAAGAGGTCTGTCACCTCGTCCAAGTGGCCAGGCAATGTGAGTCAGATTGTGCAATACCAAGAGAGGGATTTTTAGATTTTTATTCAGACAGTTAGGGTTCCCAGTTGTTGTACATATTCCTGCAATATCTTTTTCAACATAGCTCTGATTGGCCAGTCATTTCCTTTTAACATCGGTTCTGCTTCGGGTCTTCCAATTAAATTGTCTTCTAAATTCACAACGTTGGCGGCTTCAATCCAATCCAATCAAAAACATTTCACTGCATTCCTCGCCCAAAGTTCTGGATTTTGATTGATTAATCTGTCCTACTTGCTCGCTACGGCACAAGTTCAGAAGGATGGGGGGACAGGTTTATGACTATGCACGACAGGCCCTGCATAATCATAACATCTGCTTTGCACACCCATGCCGCTTTGGGTCTACCTCCAACCGTATTAATATTTATGTTTGTACTCAAAATGTGAACAGTTTCTAATCTGCTGTGTAATAACTTCCCAAAAAATGTATCCAATATTAAAGATGACATATAAAATAAATAATTTAACTAAATGTATGTGTGAGACATGTTATGTAAGTTTCAAATGAAGGGTTTGTGGAATGGTAGTACAAGGTGATAGCCACTAATACAGTTGTGTGCTAGGGGGTGTTCTCCGCCTTACTGACCAGCACTACAAAACAGGGGAATAATGCAGGTTATTATGGAACCCATTAATGGAGTGGTGTCAATTAGGGTCTGTGAAGCCATAATGGATCAGACACATATATATATATAGATATATATATATATATATATATATATATATATATATATATATATATATATATATATAATATATATACACATATAAAAAATTACTATCTGAATACATTTGGTTTCCCATATTCCATCATTTTGTTTATCTGCATTGTGGATTGAAATGGTCTTTTGAGAGTGTTTCCATTTTTCTAGGTGGGTGAATAGGTACAGTACACCCAAGGGCAGGCTCGACGATCCCCTTGTGATGTATTTCAACCCTTATTTTGCAAGCTGCCATCCATCTCCTGCCCCCTTTGATTGAATAATCCTTGTCATTCCATTAAAAACCTATTGTGGTAATACTGTTCCTACTACTATTATGGAAATGAGTCAACCACATTCCCATTCTTTCACTTGCAATTACATTTCATGAAGTCTTACTCAAAGCTTTAAGATGACGGATTAATGCCCATACTATTTAATCTCAGTGTGCATTGTTTTATTTTATTTTTCTCCAAAATCTTTCTGAGCACTTTATCAATGCTCTGCAACAGGCTGCATAAGGTTGGAAATTGATTTAAATGATGCCCTCCTTTTAAGTTTCCTTTCAATACTATTCTTTTTGTCGAGCAGCATATACGTCCTCTTGTTGAGGAGAGGCAGGAACACATTTGGAGGAGAAGGACAAGATGAAGAAGACTCTGCATATTCAATCACAGGCAGGGGCTTCATTTGCTATTGGGCAGGGGGGTCAATTGCTTTCACCATGACAAGACCACCAGGAAGCAAACATCAGAATGTAATGTGTTTTAGTGAACAGGACATGAATTTATGGGTCAAATTAGTTTTCAGCTGTTTTGGTAGGAATCATGAGGGGATATGTAGAAACATTAGATTTATAATGTGCTTCGTTCTTCATAAATAATTAAGACTGCAGAATAAAATTGCTAATTAGGTTTTTAAATTATAATTTGTACATTAAAGTATTTGTAAAAGTAACTGTTCAGCGCTCCATCACAACATTTGTCCTTTGAGATTGCTTTCCAATAAACTGCATAATAGTCATAGGTTTAATGTATTGGCCCAATACGTACTGTGTGTGTGTGTGTGTGTGTGTGTGTGTGTGTGTGTGTGTGTGTGTGTGTGTGTGTGTGTGTATATATATATATATGTATATAACTGTGTGAAAAATGTACACAGAAAATTTAAAAGATTAAAAAATATTTTATTTTCAGGACGTTTCAAGCAAAAACCTTTTCTGTCATATATATAGATATATATTGTAGCGATTTCATTTCCCGCAGACAGGCGCCTCAATCCACATACAGGGGGAGGGTGGGCGCGAACCCAGGACCTCTCACAATAAAGCATAGCGTCGATCTCCCGTGCACGCTACACTCTCCCCTTCTAGCCTCAAGTCTGCCCCAGATTTGCTCAACAGGCTACAGTCTGACAAGTGCATGCCAGGGTATCTGCATCCCACTCTAACACCAATCTAGCGATCTCAGTTCCCGAAGACAGGCGCCTTACACAGGGCAAGGCAATCCACACACAGGTGGAGGGTGCGAAGAGGGGACCTCTCGCACTAAAGCATAGCGCCAATACCTCTGTACAAAGGAGCCAGTTTGCGCCTGCCCTCCATCTGTGTGTGGATTGCCTTACTCTGTGTGATATGCCTGCCTGCGGGAACCAGGATCGCTACAGCGGGTCGTACGGTTCCCATGATATATACCACGCCGGGAGTGGTTAACCACACCAGAAGTGGTGTATATCATCAGAACCACCCGATCCGAAGTGGTTTATATTGCTTGCAACACTGCTACCTGTCATTTGTGGGAAAAAAAATAATTAAAATAATTAAAGCACATTTAAATTATGACAAAACCAGAAACATACGTCCGCAGTGTAATATAGTCCCAAATTCAATTTAATTTAATTTAATTAATTGTTCACTTATTAAAAATAAATTGCACATGTTAGTTTATTGTGAATTTTTGCATTGAAAATGCCGTCTCACTAGAAACTAGAGGAATGAGAACAAGCTGTGATGATGGGCAGAGTTTCAAATGACACTAAGGAAGTAAGGGAGCAGCTGCGATGGAGACTGAAGCTGGATCTTGAAGTGAGTTTGTTAACTAGTTATATGTGAGGCACACATATTCTAGTACGTTTTCATCCTTTTGAATCTCAAAATATGTTTTTCTTAGTTGTCGGACACCCTTGCGTCCAAGTTGTGCCACATTAAGTTGACGATCGAACCAAGACTTTATGCATCAATCCGACCTCAGTTTCCCGCAGACGCTTAAAATCCAAGCCAATAATTCAGGGGGTGGGGGGGGGTTGTGTCTGGCCTTGTCGTTACCTGCTTTTCTATGAGTTTTCCTGACTGACAGGAACACATTATTGCTGGTTTTAAATTTGCTGTCAGCAGAGATGTTAAAACTTCTGTTAAAATATGTATTTAGTTCAGCTCAGTGTTATATAATACTGGTCCTCAGTTGAACTTCTTGCACTGATAAATTTTTTTTAAACTTATTTCCATGAAATGTATGTCCATATTTTTTTTTCTTTAAGTACATTAACAAGCCCATGCTGTAATTTATTTTGTGTGTTTTTTTCAATCTTTGTTTTCTTCTGTTTCATTTAGCTGTTCCTCATCAACTGTTATGTGTCTACTCTTGCTGGTGGGCTTATTTTATTTATTTCTTTTTTTTTTTTTTTTTTTTCAGGTGGACTGCTGTCTCCACTCAGAAAGTTGGTGTTGTACCAGTTGTGTGCGTTTTATCCCCAAATATATTAAAGGAAGTAGGTGAAATGCCATTCATTTTTGGCAGTGGTTTTGTAACTAATAACAAATAAAATGGCAGTTTGTTATGGAATTTAGAATGTAGTGGTGTGTAGTGATTTATTCAGTGTGAAGAGGCCCATTAGTATGCAAGCCATGCTATATATATATATATATATATATATATATATATATATATATATATATATATATATATATATAGACACACACACAGAGAGATTTCATATAACAGTGACTCCTAACAGTGGAATTTAATGCATTTGTCACTTTGAAAGCAGAAATTATTATCCAAAGTTTTATGAAGCTATTACGCATTCCTAGAAGATGCTGGCCAATTTTGCAAAAGAGTAAATAATTGATGCGTTCTGAGAATAGATGGTCTCATCTTTCCATCCACTTTCAAATAAACTGCATTTCGAGGAGGAAATATTTAATTGTATTTGATCATGCGCTTTTATTACATCAGACCTTGTCAAAGGTAATGAGAACACTGTAGAAAACAATAGGGCCAGTTTTAAATAACGTTTTTTTATTTGATTATTTCTCTGTTTTGCACACAATCAGGCTGTGTGGTCCAGTGGTCTTGGGCTTGTAACCATGAGGTCCCTGGTTCAAATCTCAGCTCAGCTGCTGACTCATTGTGTGACCCTGAGCAAGTCACTTAACCTCGTTGTGCTCTTTTGGGTGAGATGTTGTTGTAAGTGACTCTGCAGCTTCACACACCCTAGTCTTGTATCTTGTAAAGCACTATAAAACGTGGACTGTAATACAGAACACATTTTTAAATTCACTACGTATTGTAGCAGTATGTAAAATTTCCTGTTATTGACCCAACAGCAAAATTAAATCAAAATGTTACCCATGCACAGAACTGAGTAAAACATCAAAGGCAATGCAATTTAGCAAAAGATAGTTTCCAGAATTAAAATAGGATCCAAAGTCACTATTCAACATTGCAGAATATAGTGCTCGATAAGGCCCTAATGTCCTAGTTCACTTGCAAAGGAAAATGCACAAAATCAACTAAAGAGCACAGATTAAAAATAAAAAAAATACATGACAGTATCTAGAACTGTTTAATGATTAACTGTAACATTAATGTAGCTTGTCTCATTCTCTTTGTTTTGGCTGCATTTTCATCAGGTGAAACTGGAGGAAGTGCTGTGTAACTGCACAATAAATACAGACTGATGTGGCATGCGAGACAAAAAAAAAACATGGGCTGTGATGGATGTTCAAAAAAATTGTACCATTGAGGAGATGGACTTTGTATCAGAAAACTGGTCACAGAGTCGGAAATCACGTGTGACGGGTAAGTGCATTAATTTGTTACATATATATATATATATATATATATATATATATATATATATATATATATATATATATATATATATATATATATAATGGGGATTGATTTTATTCTTAATACAAGGGAGGTAAAACTTGACTGACGTGTATCAGGGTAACGGATATCAGAGTGCTGACTGTATAAAAACACCCTCCACCCTATTTCTGGGTTATAAGAAAACGGGTAATATTAAACATGCATTTCACAGCATGCTCCTATACGTTGTGTAGTCCAGTTTACCTCTCTTGTATTGTTATAATTGTATTGTACCTATCCCAAGTTCCTCTATCACTAATCCAGCTGTTTGTTACTGTATATATTCACAGTGTATTTCTGTACAGGGTGTTGACATATCAAGGCTTGTATCCAAGCCTCTGCTCACAGACTAATGAAAATCAGACCTATTGACTTTCTGCTAGATTATGAGTCTGATGAGATCCAATTTCAAATCATTGAATGTCACGATGACATCTGGTATCGACCTTTAGAGTATTTTTAGATGTTACATATTTTCAGGCTATAGTGTACAATTAAATATTGTTAAAGAAAAAAATGTGTGATCACATAAATACTAAAAAATAATCACATGATAGAAACACTGTCCATCTTAAATGATGTTTGGGGAGCAAATTCAAACAAGGCCCTTTTTCTGCCTCCAAATATATTGTCATACTAAAATATCTGTCCCAACAAAACGTCATCTTATATATATTGGGATGAACACAGGATTTTCATGTTAGGGTATTCATTCAATATTTAAATATTCGTTCGGATATTCGTTAGTTTTTCACATGGAGCTCTTTTTCATTTGCCATTTTTTGAAACTGTCGTGCAGATTTTGGTGAGATGGTAAATATGTGCAAGGTATTTTTGTCATTTGTAGTGAATATGAACATCAAATTTTTTGGATCCGAATACATATCGAAAAATATTTGTTCAACTAGAAACATAGTTTAAAAAATTACTTTCAGGTCTTTTACAAAATAAATAATTGATGGTAAAGATATCAGTGTTACACCCAAGTCACGCGACATTAAGTTCCACACCGCTGTCAAGAGCCGAAATAAACGTTTATTCTGCATTATCGAGCTCTGTTAGATACAGGGGTACTATGTTCTATGAGTACTATAAAACATTCTCCGCTAAAGCTGCCGCCATCTCAGCAGTAGATAACTATTTTGTCGATCGGTCTTCCCCTTATTCAGTCATCTTTTAACTGCATTTTCAGCGGTTCGCAACCAGAGTTCACAGTCGTTAGTGCCTTCACAGCCCATTCTACCTCCCTCTGTCCAAAAGTACAATCATGATACAGCATCAGAGCATTTGGGATAAACATTTCAATCACAAGGGCTATTAATCACAAAATCAAATATTCTGGTCTGCATCACTTTCTAAAGTCAACGTTTTTTATTCTAATAATAACCTCTAGAGGGCAGTATAACACCACAAGTTCTATACATTTTAGCGGGTCCTCTTTCATTGCGTAAGTCATATATTTTCAAATTAGGATCAATTTTACTTCAGAAATGAATATTTAATTCGCTGTGAGACTAATGTTGGATACGAAAACCATGTCCTACTATTACCAGCATTTCAGTCATGGTGCCCTCCTACCCTGAAATGGTCATTACACTCATAGACTGCTCCTGATCAAATCAATAGGTTTCACAGCAGCCTCAGAACAATGCATTCTTCATCCTCAGTTTATGCAGCGGCCTCAGATCTTCACATTTTCCATCTCTGCCCGAAGCTGGCCGAAGCTTCAGCTCCATCTAATCCACCTTAACACTCAAAGACCAATATCCACATTCAGCAGATCTCAGCGCTCTACAGCAGGCCACTGCAGACTACCAATGGCAGTCCACCATTCACTAGTACAGATAACTGCTTCTGCAGATCTCTGCACTCTACAGCTGGGCCACTACATGCTACTGACAGCACTCCATCGTTTACTTCCTCAGAGCTCTGCACTACTCAGCAGATCCTGCCCTCTACTTTTATTCGCTCCTCACTACAGCAGCTACCTCTTCAGATCTGCTCACTGTTGCAGCAGGCAAAAACTGGTTTTGTTTCCTGTTTAAATCTACAACTGTCCTCCTCCAGAGCTTCCAATGCTCCATCTTGCATCCAATAAGTCAGATCATGGCAGCCATTTCCACTTCTTCAGCAATCTAGTCGTATGTCCGCTCATCATTTCAAATGCCACAAACATTAATACATGGTGAGAGACGTGGTACGAGACTGGAAATCTGTCTTGCTTATGAGTTAAGGAATTGCACTATTAGGAGAATAAGGAGTTGTGAAATCCAAATCGATCAGCGGTTTGCTATCATGTCCGCTTGAAATGGAACAGGTAACTCACATTTAGAGATTTGAATGTGAGTTCACCTTTTCCATTCCAAGCAGACATGATAGTAGCAATCTGCTGATCGATCCCATATTAACTAACACGTAGGATGGTCTCGCCACTCTCATCTCCAGAACCGGCTTCCTCCCCAATCTTCCGAGGCCAGAGCCAACATTGATCTCCGTCTGGTCGAGGAGCACAGGGCGTGGTCCTCTACAGGAGTCGATTCATACATACGTTCCTCCCCTACCGACATAAGAATAGCTATCAAAGACTAACTAGCATGCTCAGAGTGGGGGCTACCTGACCTCCGTGACCCCCAGAGGTTTTCTCCTTCTAGGAAGGTTTTTATCCTCTAAAAGTATTTTAACCTTTCCAGTTTGTCACGTATGTTCCTTCCAGCTGTTTCTTTTATGCTATATTCTATATATATATATATATATATATATATATATATATATATATATATATATATATATTATATATTATTATTATTTTTAATAATATTAAAAAACCTCGTCTTTGTAATTGGTAAGGGATTATCTACAAATTACTAATATAGTTAAAATGAAGGTTGCAATTATTGTTGCTGTTGGTAAGAGTGACAGTTACTGAATCATGTAAATTCATTATTTTGGACAAGACTATCTCCCTCAGTTGTAAAAGTGAAAGTAGTGCATATTAAATATTTACTATGGTACTGCACTTTTGTTGAATACCCATTTTAAGTGCTTCATTAAGGTCTTATAAATATGTAATGAATGTCACATACCTTGTCAACTTGTCAGAAACAGTATTGTTAAAACGCTATGTTAGTGTACCATTCATTTTATTATGGCTATTTAATTAATAATAATCTAATAATTTAATTTCACACTGCCCTAGTTTTCATTCCTAGGTCAAATTCATGGCATCTAGTTTCTTGAGAATCGCTACAGAGTTAAAGGGTTTCCAGTATTATGCACTGTGTTCTCACACGTGCTACACTGTTTATTTTAACACTTGTAATAAAGTATAGTTGTGTTTAAAAGGGCAGTAGCTTGACTCAATTCAGCTGCCAAAATATGCCAAGATACAAAAGAAATAACTAATTGTATATGTATTACAATGTCTCATTGTCGGCTTTATATTCTGCCTGCAAAGACAATCTTTATATTGAGAAGAAACAGTCATTTTTATGAATCCAAACTCCAAACACTGTCTGATTTGAGCTTGAGGAACCTCTGAAAAAAAGCCTGCTTTGTATAGCCTAATCAATGACTGGACAAGCCCCTGGGTACAATAATGTAGCCTAATCAATGACTGGACAAGCCCCTTGGTACAATAAGCAGGTTTTAATTATTTATGAATAGTAGTTTTCTAAAATGCAGTTCTAAACCAATTGTTCATATATTTTAGTCAAACCATTTTGGTTGTGCATTTATTCATTCAAATAAATCCTGTGGAATATAGACATTTTTATAAGTTGGGTTGTAGCAGTTTACCAGTTGAAGAAGTGTTAATGAAATGCTTCAGTGGATCATTAACCCATATCCTCCTGGGCTCAACAAGCTGGTGTCCAGTAACATGTTACAGTTTCCTACATTATGATGAGGTTTACAAATAATTGTAAACATGTAGAATAACTGCATGTATTAAAACTGTTTAAACTGGTAGTGCCACTCTCGCAAAGAAGTACAGCATGTACTAAAAAAACTGTTCAAGTATCAAAGAATCTACATCCCCTTCTCTTTAGCATACTAAAATGTTATCACACACTCTTTAGCATGAGATTGCACAAATGCATGACAGTTTGATAAAATTCCCTTATAAGGTGGTATTGATTGCCTGTGTTTCTAGTTAAGGGTGAAGCATGCAATCAAGAGCTCGCTGGTTTGAATCCTGGTTGTGCTGAGTTGCTGATCTTGGCTGGGAGCACTATATCAGTTATATTGATTGGGGAGAGAAATTCAAATGGGTTTAGTTCATCTTATAGTTAAACCAACTTGTCAGGCTCTTCACAAGTATACCAAGATTATTACCAGTGTCATGGTTATTATTGAAGCTGCAATTTACACTAAATCTGTAAATAATTTGCATAACCTATGCTGTAGATTGGAAGCAGTAAGTAAACCTTAATGTGCTTATTGTAATGTATCTGAATGGCTTATCTGACAGTGATCAATCAGACAACATGCACTGATATAATCCTCTCCTTTTTATTAAAGAGCCCTGGAAAACTTAATTAGCCTTGATTACAGTCTACAGTAAACGATGGGCTTACATAATACTGACTCACTGCTTGCTATATATAGGTCAGTTAATGGCTATCTGGAGGATAGCAAAGCCAGAGGCATGGCCTCTAACCTTTCGTGAATCATTCATTTAAAAAATAGAAAGGAGGTCATTATTACAATTATGAACCAATACACAATTATCTTTACTGTAAACACTAAATATTTTAATAAGCAAGATTTTAAAGTGAAGCCTGAAACATCACTGGGTTTGTTAATTTGTAGGTCATTCAAACAGTCTAAAGTATGAAAGCATCAGCAAAAATAATTCCTTATGATTTTAGGGGGGGCCACAGCATAGAAATATTCTATCGAAATCATCACCTGACAAAACATGTTGCTAGGTGCTTGGGGTTATTTTCAGCACCACTGCAGAGATTTATAATGTTCATTTCCAATGCCCAAGCTAAGAGTATGTACCCTTATAAAGCTCCCATAGTAAAAGCATAGCACAGTGTTATATGGCAGACCGATTTCAGGCCTGGCTGGAGGCAGCAATCCCCAGCCGAGGAGTAGCGAAGACCTGGACTTTCTGATCTCAGCGTTGAACAAGAGTCAGAATTCTATAGAATCATTTAGATCCGAAATCCATGAATCTATTGCTACACTCCAAGGTACCCTCGACTCTTATGGCGCCCGGCTGCAGGAGGTAGAGAGGTCCCTGAGCAATATTTCTGACAGGGTGACGGTGCTGGAGGCCTCCTGTCAGATTCTCACATGGATAGTCGAGGATTTAGATGGTAGGGGCTGGAAAAGCAATCTACGCATTGTTGGTGTCTCGGAAGGAGTGGAGGGTAAGCTGGATCCCCCACTGTCCTGGATCGTGCTCATAGATTGCTTATCCCGAGGCCTGAGGAAGGAGACAGACCCCGTCCCATTATCCTCAGGGTGCACTACTTCTACAGTACTACTATTATATCTTACAGTTGGCGAGAGACAAGGGAGATCTAGATTTTCAACTTGCCGCTTTTAACTCAGTGAAGGTTCAACTACTGAAAGCTAGCGTGAAATACAGCCTTCTGCACCCTGCCCGATTACTAATCACCCATACCAACAGTCGGATGATTTTCATTACACCACAGGACTCTGCTCCCTTCTACAAAGATCAAATTGTCTCAGCACTGAATTCTGCTTAGGCTCCTTCTCCGCTTGTCAGACGTATCAGATCCAATTTATTTTCACACGCGCTGTTTAAACAATTTTTTTTTCAGAGTAAAATAGGTTTAAAAAGCACTGAATCACAAAAGGACACGCTGTACTCTATCTCCAGCCAAACCCCAGCCCTTGTTCACTGTATTATTCACATACCTCTTTATAGACATGCATACTGATGAATCCTCTCCCAATCACTTGTTTTATCACCAAACTCCTCAACAATTTGTATTTGGTGTGGAAGTGGTATTACATATTTCAAAGACTTGTACATTGATGATTGCTTTACTTAATTTGAACAGCTATTCCAAAAATTTGAAATACCAAAATCACACTTTTTGCGTTACCTACAGGTACCAGGCCTGGTCTGATACAAGTTAAGATCCTTCATCGCATTCATTTTTCTAAGGCTAAATTAGTTAAAATCTTTCCAAATTTAGATCCAACTTGTGATAAATGTAAACAGGCCCCTGCTACTGTAATTCATATGTACTGATCATGTCATAAATTAGCCCCATTCTAGAACTATCTCTGAATCTGTCTCACAGATCCTAAACACACCCCTTGACCCTTCTCCTCTTATAGCAGTTTTTGGTGTTGTTCCCAATCATGTAATCCTGCCCTATGCACACTTTGCTGGCAATATGCCTGATTTTATTGGCTGCAATCTGCCCCACCAAATTTTATTCATTGTGTAAGAGATGGAATGAATTTTCTTCTCCTGGAGAAAATCAGATTTATTCTACGTGGCTCTATTGAAAAGCCTGGCAGCCTTTTTTAACTTATTTTGACAGACTGTATCTCAAATCCACTATCTAAATGACCTTGATGACTCATATATGACTTTTCTCTTTCACTTTCTTTAACTTTCCCTTTTGTCTTTTACTCTTGTATCTACCCTCTCTTTCTTGTCTTCCCTTTCCTGTCTATATGCAAAGATTTGTATGATTGAATATATTCCATTTCATTTTATTATATAGCAGTACAGACGTGCACCTCCTATATATGCTTGTCACCAGCACAAACTCAGCATAAGATAATACATATTACTGTAGCTAGAAGCTATTGTGAACCACCTTGCATTGTAATTCTCTAGATTTCTCAATACAAAACTAGATTTCTTTAATAAAACAAAATAAATATCTATGCTTTTCAGTTGAAAGACACAGGTGATAATAAAGCATTGGATTGCAATAAGACATAACAAGATATACTGGCATATACACTGATGTCAAACAACAAAGTGTTTTAGTGTCTACAAGGAGGCAAGACACGACCTTTCAGAAACAATGACAGGTGGTGCTGTGAGAGAGCCCCTCCAGAGATCCAGAGCTGTCACTGAATCCATTTCAACAGCCTGAAGAAATCTTTTTAATTGCTTTTGAAAAATGAAAATATGGATTTTTCCTAAGGTTTGCGTTAATCATATGCATACCGGTAATCATACTAATCATTTAGTAAGGCGTACGTCTGTAGTATTGTGATATGAAATATACTCCATACAGACAAGCACTGGTGGATAAATATAACACTGCAACGGAACACAGAAATGCCTGCTGTAACCCTGTCAATAATTTACAGCCAGGACGACACTGATTAGCATGATAAGTCTACAAGGTGGTTACATTATTATGGAGATACTTGACAAAACTGTAGTGATTAATGCCTCTGTTTTCCTCAGGAAATCTGGGAAGTCTGTTTTCCAGGTACCTGATGCAGGCCAGATTTCTCAATGTATGCCATCCAGCATAATACTGACCAAGCCCAAGATAATAATAATAATAATAATAATAATAATAATAATAATAATATATATTTTTTTTATATAGCGCCTTTCATTGCAGGAATCACAAAGTGCTTAACGACAGAGGAAGAAGAAAAGCATAAAAATAGAAAAATACATGTAAAACAATAAGCACAATTTAAAAAAGCCAATTGATAAAAATGAGTGCAGATTTAAAAGCCTCAATAGTCTCACAGTCTTTCAAGTGTCCAGGCAGTTTGTTTCAAAGGCGATGGGCTGTCAAGCAAAAAGCCTGGTCACCCATAGTGTGCAGCATTGTCTTCAGCACAAGCACATTAGAGTCATTTGCAGACCGCAGGTTCTGCTGTGGCAAATATAGGTTAAGCATGTCCCTGACATATGATGGTCCAAGGCCATGCAAAGCATTAAACGTCAGATCTTGTAGTTTATTCTGAATTTTACTGGTAGCCAATGTAATGATGCCAAGATTGGTGATATACGCTCATGCTTCCTAGATCTTGATAAAAGCCATGCAGCACTGTTTGCACATACTGCAACAGATTAATTGATTTTAAAGAAACACCAGCAAGAAAGACATTACAACAGTCCAACCTTGATGTGTTAAAGGCATGAATTAGTTTACCCACATCAGGCAAAGACAAGGTTGACCTAAGGCAGGGAATATTCCATAAATGAAAAAAGGACACTTTGCAGTTATTCTTAATATAGGCCTTAAAAGACAGTGGAATCGAATCTTAAACCCAGGTTAGTAACTTGTGAGGTTGGACTAATTTCACTCCCATTAATAACCAACCCTAAATTGCCAGCTTTCCTGACCTGATGTGAAGACCCCAATAACATGACCTCTGTCTTGCTACAATTTAACTGCAAGAAATGTTGCTGCATCCATGTTTTTTTATCAGTCAGACAGTTATTGAGTCCAGAAACAGCCAAAGAAACATCCGGTTTAGTCTGAAAAATAGATTTGTTTATCATCAGTCGAGCAATAAAATTGAATGCCATACTGCCTAATTATCTGACCTAGTGGGATCATGTAAATATTAAATAAAAGAGGTCCCAGAACAGATCCCTGAGGAACACCAGATGTAACAAAGGTAATGTCAGACTTTAACCTGCCTAAGGTGACATATTGCTTTCTGTTCGATAGATAGGAGGTAAACCACTGAAAGACAGTACAAGAAAGACCAATGAGGTCCTTCAGACGATGTCAAACAATGTCATGATCCACAGTATCAAAGGCTGCACTTAGATCCAACAAAACAAGAATGGATAGGGAGCCTGAGTCTGCAGACATCAACAAATAATTTACTACCTCAACTAGGGCAGTTTCTGTGCTGTGTGCAGAACTAAAACCGGATTGGAAAGGTTCGTGAAGCTGATTTAACACTAAATGGGACTGAAATGTTTGTCAGAAAAGGTAGATTTGAGATTGGCCTGTAATTACATAAAGCTTCAGGGTCAAGATTTGTTTTGGAGTAACAGTGGCCATTTTGAGAGGTTTAGCTTTGCTCATGCAAATCACTACTGAGGTCTTAAGCCCATATTCTCACATGTATAGTTACTGCATTTCAGCCACTGGTCGTCCACCCAAGTATTTGGAATGCTCAGTGTTAGTATTTTTATTTCACACCTGTAGAATTTTCTGAACATTAAATGAGCAAACCAGCCTTGAATGCTGGGAGGTTCTGAAATGTCAACAAAGCACTGAAGAGTCTAATTTGAAATGTATCAACCAGCATTGGGAACCACAATCACTATGATTCAGTATTGATTTAAGCGTCTCTAAAAACAAAATTCAATCCACATATCCAGGACAGACAATGGCAGATCAAATGAATAGCTAACATCATGGCTGCAGTTCAAGAGGACTCATCTCAGAACATATTGTAGGTTAGAATGCTTTGTCATGAAGCTGGAGCATATCTGTTTATAGTTTTTCTATGAGAAAGTGATGTTATTTTACTTGTACTTCTACAATTGTATGCCAAGTCCTAGTTGTTGGAATTAATCTGTGTTTCTCAGGGGCCCAAGCTAAACATTTGAATTAATTTAGTGACAATTATTCATTTACTAATTGCTGGTAGGTAAAGCCTAACCAGTGCATCTTTTTTTCAATTTCTGCTTCTGTGCTTCCTTGGAAGTTTGGGTCAAATGAGATAAACTCATGTAACTTGGAATTAGTTTTGCACACCCTGTAGAAATATAATGGCCTGTATCAAATGCACATGTAACTTTTTACAGTCAATACTCTATTGCTTAGCAATCAAAAAGTTGTCAAATCTGTGCACCAAACATCCTTGTCCTATTATGCTTCTTCTTTTCGTGCCCATGCATCTTTTTCTGCAAAGCGTATCTTTCTCAGCAGTGGTTGAAGTAGCTCAGGATGCTTGCCTGAAGTTGTTCTGTACGAGCAGGATCCCTTTCAGTGACTCGCCAGTCAGGCTGTCCCTTTCCCTTGTCCACTGGCTTTGCATCAGAGAAATAACTCGCTCTACATTTGCATTGAGAGAGGGAACAGAAAAAAACTGCAATATTTCACAGTGCAGAGTGACATTTAATGTTTTTGGACCTGTTGAAATATTTGGCCCATTTCTAGAGTGCTAGCAAGTTTTTGAACTTTTCTTCACTTTTGCAACCTTCCACAAATTCCTTGAGATTGCCGAACTGATCAATGCACTTACCTAAACAATAAGAAAACGTTTTAAGTTTGGAACTCACTGCAGCTTTTGCCAATCACGAAATATGCAGTCTCGTCTTTCAGTCTATGAATGAGCCACTGTAGTAGTTCCTCCATTTAAAAACGTTCGATCAAGTTCTGATCCAATTGTGATCCTGCTGTGAAGCAAGATCGAGTTCGTATTGGATTTTGGGTGCAAATTGAGCTCAGGATCAACCGTGGTGCTTTTAGTACAACCCAATATGTTACAGGAGCAAGATCAAATCCAGGATCCAGTACAACTGGTCCCTGTAAACAATGAAAGAGAGAGAGAGAGAGAGAGATATTGTGACCAGTATTCAAAGGGGCTTGTTGTGCCTGTTTAGTGCAGTCTTTGGGGGGTTCCGTTACACAAAGACAAGTATAACAGGTTGGTTCAGGAATAAAAGAAAGAGGTTTTATTCAAAAACTTAAACAACTGTCTCGAGATGTGTGGAAATAAACATGCCACACAGGCTTTTCTTATATTTAAACTTACGCCACTCATCGCTACCACTCAGCGCTGCTCTCTTACACACTCTCCCAAGCACGCTTTGTCTATCTTTTATACCATGTGGCCAGGGCTGATTGACAATGAATTATTCAATCCACACCTGGCCACATTACACACTTATTTCCCAGTCACAAACAATTAAACAATCAATCGATCATTAATACAATCATTTACAAACATTAATACAAACATTAATACAATCAAGTAATGTCATGACTATGTAAGCCTCCAAACTCCCACACCCACACACACGTGCACCCCCATGTGCAGAGCCTATGCTCATAATATATGGTTAACATACAGACACCCCCAAATTCTGACTTGTGCTAAAGAATGTCCAAATTGAGTTTCTTCACAAGTTTCTTGAATAAGTGTATCTATAAATGTATGTACAAATGTAAGGTGCCATACAGACTGATGGTTGGTCAGCCTCCATATGCCCACTGATTACACGTAATGATTTCTACTGAAGAAGGTCCTTCTCATCATCATTGTGGGTATGAACTCTGTCACTTAGTGATTATTTTTGCGTTACCATGCATTGGGGCTTCTGAACATAGAACATTTCTGCTACTGTTTACTGAAAAGCATCAAGCTGAGAATAAAGACATAGTAAACATGGTAGTGTTTATTAATATACTCAAGTGATGCACAACTGGGATAATCTCAGAGGAAAATACAGTTAATGTTCACAGTATTTGCATTTAAATTGTTAAAGTTGCAAGCCTATTGGGCCAGAATATCAAAGCTATTAACTCGAAGCTCAGTCTCCACATAGTATATAAAAACATAAGGAGAACATTAAAAAGATGTATGAACTCCATTCAGCCCATCACTGGTTTATTAGTTCCCAGTAGCAGTTTGATCCCAATGCTTCAGCTTCAACGACATGGCCAGGTAACCCATTCCATGCACTCACTACTCTAATACCCTCTGTCCTAGGTCTGTCTCCACTTAGTTTCCAATTGAGTCCCCTGGTTCTGGTTTGTGTGGTGAAATTATAGACTAGGGTTAATTTTGGCAGGGTTTTCATGAAAATATAAAAATGTAATTGTGGCAGGATAGCATCACAGCCTAAGTCGTTACCGGCAGGAGTCTCATAGACAGAAAGCTGAAGTGAAAGCACTTGTGTGCATGTTTATTAAACAAAAAGAAACAGGGTACAAGGGCCAAAATAAACAATTTCAAGAAAATAATACAGACTGGTAGGCTGGGCAGTCGCCTTCACTACACGTTACAAAACACAGCACAGTCATGTACATACACATACGTGTGCACATACATGCATCACCTAAACTCCCTCCACCAAATTTTTAAAACATGTGGCCATTCTCCATCAAGTATGGATTTAACCCCATCCCTCCCAACCTTACATTCCCACACACACTATTTACATATGCAGGGCTTTTGCCTTGCCACAGTAATTACAAAAAGCATGGGAAACAAAACTAAAACCCAGACACAGCATTACACAAAAACAGTAATATACACAGTAATAATCCCATGTCTCCGGTGCACACGATAGTGCTCTTCAAAACTCTGGGACCGTTGTTTGTGTCAGTGCTGTGCAGTGAAGGTAGTGCTTGGGTCTGGTGTGCTGGCTCCGTGGCGACAGCTCCTGCTTCCCTACTCCTTCTCTGCAACACAGACCAGACAACACTAAATGTAATAAAACAAACAAGCAAAGCTCCAGCCATCTGTTATGTTTTCAGCGCAAGGCACCCTACTTACATAGCTGTGTTCCCTTTGTACTACCCAACTCCTCCCTGACATCAACTCGCTGCCGTGGTTTCTCTAATCGCCGCCTGCCCCGTAGTTGATCACAAGGGACTTGTTTCACATACGTGCAGCTACGTGCTTCCTTCAAGATGGCGACTGATTTCTGCCTACTGCCGAGTCGCCCCACCCATGGGAAAGCATTGGTTGGGAGGGAGGTTAGCTGCTTGGATTCTTTCTCTCTCTGTCACACCATGATAGATGCTACTCAAGGCTAGTGTAGAATGAATTGCATTTTATTGCTGAAGGACAGAAAAGTCTAGACTTAAAGCAATCAGCTATCCAACGACAAAACACAAAGATAACAAAAGTGTAAAGGATCAAAAAAATATCTTTCTGTGCTTTGCAAAGGGCTTTGTTATTTATTTATTTATATATGTATTGCAAAGGGCTGAATATTTTATTTTGTAGTTGCTTTAGTGCTTTTTTTTTATAACCTTGCTTACAAAATAACTAAACTATAAAGTCCTATCATTTTCCTATTTGGTCAAAGAGCTTGCCTGGGATACTTCCAGCAGGCCTCAATAACTAAAATGTATTGGACAGACTAAGACAATAAAAAGACAAATTCTGTAGCGGTCTTTCAGATAACGCACTTAAATCTTTGACCTAACAATATAACAATATCTATCCCACTGATTTCTCTGAAAACAATCAATGAACAGCAGCAATTTAATCACAATTTAGGAGAGAGTAAAAAATAGTCAGACTCAGCTGACATGTAGCCATTTACTGGAACTAATAGCACAGTAAATCTGTCACTATTGATTTGAATGCATTTATAGAAAATGCTGTCTGATATTCAAAATGTTGCAAAATTGCACAATAGGTTGTTGAAGATGGAAGGTCATAATGCATTATTATTATTATTATTATTATTATTATTATTATTATTATTATTATTATTATTATTAAAACGATAGCAATATTTTTTTTTACTTTTCAACAGCAATCAGTTTCTTATCAAATGAGCAAAAGAACAACGTAGATAAAAAAGATAAAAAAGAAAAACATTTTACAGAAGCGCACAGCACAAGTTATAAAAAAAAGTCTAATTTATTTTTCTTTTTTCAACAAAAGGGTATTCCTTTGTGAGTCAGGCTGTTCACAATCAGCACAGATAATGCGGTTCTCCACACCGCCTTTCTGCACAGAACATAGCTGTTAAAAGTTTTATTTTTATTGCATTTGCCAACCTGGCCTTGGCATCTCTTATTGCTCTCAACAGAGTTGTGAGCTATTAGCTGTGGGTACATGCTTGGCAGTCTCCTTCTGTTCCAAATGCTTCTTGCTAAGTTCTTGTGCTAACTGTAAAATATATTCTCTCCTTGGTAAATTCTTCTCCGTGCATTCTTTGTAAAGTACCCAGGAGTTGATGGCTGCTAGGTCCAATACATTGTAAAACACCTGAACAGACCACCATCAGGAGCCAGCTTTCACAGAATACTTCCGTGCCATGTGATCCAAAACATCAACTCCGTATTTTGTTGCATAGTAAAACTTCACGGTCTCTGGTATTTACTTTCACTAGTCCCGATGCTAATCGACTGACCAAAGCAGTGCCGCTTGCAAGCAGGCGCCAGTCTTCAAAAGACTGATTGAATACAATAGACTTTAGTCAGTCATTCACTCAGCCAGAGAGTAGAGACTAATCTGATTACAGCTAAACACATTGCGGACTGGTAAATAAAAATAGTAAAGTGGAATACCATTCTGTATAATCAAAATTGTTTTGTGGCCGTCAATGTGACTGCTCCCGGGGCTTTTAGGTATAATGTAATATATCTCCTTTATTTCTGCACTCCTGCATTTCATACTTTGTGAGACTATTTAATACATACTGTAAGGTAGCAGGGAGAGGGTGGATTTTTCCTGATTAAAAAATAAATAAAAATGCACGGTGTAGTTAATTTAATTGTTTTATCATTAATTGTTTTGTTGTTAATTATCTCCTGCACCTGGAGGTCACTGGAAATTAGAGCTGCTGTGGGAATACACAAGCGTATAAAAAGGTACTGTGTGTTTTTGGTTCATTTGTTTGGTTAAAAGTGTGCTTTGTTTGGCAGGTAAACAGCTTAGCTGTCCTGAGCGTTAGTCAGGGACCTTCATCAGAGTTTTAGTTAGCACTCAGAAGTGGAGTTAGGTGTTTGTTTTTGTTTTGTTTATTTGGTTTTTGGACTTCTGTAAATAATAAAACTGCACGGAAGTGCTATTAAAACACTTCAAGTATTATGTCTGGGTCAATTTTTAAAGGGGCTACAAACCCGAGCCGCAAGGCTCATTTGCAATATGGACAGAAAGGTACGTACAGACCCATCTGTGTTACATGACTGGAGAAAATTACATTTTTAAAACCAAAACCTGCCAAAACGACTGCCACAGGATTCTATTGTTAAACGTTTAAGAAACTAATTCAAGTAGAAAGTGCAATATAATCCTAATAATATCCTTTTTCCTCGTCCTTTTTTATCCTAATAATATACATTTTTTATCCTAATAATATACATTTGGCAATGCCCTCCAATCAGGGTTTTTTTTTTTCCAGTAAATGTTTCTCTTGAGTGTGTCACACTGTGACGGGGTGTACTGGTCATACCTGAAATATGGGCTTTAGGACCCTGGGGAAGGTGAAGGTGGTAAGGGAAATTCTGGCTTGAAGTTGAGTGCAGGTAGAAAGTCTGGCTGAGCTAATTAGGTCATTCGTTTCAGGTTTGATTGTTAGCTCTGCCAGTCATCTCTGTGTGTTCTCAATAAACAGGTTAAGTCAGCTCTATAAGAGAGAGGAGGTGACAACCCTTAGAAAGAGAATACCAGGGAATTCAAACGTGTGTGCAGCAAACTTGGAGCACAAAATCAGGGTTTGGTTTGCTAAAGCAGACAGATGCTGGTGTGTTCTTTCAGTGCAGTACACTGCTGCTTCCAAAGATCATTGGTCACTTACAAGCCTTTATGTTGTATCACCCTAGAGAATGAACTCATTTTGCTTCATAAAGTCAAATGAAACCTGCTGAATAATGTTAAGTTAACATATTGAATCACATATCACTTTGTAGTTTTTCATATATGTCACGAAAAACTGGCAACAATTGAAAAAAGTGACATTTTTAAATCCAACATGAATGAATGTTCCCATACTGATAAAATAATTAAGGGATGAATTATAACCTTTTACTACTGACATAATCAACCGTGACAAACAGCACAGTGTATTAAAACAGCAGTAGACATTAATATAATATCAATGTATAGTTAATAAAAAATAAGGCAAATACTATTTCATGAAAGTAAACTGGGAAACTCATTAAAGGCTTTAAAAAGAGATCCCTCAAGATACAGATGTATTAATCACTATTAAGTATGCAATGCAGATGGACCATCTCCAGACTCATTATCTCCAGTAACGAAGGTGAAAATGTCACTATTGCTAACAAGCATGTCAGTGATATGCATCCCCCGCCACAGCCATAATTACAAAGACAGCTTTTAGATCATCAATAATGAAATTATGGTAAAAGTAAGTTACCATGTCCTACACCCACCGTGTGCACTTTTAAAACTGTGCTTTTGACAGACAGACAGAGAGATGCTTCCATAAACCCCAGATTCTGAACTTCTCTAGACATATGAAAGAAAGGCCACAGTACAGTCTCTGTGTACAGCCAGATGGTGAGGCACTGAACACAATGTTAAACAAT
This sequence comes from Polyodon spathula, assembly GCF_017654505.1. Classification (NCBI taxonomy): domain Eukaryota; kingdom Metazoa; phylum Chordata; class Actinopteri; order Acipenseriformes; family Polyodontidae; genus Polyodon; species Polyodon spathula. Next base: position 3,353,742 of record NC_054566.1, on the reverse strand, counting down.
GTCATCACAATTGGGTACAGTTCTGTGGATACATGTACAGCCGCCTCCTCTATCCCCACCACCAGGGGAATAATACATCGGGCAGATTTCAAAACATCCCTGCACAGATAATGTACATTTTTCTCAATAGAAATGTTAAAACCCTCTTTCAAAGGGTAGAATTCGGCTTGTTCAGATGATATTCAGTCATTTCAAATTTGAGAAAGAATGGTTGATGTCTGAATAGTGAGGCATTAGATTATATCCTGCTTATGTAAGTTTAGTATCTGCTTAGTAGAGATTTCTGCCAACTAAATCAGCTTTCACAGGCAATGACAGTGTTTCTGTCAATCAATATAGGCAATGCAATATATCAGGGGTGGCCAAGCTTCCTGACCCTACGAGCCGCATACCAACATTTCATATCGTTGAGAGCCGCAAGACATATACTGTAAAACATGCAATGTTTGCAAGCAAGACATTTTAAATACTAGCATTGTTTTAAAAATTATTTTTTAATTCTCTCAGACATTATAACATAATCTTGCACTTAGTCCAGTAGTTATCTCTTGATGGCAGCAAAATACACAAGAGCAACAGAACATTGCAGAGCCTTGTAGTGTGTCACTTTTATTGTACAGTAGATCTAGAATGAATTCAACTTTACATGTAACACTATGGTGTTTATCCATTATTTCTCTTTAAACTCTATGTATTATGCACTTTAAATAAAATGTATTCAGTTATTATGAAATATGATATCTGCCTTGATTTCACCAAAAACACCCCATAAAGACACATGTTTCTAAGGATTCTTTTTGACAAGCTTTCCCTTGAAGATCTGAATGCTCGGTTTTCAAAAAAAAAAAAAAAAAAGCAGCTTTTGTTTTATGTATGACTGCTGCATGTATTAGATACTTTTGAGAGCTTTGTGGATGATAAATGCACTGTATTTATTTTGAAAGGAATTGCAATGAGATGTCAGATTAAGTGAACTGTTAGATCATTTCTTATTGGATCCGTGACGTAATCCCCAACAGAATTCGACCAAGACAACAGTTGGCTGAAGTAGAAGAAGCAAGTGGTTTTATTCACAGACAAGTGAAACTCAAAGATGTCGAAAATATGAACATAAAACCTAGACCGGGTTTGGTGCACTAACTCACTGCTTGCTCACTGACTGACTGACTGGCTAGCCCAAACCATAACCAAAACAAAGACAAAACAAAACCATTCTTTAATAGTTTGGGTGTACTTCCGGTCCACACAAGGTGGTGCACCAATTCTCCTCCAGTAACAACTCCCAGATAAGTGTGCGCTTTGGTTACTTCTGATTATAACGTGTCAGTTTTTCCCCAGATCCCTGGTTGTCTCTGTGGTGCCTCTTTGGCAGTTGTGAGTACTACAGGCAAGTATACCCTGCTCCAGAACTCAGCCTGAATCCATGTCTACGCTCTTGTTGCTGTGTTTGCTTCATGATGGTGTCCTTCATTTGTGAACTCCCAGTTCGAGTGTTTCCAAAGTTTCCTGCTGCTGTTCTGATACACTTCCAAAACAGTTGTTCTCGCTCTGTGGACTTACCAAGCCAGCTCCACTCCACTTGCCTACACCAACTTCCAGCGAAACTGCAGTAAACTTCTTTTAAACACATGTGTGTTCCCAAACACTCGAACAACACGTCTAACAAGGTTTCTAAATGCTTTGGTTTCCAGTCCAAAGACCATTACCTTTCCTTATTACCTCTCTCCCTACAGTGATCTTTTCCTGGTTTTTATATCCCACAATTCCCGTCGCAGGCTGTTATGTGACAATTGGCTTTCGGGGAATTGTAGTTGCCTGTGTTCTTTAACCCCACGTATTCCTATTAACTACTGTGATTTAAAATAAATAAATAAATACATTTAACAACCTTTGACCATGTGACTTTAATTTCAGGCACAAACCCATCAACACCCTACCATTTTAACTGTTTGCACCTGAATTCCTATACATCCTGTCACAATATGTAAAAATAATATTAATTGTTCAACTACCACACATTGTGTGAACTAGAACATGCGACATGACATTTTATTTTTCCTAATATACCACGGATAGGGACTTATTGTGAAAGTGAGGATTAAAGATTTCCATGGAGGGAGAGCTATCCACATTGTAATATGTAAGTGTGTCAGCGGGTCCCTGTCTATCATATAACGCAGCCACCATGTTAACAGGTACAGATACCCATAATAAATCATGTAACTGCTCTAAAGCACATGATGTGCAGTAAGCTAACTGCTCTGTGTGTTTTTCTATTATGCATTCTGTATAAATTAAAAGTTTACAGCTTTAACCCACCTTTCCACGTACAGACTTGATTAAAAATGACAAAAACAGTATTATGCATATGAAGAGAAGTGTTTGTACTCATCTCCCCATTCAAATTATTAGAAAAGTTCAAAATCATGAGCAAATACAGTGGTATTATAACTTAGGTCAAGTGTGCCTATATAAACTCCTAGATAACTTAAACAACACTTAAGTATGTTTTGCAACCTCTGAGGCTGTCTCTCTGTACTGGAGTCCGCCTCTGTACACAGACAGTATATTGCGCTAGCCGTCTCTTTTTTACAGTCAGCTTTTCTCACTACTGAGACACTGCCAGTGTTAATGATGTTTAGTGATTTTTAGCTACACCGTGCTGTCGAATTGGTAGGAGCCTTTTCGATGGGGAAAAAAAAAAATCAGAGTGTCTCTATGCCGTTGTTGTGTTTGCTTTGCTTCACTGGCAACGAAGGTCACTATGTTTTTCTAGTTAGCAGGCAGCTGCAGCCCCTGTCTGTTTTACAGTGCATGCTTACAGACAGCCAATGGCTTTTTCAGGTTTTTACCTGCACACCACTTGTCCTGGTACCAGCCCAGTACCAGTGACTCGCTCTGTTGGTACCAGTCATTACCAGAGCTGGTACCAGAGCCTGTACTAGTCAATACCAGAGACTGTACCAGTCAGTACCAGAGCCTGTTCGGCACCAGAGCCTATACCAGTCACCTGGTCGGTGCCAGAGCCTGTACCAGTGACTTGGTTGGTACCAGTGACCTGGTCAGTACCAAAGGTTTGACACCAAGACAGTTACCAGTACTCCAACAGTTTTCAGCACAAGTCAGCTTACTGTCTATTCTTCTGCGCATACATTGCACGGCTGAACTGTTTTTTCAACCTTGCACCATGCCTGGGTTTCACCTTTGTGCTGGTTGCAAGAAAAACATTTCAGCAGATGATAAGCACGACAGGTGCATCCACTGCCTAGGAAAGGAGCATACAGAGGGAGCAGTTAAAGACCACAGCTCTTGAAACTAATTTTGCTAAAAGGACACTGGAAACCAGGCTGGCCCGCTGTTCCAGGGAACGATCTATATCTCTGACCCCAGCGCAGCATGACTCGACCCATTCGTCCTCAGTATGAAAACAGTACAATAACACTTTACAACAAAGCACACAAGCCCTGGAGTGTGTTGAGCTGGATAACATTTTACATTATTATTGGAAACATTAAATTGAAGCCTCTTTGCTGGCCTCAATCACTACACATCAATCGAGTTTAAAAATCGCAATCATGTATTTTTTTTGATAATAAAAAGTTTACTTTCTATGCATTTCTACAGCTGACATTTGCAACACAAAATACATTATTGGCATTTTTAAACTCTTGGTGAGAAATGCACTGTACAGTAGGCCTACTAATGCTAATTATAATAAAATGCTTACCTTCAGTGTGATGGATCTCCCTGCTTGTTACCACACAAACTCTCACTGGCGGGTGGTAACAAGTCAAGTCTGCCAAGGGTTTGCGTGCAAACTCAAATTTAAGGGCATCTTCTAAAAGTTTCTCCTGCTCACGCAGTGACAGATGAGGAATTGGGAGACATTCAGACACCTCAAATGGATTGCGTATCCAGGCACTTGTATTATCCATTTTGGGAAAATATTTGCTGGCCAAGTTGTTTTAAGTGTTTCACAATGTCAGCTTTCACACCCTCATCTAACTGTGTCTCATTTGTTGTGAGAAATTCCTGCAGTGTTGGAAAGCAGTCAGTTATATTTCTCTGCAAACGGATATCCCAAAACAGCAGTTTCTTGATCAAAGAATCCATTTTGTCATGGGTTTTAAAAATAGTGGCACTTAAGCCCTGTTAGCCTAAATTAAGCTCATTCAGGGAAGAAAAAATGGCTGCTAAGTATGTTAATCGTTGAAGCCAGATAGCATCTAACAAGTAAGACAACGCAAAGGGATGGTCAGTGAAAAGAACTCGAAGCTCGCTGTGCAGCTCAAAAAGTCATTCAGCACTTTGCCACGCGACAGCCAGCAAACCTCAATGTGCAGTAGCAGTGTTGAATGGTCACTTCCCACTTCATCACACTGTAGCAAAGATCCTTGAATTTAGAGGCTGAGCCTTGACGAAGTTAACTATTTTTACTGCATCGTTTAACACTGATGTTAAGTTGTCAGGCATTTTTTGGCAGCAAAGGCCTCTCTGTGGATGCTGCAGTGCATCCAGGTGGCTTCTGTTGCTATGGCCTGGATGCGTACCACGACTCAGTTGTGTTTACCCGTCACTGATTTTGCCCCATTGGTGCAAATCCCTACACAGGGGGATCAGTCAATTCTGTTCTGCATGAAGTGAACAACCAGTAAAAAAATATCTTCTCCTGTTGTTAGGGTAGGCAAGGGATGACAAAACAAAACATTTTCATGCATAGTACTTTCGTACATATAACAAACATAAAACAAAAGATTAGCTAGGCTACCTAAATCTGAGAACTCGTCTAGATGCAGAGGATAATAGTCACTGTTTCTAACAAGATTCATAAGCTGAGAAAGAACATTTTCAGCCATATCATCAATGCGGCGCAACACAGTATTATCGGAGAGGGGTATGGTATCAAGTTTCATTTCTGCGTTTTATATATATACATATATATATATATATATATATATATATATATATATATATATATATATATATATATATATATATATATATATATATATATATATATATATATATTGTCCCACAAACTGCATTAACCACCCAGCTGTTTAAATATGACATATGGAAACAACAGGGCTAATTTAAATGTTACATTTAATATGTAAATTAGCCATGTCTGCGCTGAATGCCCATTGTCAGCACAGCAGTCTGGTGTTTAGTATTAACCTTGATCAGCAGAATGGAAACATACATCAGTGAAGCTGCAGTTTTATAGAAAGGCGCTGATTAGATTGTCAAGTAATACTAAATAAAATACGTTGTCCACCATTCCAGAATGTCTCTCGGGTACACCCTGACGAGAGCCCCAGTTTGAAAACCGCTGCTCTAGGGGTAGGAGCAGGGCTAAGAGTCTGCACTCCTCTAAATCCTTCTTCAAATGGCTCAGAGAGCTCCCCCTCTACTCCTCCAAAGAAGAGGAATAGAAGCCGCTATAGCAGGCATCCTGGTACTGACCGGGGTGTGGGTCAAATGAAGAAGCTTTTTGAAGCTGTGAACCAGCAGCAGCCCCTTAACCGGAGCAGGAGGACACTGTGTCCCTTACTGCCTCTGAGGGCATGGACACCCAAGAACTAATCTTCCCATGCGAGGACCTGAAATCAGATGTCTTGGCTCCCAGGGTAAGACCCTTTATGTCAGAGGAGATCATCTCCCTTATCAGACGTGCTAGCACGGCCCTGCAGGTGGCTTGGGCCATGGAAGATGAGTGTCAGTGTCCGCCCCAGTTTCCCAGGATTTTTTTGCAAGGTGCAATCATCCTGGTAGCACACAGAAAATGCCCCGGCTGTCTCCAGGCCACTGGGCAGTTTGTATAGGGTGCAGGATGCAGATAAACTGGGCCTTGCTTAGTTTCTGCCTGTTGAGGCTTCCATCGCCTGTATTGTGGAGATGCTTAATCTAGCATTGCTGCAAAAGGACCATTCATGTCCAAACAAACAATGATGCGTCACTGAAAAAATGCTGAAAAAGGCCTTAGCATTTTGCACACGTCTTGGTAGCTATAGTATCACACTGGTAGCTTACCAGTCCATGCTGCTAAAATCACTGTAGTAAGACAATAGGCTGTCGCCCCTTCAATTGGATGAGCTGAGCCTGGTCAACAACTAGTTGTCTAAGTACAATGATCAGGTGTTGAGCAGGAGCATGGCTGTTCAGGCTTGAGTGCCTGGCAAGGACAATGCGTTGTTACTGGATGCATCTTCCAAGGAGATGGCACGCCTCCTCCCCAAACATAAGTCCCTACCCCGTAAGCCAGCTAAGCATTGGTAAAACAGGTGTCCTCAGCCACAAAAGCAGATTCAGGCTCCTGCAGCCCCTGCTAGAGCTAACACGAAGGCCAGCACAATTATAGTAGCCCTGCTCACAAGCAGCAGCAGCCACAGGCGCAGGTGCAAGCTTCTACAAGCCAGCAGCCCCAGGGATTTGCTGCCACAAGTCCAGGGCCCGTTCTGTCAGGCCCACCTGGTTTATTGGCGATCATGCACAACAGACACCTGGGTGATTACCACCAGCAGGGCTGGTTACTCGGCCCCCCTCCGTTTCAAAGCATGATCACAACTACAGTCATGAACCCTTATGATAAATCTTTCTAAAACAAAATAAAAACACAAACAGAACTAAGACTACCATTAAAAACAATACAATAAACACAGGGCATAACATACTGTAATAGCTCAATGAGGAAGAAAGAAAGAATTGTAGAAGCAGGTATCTTACAAAGCAGCAACTCTTTCATTTTGCATAAAAAGGGTCAAACAGCAAGTACTCTCCAAAACACATCACACTCTGCTAGTACACAGGGTGCTCTTTAATAACCCCCAACCCTGCAACAATGTAATAACCAGAAGGCGTCCCAGCCAATCAGCAGGCTGCCAGCACGTCCCCTCCAGCTCCTACCAGGTGTGCCCAGGGTCATTGCTGGTGTAGAGTTGTAAGTATAGTCATAGAGCGGGGAGTAGGACTGCAAACAGGGAAACATTGTTCATGCACCCCAACAACACAGCTGTAGAGCCGTGCAACCCAGTCCTGCACACAGCTCTGCAGAATGAAAACACAACAACACTGTCCCGCCACCAGCCCCTTTGTTACAATAATCTAGATAAAACTAACACAAGCATTAAAAACATTTCTTATGAAAAGGAATAAAACACTTAACTTGTGTAAGGGTTTGTTTATATAATGTGTAGGGGTTGTATCTAATAATAATAATAATAATAATCCATTATAATATTATAATAATAATAAATAATAATAATAATAATAATAATAATAATAACATGTAGTGTCTTAGCCACATCTGTCACAATATCATACTGAGGAAAGGTAATAGCACCAAGTTTACATTATTTATTTAAAAACTATAGTACTTCCAATAAAAGTTAATGCCCAGACAACACTCAATAAGAGCCAGCCCTAAGCTATATAGATGTTGTTTTCTGCTACAGTAAATTTTATGTACCTTCACATTAACATGATCCACCAAAGATCTGTATCTGTAACAGAATAAGTTTTACAATTAGAGGATCTCAGATCTTTTGGCAGTACAATAGAAAACTATAGTGCTTTTTTTTCTCCATATATATGGCTTCTCCAGGATGAATGAAGGGTTTGTAATGGCATTTAGAAATATCTTGTATTTAAACAACGTGGGAGTCAGTCATTAGTGAGAAATATCAATCCAAATGTGAATCTTTTACCAGACACCTAGAGGGAATTAGTGCCTAAGCTTGAAGGCTTAGAGAAAATACAGGGAATGCTCTTTCAAACATATCTGAAGGTCAGCTTGCCTTTACTGGGTGGCTAAACACTGCTAAATTTTCTCTTGGGCAAATTACTAGAAATCCCTTCAGTCTGATAGCAAAGTAAATACCAGCTTCTCAGGCGTGCAGCAGTTCCAGATTTCAAAAACCTAGAGTTTAGTAGTAATGTACATTTTCATTTGATCAATTACCATTTGCGAAAAAATATTAGCATGCTGCTGTAGATACTATAATAATGAACTCCTGGGGTATTTGTTCTTTGTGATATTCTCCTTTACCAATGTTTTGTGGAGAGGGGGGGGACGACTTAAAGATAAGCTCACAGCTTATACTAATTAAATTTCTCTTGTACAGAAGAGGGAATGCAAAGAGAGAGAAAGAGAGAGAAGGAGAGGTGTTTCAGAAGATCCTGCCCTGTCGATGAGAGAGAGAGAGAAGTGTTTCAGAATATCCTGTCCTGTCGATGAGAGCGAGAGAGAGGTGTTTCAGAATATCCTGTCCTGTCGATGAGAGAGACAGAGAGGTGTTTCAGAAGATCCTGTCCTGTTGATAACAGCGAGAGGTGTTTCAGAAGATCCTGTCCTGTCGATGAGAGAGAGAGAGGTGTTTCAGAGACCAGCCTGATTGTTTTGCATAGTGGTTATGATAATTGTTTGATGGGTGTGGTCTCCGGTTGGTGCCCAGAACAGCAGGCAGAGGCATCCCCTGGATGATAGTTATTGGGGTCGCCTCATCAAACAAAACTAATGAACTGAAAATGCATTTTAAATGATAGTTTTTTTACACTTCTAAATAAAGTTGCAGCATCACAAGCTCAAAGTTAAAATATTAGCTTTATAGGTATTTCTTTTAAAATGGTCATGCTTTATTTTACCAAAAATGTGTATTTTATTTATATCAAATTACCAATTTATTAAAATTAGGTTACATCTTAATAAACAGTTAATTACCAACTTAAAAAGTAATTAATTGCATACCAGTTAAATGTCATGTTTTATGCCATGTAAAACAAAACCACCTACAATGTTAACATAGTGAAAAAAAGGATTCCCTGAGTTAAAACAGAAGCAGGGAGGAAGACTGTGTCTATAAATGAACCTCTCAGATCATGTAAACAAACTGGTATGTGAACAAAATCTGGTTTCTGATTAAGCAGAGGGCTTATAAGGCTAAAATATTCACCCATAAATCCTATTGAAGTGTGAGGTATTGTAGCCTTAACTATGTTTGTTAAAGTGCTGTATATATTTATCTTGTTAATACAAAGAGTACAATTTTAAAGTACACCTGAAAACAATGCCTTGATACACAAGAGGAGGACCTTGGCAACTGTAACATTGTAAATGAGAATTGTTTCTTAATTAAAGGCTTTGATTGATTGATTGATTGATTGATTGATTGATTGATTGATTGATTGATTGAAATGAAATACAATTTGGATTTGCCGCTAGACCTGAATGCCTAAAAAATCTTATTAATCTAAATCAATCCATAATTATGTAAACAAACATGCATACGTAAATCAGATTGACATTTACATTTTTTATTTTTCAGAAAAAAAGGTGAAATCAATGATTTCCAAGATCTCATCTAACTATTTTGAAGTACGACCAAACTTGAGCCGAGAGCGGTTATTGAAACACTTATGTTTTGGTTAAAGGGTGCTGGGTATATATTTGATCCTTTGGTGTTTAATACCAAAGAGTACACATTTTTTTAAGAGTACACCTGGACAACAATGCCTTGTGCATACACAAGTGAGGAGGGACCGTGGCAACGTGTTGGGTATTTGTTAACATTGTAAATGGAGAACGAATTGTTTTCTAATTTAAAGGCGTGTTTTTTTGGATTGACTGAATTTGATTGTATTTTTGATATATATTGGATATTTTTGATTGATTCATGCTGGTTTGAACTCGGCTCTCGCCATGATAAGCACCAACTAAGATGTAGCTTTACAGTAAACTTATGTGATCTATCTGTGTCTATCCTTTTGCCTTTCCTTCCATCTGATGATGTAGATATCCTTCTGCCTGGTGTTGATGGCTGACGTGTAATGCTAGCCCCAGAGATCAGCTTATTTTGCCTCCCAGGCGCATCAACACACACAACGGCTGCGATACTGGCTCCAGGGATCAACCGTAGTGCGGTTTCCCGAGCGCATCAGCATGACAACCGTCTGGATTGAGGTAAGTAGGGTACATTTCTGAGGCCTTCAAGTGGGCTATTCCATTCTCATTTTTGTTGACTAGCCCACGACACCTCAAGGCTCAACGGTGATGCTGGCGTGCCAGCATCACCCCCCTCCATCCCCCTCTCAACGCAGCCCAGCTTATTTACCCGTACATTAGCGTTTCTTTCTTTGTATTGTGCTTGAGATCCCCAACCAGAATCTTTCCATGTCAACCACAGCCAGTTGCTGCTTCACATAAGTTCTTCATTGTGTGAATCTACTCTTGGTAACTGAATCTGACATCTCTGAATCTCTTGTAGAGTGTACCACAAATCTTCGACAACCTACCTCCACTGGGTAAACTCCATCGTCGCTTTTCCGCTTCAGCTGCTAGTTGAGCATAACGCAGTTTCATCCTCTCATACGCCTCATCCACAGCATCCTCCCATGGCACTGTTAACTCTATCAGATGAACAAGACGTGCTGATCCAGACCACAAGACAATATCTGGTCAAAGGTTAGAGGAAAAACAAATTAATAAAATTTTAATGGAATGAAATACTCACACATCCCTTACAATATTGTTTCATTTGCCAGAGACAGCATTTCAAAGCCTAGATTGAGCTTTTGTAACAACTCTGGTCTGATATTGCAATGAAGCTGCAGGTTACATTATAAAGAATAAAATAAGGTATTAACATTGAGCCCAGGTTGGCTGGAGGTCATTGTCTAGGGCCTTGCTTGAAATTGGCTTCTGTATTCAAAACTCAGAAATCTGTAAGCAGCATTCTACTGTGTCACTGACTATTTTATTGAGCTTAATTGCTTCTACTATCCCAACAGAAATGGATTTGTATTTCACTATCTCTGTATTTCAATGTGAATGATGTACTTGATGATAATGATGAATGGTGAAAATCTTGATTCTAAATAAGTGTTCAGCATGCTTAGACAGCAGATCTGTCACAAATCAAAATTCAATCTGTCTTTTTCAGGTACAGTTCAAGTACGATAATGGATTGCATTAAATAAGGGCCTTTGGTTCATTTACTGTATATTTGTATGTGGCGCATTATGAAGCTGTAGTACTAAATGTCCACTTTAGGGGAGAAGCATGCTAGCATATCCTTTCACCAGATCTAGTATGCACCTGAAAAATGTTCTCACATTGAGACTGCCATTCTCACAGTCACAGAATGGTGTGCTAAGTGTATGTAGTAAATATAAGTATATAGTAACTACAGTGTAACTTGAAAAACCTTTCTATAAAAAACCTGATGTAAGAGAGAAGTAATGCAGATGCTGTCATTTCAAATTAAACTCCCCCGCGTAGAGAACGACTCTCTTGCCATTAAAGGTAACTGGGCAGAAACCCTTTAAAAGGTTTATTATAGTAAAGTGTTGCTATCTGTTCTATAACCACACATATTAATTGCCCACTCACAGTACCTTAATTATTCTGGCATTTTCAGCATGCCTTCACACTTCTTTCTTGCTTTTGGGAGTGAGAAAATATAGGCCCTTAAGCCTTAATGGTTTAAAGAAAAAACAGCACTGTAAGATCCAAGGATTCTGTAAGATGTGTATAGAGAGCTCCATGGTCAAGACATTTTCTGATTGTTACACTTCACAATAAAGGAACATGCTATATCTACTGCTGTCAGTTTATCTTAGAGGCTTGCACCTAATTTAGATATCTGTAGGGCAAAGAACTTCCCTGGAGGTTTTTTTTTTTACTGTAGGGTGCATTTTAATTTATTATCCAGAATATAACCTTGTTATCTGAAACTAAGCACCCATTGTACTTCAAAGTTATTCTCGTTCAGAGACGTCTATGTGCATCCTTTTTGTTGTGATAACTGTTGAGCAGGAGTTGTCAGTTATTTTATGTGAAGGTCCTACATTTTTGGCTACAGCAAGGTCAAGCTCAAAGCAACGTTTTCACACTGAATCTTATCTCCATACCCACAAATATGGAGTGTTGGTTTCAGAGTTAAAGGAGTTTTCTTTTTTTAGGAATCCATTTTAGCATTACTACTTTATCTTTTTGAATAGTCTGCCTTCCTTGATGTTTTTCCTGCCAAAACCACAGAAATGTATAAATAGACTTATATGTTTATGTGTTAAAAGGCCCAAACAATGTGTTTCACCCTTGCAAAAACACATTTTGCTAACCAAATTGAAGCACAAGAATAAAAAATAAACTGAAAAATATGACTGGTTTCTCTTTCAAATTCAAAATAAAAACACCTTACAAATAATACAAATATATAGTTGTTTTACATTCAGTATAATTATAACAGTCTAATACACACAGTAAGTGGGGGCAGCGACAGGTCCTCAGGGCCTTGAGTTAAGTGAGCTCAATAAGAGCAATACGAAGACAGGTGCCTCAGTCAAAACAGAATGCTTGCATTAATAATATTAATAATGTTCATCTTGGAGAATGAAAACTAGCACTCATAATATGATCTGCAGATAGTAAGGGGTAGATGTACTAAAGCGTTGCGTCTGTCGCAATCATTGCAAGCCACATGCAAACCAGTTGGAAGTGCAGCATAAAATGTACTAAACAATGTACTACAAACACAACGCTGTTAGCATCGTTTTAACATAGTTAAAATGTAGTTCTTATTTGCGAGTTAGCCTTAAATGAATATGTAATTCTGGGCGTTCCTGCAGAAATTCGCAAAAACAGATGCAAATGAGGGATCAAAAATATTGTAATGTAATGTATTAAAGCTGTGTGTTGCCAGTTGTGCTCAATGTATTTTTGAGACGAACTCCCAGTACCTAATTTTCACTAAAGTCTTACTTACAAGCCTTGAAAACAAATTTCTATGACATTTCTATTGTTTTTAAACCTGACACCTCCGTATGTCAGACAGACATGTCTGGTTTAGCAAGGGGGATGTTTGCACTGTGATTGGACAGTGTTGATCACCATTACATCAGCATACTCATTACTAAACTTGGTAGATTATGGAATGGTATGATATCAAAGTTAAGGCCTTTGCACACTGGATCCATTCCGTCAGTTATCATCCGTCATCCGAAAAAGTCGTGTGTCAATCCATTGCACACTAGATGCGTTAATATCATATTTCAGAGCGCTGATGTGCAGTGGAGGCACTGTAGTAAATATACCTAATTTCAGCATTTTAATAAAAAATAAATACTTCTTTTAATTCTTACATAACTTTGAACACCCAATAGCGTTTTCATAGTGGACTACCATCACAAAGTGCTTTACAAGATGCAGTAACAACAAGAAAATCCATAATACTTTAAACAGAGAAACAGAAATGCATAATACAACCTATACTGCACGTTTCATGTCTTATAGGACATATCATTCACGCCCAAGTCCACGGCAATGTCTTTCCATATGTGTTCTTTTTTTACAGTCTTTGTAATCTTTGTTGCATTTATCATAATTTTGGTTTGGCGGCACACACAATTAGATTTTCCATTTTGTTCAGGTACTGCAAGAACCCATGTGTCTTCCCAGTAGTTTTCATTGGTCAATGTCAGTTTTAACACAGTCAAATCGGATCGAATCGAACTTTGACGCATCACCGTCGTACGACAATTACAGGCTGAGTGTGCAATGGCCTTTAGACTGAAGATTATGTGTAGTGCAGTACAATATTGTGTGCTTTCCTGAGTCCTGAGTACACAACAGAAAAATACAAATACCCATGGGCTTGTATGTGTTAATAAAAAGAGTATTATATCCTAAATTTAAGAAAGCACTGACAAGGGTGTGTGGTAAGATATATCTTACCGACGCCTGCATGTGTTCTGAGGAGCATTCAATGACACGAATATATTTGTTTAACTGCATGCAAGAAATGGGAATTCTTCATTATGTTGCAGAATGTATGTGGCTGAGGCAGTGAGGTGTTGTTTTTCTTCACTGCACTCAGTGTTTCTGACAGTGACTGGCATCTTCTTCATTATGTTGCAGAATGTATGTGGCTGAGGCAGTGAGGTGTTGTTTTTCTTCACTGCACTCTGTTTCTGACAGTGACTGGCATCTTCTTCATTATGTTGCATAGTGTATGTGGCTGAGGCAGTGAGGTGTTGTTTTTCTTCACTGCACTCAGTGTTTCTGACGGTGACTGGCATCATCTTCATTATGTTGCAGAATGTATGTGGCTGAGACAGTGAGGTGTTGTTTTTCTTCACTGCACTCAGTGTTTCTGACAGTGACTGGCATCTTCTTCATTATGCTGCAGAGTGTATGTGGCTGAGGCAGTGAGGTGTTGTTTTTCTTCACTGCACTCAGTGTTTCTGGCAGTGACTGGAGTCTTCATTATGTTGCAGAGTGTATGTGGCTGAGGGAGCGAAGTGGTGTTTTTCTGCACAGCTCTCAGTGTTTCAGACAGTGACTGGCATCTTCTTGCCAGAGAAGATTGCGATCCATTTATGGTTTTCATGAAGGGAAGTGGACCAATAATCTCTTATAGCTTTTTCACACTTGCACACCTGAGCCGAGCCAAGCTGGAACCAAGCCGACCCCACCCAACGCGGCTTGGGTGTGTTCGCACTACTGTTCAAAGTAGAATCTGCACTGTGGAACATAACATCAAATTCAGTGGACACGGGCACACAACAGGAGTGGTGTGAATTTGTTTTGAGAATGGATCACGGGGTCATATTCTCTGAAACGATAAAGTCTACTAAAAGATTTTACAGGAATTGAGAAATATGGGACAAAACAGCAGGGCCAGTGCTTAATTTGTAAATGAAAGTCGTGCCAGGGCGCAAGCAATGACAATAAGACCGCCCTAAGAACTGCACATTCAAAATCATAACGCGTTTATTTGAAGGAGTATTGCATGTACTAGTTTTAGATGTTTGCATTCACACGTATTCTACATCATATACAAAGCAGTAGTACGTGCAGAAAAATTAAAGGCAGGACAAATAAATAAATTACATGTTTTGTTATGGTTTTGCATTTAAATGGTGTATGTATGTATGTGTATGTATATATATATATATATATATATATATATATATATATATATATATATATATATATATATATATATTAATTACGATTAATTAAACTTAGGCTAGGTAGTTGTTATGTTAGTATGTTTTTATTCTCTATTAATTTAATTATTTGCATTGAAAAAGGCAAGAGAGAACAAAATCATTATTATTTTTTATTGTTTTGGTTTAATATAATGTAGCAGGCTAATGATCCTATTGAAGTAGGCTACAATATTAATATGTTCTTCATTAACTAAAGTTGTCATTGTTCTTTGTTAAAATTAATGTTCAGCTTTCATATTTTGTTGTGTACTGCTCCTTTAAGTAGTGCAAGAAGTTACTTGTATCATTTGTGGCATAGTCCACATAATAGTAACACAATAAGCAATGTTGTGGCATTCGTTAAAGGCTGTTTGTTACATGTTCATAGCGTTTTTCAAATCAAGTAAGCTTATTTGTGTATAAAAAACGACAATAGAGTTGCAGCCAGTGTCATCTTACTTAAAAGCACTCAAGCTGAAATTGTAAAGTAATTTATAGTAGGCTACAAACATGGCAGCAGACTATAATAATAACAACTTTAAAACGTTACAGATAGTGTTTGAAAAATTTCAGCAAACTTTTTTTTTTTTTTTTTTTAGATGGTATGGACGGTCTATTCAAAATGTACTAGCAGTCTGAATTCAGACCCTGGATTCTGCTTATTGACTACCCCGACTGCACAGCATCAAGCTGCAGTTGATTCTGTGCCAATTTATCAGTGAAATGTTTTGTTCAACAGAGAAGAACAGCGAGAACAGTAGAACCAGTTGCTAAAAGGCTCTGTCAGCATATAAATACAAGTGTGAACTCAGAGGATTACAAATTATTTATAAAAAGCCAAAGAAGAAGTGGGCCACGAACTTACCCTTGTGGGACTCTACAGACAGCTGGCCTTTTTCAACTGGAAACATTTGTAACCTCACTCTGAGCCAGCAGAGCACAGACAAGCAACACCTAGGACTTCATTAGTTGTTATAGTACCTGATGTCGATGGTGCTTTACATTTAGTAAGAGTGCAAGATGATCCTGGTTCCCAGCGGTTGATTTTGAGCTGACTGGTATTGCCCTGTTCTCGATGCAGATGTCTTCAAGAATGATTAATACTCACTATGGTGCAGTGCCTCCACCTGGATAATACTATACATTTTAACAGAGGTGCCACTTTCGTATTTCCCAGGAAAATTGCAATGTCTGACCTCCTTTTCTTCAGCAGTTATATGCAGCAATGTATTTAAACAGTTAAATACACACACACACACACACACACAAATCCACTGAAACACAGTTTTTAATTTAACTGAGAAATAACGTACTGATAGCAATCAATAGGGCATTTAATAAGGACTGTATTTGGGTAGTACTCTTAAGTATTATCAACACTATTAAATGTTAGCAGAATATAGTATATGTTTAAATATATTTGTTTCGTCTTGTGGTATATATTCCCTGAATATGATTATACATGAACGTGTATTAATGATATAACTGGACTAATTAATGAAACTGGTGTGTCTTAGGAAAAAAAAAAGCAAACTGCTGTATCCTAAGAGAAAGGGCCCCATGGTTACTCGCAAATATACTGAACTATGCGACCTACTGATTAGAGGACAGGTATCTGAATGGGATTAGGCTGAGCGGACAGTTGAATTATGGACAGGTAATTCACACATGCAACAACAATTGTTTTGACGCAAGGAAGACAAAAACTAGCGATGTCCCAGTGGAAAAGGAAATTAAAACATCAAAGGACTGTGAGTTTAAAAAAAGGCAAGATACACAAAGGATCTCTTGAAAGTGGCTATTTAGCAGAGTGAGAAAGACTATAAATATTCAAGCAAAATTTAACATTTTGCGCTCCATGTCAAATACTAAAAAAGGTGCTGTCACTCTGCTAAGCAAAGCTGCAACTCAGAGGCCCAGGGCTAACACTTCTGTCAAAAAATGCCACTCTGTCTAACGCAAGACCAGGAATAGGATTGCTGTCACATACCCTTGGCCTCTGCGGAAGCACCTATAAATTAGGCACTGTTATCAGAGACCTTTTTTAATATTAGTTTTATGGGTATCACAATGGGTTATATTAAATAGTAAGTGACTCAAAATGTATTCTTTTTTAACTTTCTTTTGACATCTTTTTTCCGTATTGTTCTTGCTGTTCCAGTTATTTAAGAAGGAAAACATAGAGTAAATGAAGTTGAATCGTCATGAAACGATGCATATTTGTAGGGATTGAGATGAACTAGGGATTGAAACTCTCCCACACTTTTTATTCTGTTGTAAGTTAGTCCTGTTCTAGAACATACTGTATAGCAGTGGTGACCAGTATTGAGATCCATTTTAGTGGATCTCAATGGGCTCTGCGATCCACCAGCAATGAGGTGAACAAGAGTATAAAAAGATAAAACCCTTTATGATCACATGGTATTATCTTGCTGTGATCTACATCGCTGCAAGATACATGCTGTGCCTCGGTGCATTGGTGCCTTAGAGCCTCTGTGCCCCGGAGGCTCGGTGCCTCAATGCTCTTGGTGCTCAAATGCTGCCTGCATCGGTACTCTCGGCACCTCTGTATTTCAACACCCTCTGTGCTCAAACGCTTCCTGCATCGGTGCCCTCGCTGCCTCTGTGTCTCAGAGCCTCGGTGCCCAAGAGCCTTGGCACCTCTGTGCTTCGGGGTTCTCTGTGCTTAAAGACTCCCTGTTTCTGCCTCGGAGCCTTGGTGCTCTGTGCTTGGACGCTCTGTACTTCATTGCCCTCGGTACCTCGGGGCCTTAGTGCATTGGTGCTTAGGCACTTTTAGTGCTCAGACGCTACTTGCATCAGTGCTTTGCCCTGGCACGCCGAGATGCCAAACACCTTCTTGGTGTCAGGTGCCTGGGAATGTTGCACGCCTCCTGCGTCTTAGTAGATGAGACGTTCGGCTCAATTTGCATAGTGTCCCAGCATCTGACCCTGCACAGGAGACTTCCTCAGCTGAGCCCTCTTCAGCATTGGGAGCTCTGTTCTCTCCCATTCTGCACCTGGCATCGAGCCCGTCACAGAGCATACCCTGCTCACAGGCTCCAGCCCATTGAATTCGCCTCAGGTTACCTCAGAGACTGGTGTTACTCCTCCCTCGAGCTCAGTTCGGACGCTTATGGAGTGAGCCTCCAACTTCCTCCAGGTCCCCTGAACAATGCCGCTCTGTTTTCAGACCGGTGAAGGCTTTGACCCTCCAGCCCTTCCCTGTGTTCCTGGATTTTCTAGAGGATGTACAGCCTTCTTGGCACCAACCGACCTTTGCTGGCCTCCTTGGAAGGTGCAGGTGCGCTAGGCCTAGCGAAATTCCCGCCAGTGAATTCCACCTCTGTGACTCTGATGCGAGCCACTCCATTAGGAGGTTTGTCTAAGGACCCTGCATGCCCTAACGGCCAATGCAGGATAACAGAGGCCCACCTTAACATAGCATACGCAGCCGAAGCACAAGAACCCCGCCTGACCAACACAGCAGGTCTCCTGTCGGCCTACCTGGATAGCATCTTGCGATCAATGCCCCTCCCCGAACCAGTAGCTTCAGAGCTGCACTTCGTCTCGTGTATGCTGTTGCAAATTTCAGGCTTCCAGGGCAAGCCCTGGGCAGAAGCCTGGCAGGCCTGGTAGTGTCGTGCAGACAGTGTTGGCTGTCACAGCATTGGCCTTGCTGGACGCACCAATCTCCCCAGGCCATACTAGGAGGATTTAACCTCAGAGTACCCTTTAGAAAACAGATCACTAGTATATAAGTGCCGAGGGACACATCCTTCTGGGCGGCCCCGGATATTAGCTGCCACAGAAGCCTGATGCCGATGCCTTAGGTCGCCACATGGCGAAGTGGGGATCAGAACCGTGTGGGTCACCTCTGTGTCATGGGCGGACGCCAGCACCTTGTCCTCTCCAGTACCAGAGAAAGGGAAGGGAGCAATGCAGCCACTTGTCAAGACACCTCCCTTTCTCGGTGGGAGCATTACAGTATCTCCTCCACTGCTGGCCCCAAAGTATGGCCTGGGAAGATAAAACCAAGTACCTATCTTGTAAACGATTTTTATTTTGCTCTAATTTCTATTTTGTGATACTGGCTAACTTTAATCTTAAAATCAGATCATATGTAGATAGTATATATTAACTGATCATTAATCCGGTTGGTAATGAAGTCTGTTACCTCAGATATGACCTATGCTCTTTGGGTTTCTTTGTCCTGATATTAAGAAGGATGATGAACACAAGGACCCTGACAGGAGGCATTAGTGTTTGCAAAGGTGTTTGTACGTGATCTAGTAATCTGAGTGTTTATTAAAGAACCTTTTAACAGCAATATGTCACACCGAAAAACCTCTCAGATAACTAATGCTCAGGGACGTATTCACAAAGCTTACTTAAGACTAAGACCAAAAAAGGACTTAAGTCCGTTTTGCAGACTATGTTATGACCCAGTCTTAAGTCTGATACACAATGCGATCTTCTGGGGGTCTTAACCCTTTGTGGTCCTATGTCGGACCAGGTCCAACATTACAATTTTCCCTTTCCAGTCCGATGTTGAACCCTGTCCGATATCATCAAAAAGACATAAAGCACAGGTCTCTAGCATTTTTTCTCCGGAAAAAGCCAAGAAAACCTTTCAATGGCTGAGTGAGACCGATAGGAGCCGAAAAAAAAGGGTGCATCTCATTGCCTCATGCACTATAGCAATAACACAGACATAAACAAAGGAAATAGCTGCTTCTACATCCAGTGCTCAAAGAATATGGCGATTCAATGCCTTTTAAACCTGTTTTACTCAGAAAAAAATATTTTAAACTGTGTGTAAAATAAACAGTGCGTGTGAAAATAAATTGGACCTGACGTGCCTGACAAGCACTGAATAAATGGACTGCAAAGGGTTGATTGAATGAATTGCATCTGATATGGAGCCACAACCTCCCAATTTAATTGAATGAATTGCATCCGATATAGTAATGTACTGTAGAGAAAATTGATTGTGAGAAATGAGTGAGTTGATACTGTAGTGAAAAAATTAAGCTGTTGAATGGTTTTTGATTCAAAAACACTTTATATACTAGAAAGGTATGACTCCAATACAATCATATCAGGACGCGTTTCAAACTGACTTTGGACAAGGCCTCAGTACAGCTCAGTGCAGGATATGTTTGTATCAGAAAGCATGGCTATCCATGGAGTAAATTCGAAAGAGATGAAAAGACTGGCAAAACTTTACAATGTTATGTATTTATACCTTTGTAAGCATTTGACTTGAAAACCGTTCTCTAGTCCATTGATTAAATAATTAATGAAGGTCTTGTCTGGATGATTCAGAAGTTTTAGTTTTAAAATGGAAATATTTATGGGAGTGAAGACTTTAAGTCACTTTGGAGCTACTGGGCAGATGGCTTTAGAATGGGCGTCCCGGCAGAAAATGCACACATGGATGTTTTTGCACTGTATGAAAGAGCATATAACAGATTTTGCTTCCTCTTGAGTATTTGATTCTTCACCCAAATCTGTCTTCCCTTGTGGACAGCTCAGGTGGGACTGAAGAATGGATGGAGTTAGGGATTGAGATTCTATGAGAGAAATGGGGAGGAGCGATGCAGACTGCTCATCTGGAAGTTGATGCTATAGCAGCTTTAGGGCAGAGAGACGTTGAGTGGCCGGTGGAATTGCAGACCCTGCATGCGTTGGCTCTGAGACCGCTGAAAAACCTGTTGAATAGGACTAGCTTAGGTTGTGTCCAGTCGATGATGTGATTATGTGTGGCCAAAATATCTGCTGCTTTGGCTGAAAATGATTTGTGGTAATGGAAAAACATGGTCCCTCCATATCTGACAGATAGCTCCACTATGTAGAATTTGTAAGAGTCCAGTTCTTGTCTGTGGTTTGGCTCTGTATATAACTAAGGCAAGGATGAATTTTCCCAGATTTTTTAGCAATCTGGGTTCTCTGGATTGTAGATTGGAGGCTCTACTTCAGAGACCGGGGTTGGTACCAGCATTGACGGTAGCTGCTGTGGCAGTGGCTGAGTTTACTGCAGGAATAGGGGAAAACACTGAAATTGCGGAACATTGCTTATCTTGCTCGATGCTGCAGTAGCTTGCTCTGAGACAGTCTGCCTGCTGTCTGACCTGGGCCGCTGAACAGCCGAGCGTTTTCTTGGGTGGAAAAATTGGTTCTGATGAGATGGAATTACAATAGAAAATGAACAGAAATTCCTGATTGCTCCTTGCAGGAATCTCGCTGCCATTTGAGGAGGAGCTTCATGAGTTTGTTGATAGTCCATTTCTTAAAGTACAGTCGCTCTGGAGGTCTATCCTTGGCCCAAATCTGTTTTGATCGACAGGGATTGACTCCTTGGACGGTGGGTAGTGGTATGCTGTCCTGCTCGGGAGGCACATGTTCGGATGTTACTGAGACGCCTGATAGAGAGAAGAGTGGTGGGCTGACCAGAACCTGGAACTCCATACTTAATTTGTTATTGTTTAATTCTTTACACAGAACAAAATTGCTGGGGTCTTGCAATCCACTTAGGTTCACAACCAAACGAAAAAACACAAGACAGAAATATACAGTATGACCAATGGTTTAAACAGAAAGTAGATTTGATTGATGACAGGAGACCAAAGGATAGGGAGGAGCCTAGCTCCTGCCTCCCAAACCAAACATAATAGGTTAACATAACAACAGATACTGAAATGCGGATTTATTTTACAGACTACACGTGTAGAGTAGTTTTCACCTACTCGCAACAGTCCAAAAGAAAGACAAAATCATGGTGGATTATTCTAGAGTGGGTTGGAGTAGAGTAATTGGAACTACAGATGTTAATTTACTTGGCCTTGGAAAATGTAGCTCATACTTTTGTATAAATGGATTCACTTAACTGTATTCTTATTTATATAAAAGCTGCCTGTCCCTCAGAATTACACATCTGTAATAGTAGGTTATTTGTTGGCCAGTGTCAGCGTATCAAAGACTACACACATTACTGACAATTACAATTGGCATGGCAAGTATTTCAGTACATTTACATGAAACAGAATGAATTCAATTTTCAACATGTCATCAAGCTTAGAAAGCTGGGCATGTAGAAACACCCAAAACAGGCTGGAAAATTGCCATTGCAACACAATATTAAAATAGCTTTATTTTAGTTTGCCACACTTCTCAAATAACCCGTATTTTCTCAGTCTGTAAACTTTTCACATTCTTTGACATTAAAATTTTCCTGGATGTTGCACCGAGTAAAGACCAAACATTGCAGAGTTCACACAATAAATATGCTTTATTTGCCCAGCATACATACAACACTATAAGTCATTCCTCAGGAATTTAAATTAACCGTCATTGCAATTTTTATAAATAATAAAAGAGCTCAAAGCTAAGCAAAAAGTAGCATCTGAGTAAACACAGCTTAGGAGCTTTGTTCATCCCTATGTAAATCTCAGATGTAGATTCTATTTTTGCATCATCTGTAGATCTGGCCGATTTGCGCCAAAGCGCCTTTGATGTGGAGGATCTTGGAAGAACTTTGCATATTTTGAACTGCTGAACTTAAAGTATATTAGAAGTCTGTGTGGCTCTGTGAGTAAGCCTTTGAAATCTAGGGAACAGATGGCAAGTGGTTTCAGAGCATCTCCACATAGAATAAAATCTGCATTATTTTAATTTATTATTCAAGTTGACCTCTGTTATCTGAACAACCTCTCGACAACCCCTTGTGTCATGTTCTGTGCTCTTCCGTCCTAAAGGCACGAACCAGTCCTCCTCACAAGTCACACTGCTTACAGTTGAACTCGTTCAGCACTGCAGAGCATTGCTGAGGTCTAGGAAAGATACACAACCCTCCTCAAGCATTGAGGCACATACACATAAATGCAGCACACAGATAAAAATGACATATACCCAATACAGACAGCTTGCTTATGAATTATCTTGGCATCTAAGTTTTCACCTGCCATGAGCATGTTGCTCAGTTTTATATATTTCATAGTTTTGCTTATATATAACTATATAACTATTGCTTGCTATCTTGATAATCAGTTGTTTTCTGACTACAGCTCTAACCGTTTACCATGTTGAAGTGGGAAATAATTATGAAAGATGTGGCTAATGCATATGGTTCAGTGCCACATGAACTTCTTTGGGCAGTATTTGATTTTTTTCAGTGTACCAATGACAATAACAAATTTAGTGAAAGCCTACTTTGGAGATTTGCAATTTTGATTTTCATCTTCAGAATTCAGCACTACATGGCAAAGCCTAGAAGTTTGAATAATGACATACTGCACCATTTCTCCACTGGTTTTTACCATGGCAATGGAAGTAATTATTAGGACGTCAAAATGGGTAGTGGTAGGAGAGCTCATGGCTTCTGGAATGTGATTACCACCAGTTCGAACATATATAGATGACATGACAACTATGACTACAACAGTAGTCTGCACTAATTAGTTATTGGGCAAATTAACCAATAACATTGAATGGGCACAAATGCAATTCTAGCCCACTAAATTAAGGAGCATCTCTATAATTAACGGTAAAGTAAAGTAAATAAAAGGTTTTACATTAATGGACAGGCAATACCAATAGTGTTTGAGAAGCCAGTGAAAAGTCTTGGGAGATGGTAAGACAGTGATTTAAATGACATAGTTTGTGTGGGAGAAGTTAGACAACAAGCAGTGGAAGGGCTGAAGAGCATAGACTTGGGTCTACTGTCAAGGCTGCTGTGGCTACTTACTGTGTACAAGGTTTCTTTGACAACAGTTGAGAAGTTGGAAGCTTTAATCAGTTCATACGTCAGGAAAGGGTTGGTAGTTCCACACTGACTCAGCAGAGTGGGACTTTATAGTAAAGGAATACTGCAGCTACCAGTCTCTGCTCTAACCGAGGAGTTTAAGTGCACCAAGGTCCAACTGGAAATGACAGTAGTAGAATCATGCGACAAATGCGTAAGGGAGGCAGCACCTGTGTTGAAAACTGGAAGAAAGTAGGCGGCAAAGAAAGCCGTGGAAGATGCAAAGGCTGCCCTTTGAATCGGTGATATTATGGGGCAAGTTCAGCTCTTGGTCTCAGTTCAGCTCCTCTTACATGATAAAAGGCAACCCAGCTCAACAGAGGAAGCTGGTAGTCAACGAGGTGCAAAAGCAGGAAGAGAGGATGAGGTGTGTAAAGGCCGTTTCCTAGGCCAGGCAGGGAGAATGGATGAGATGGAAGAGTGTGGAACAACGCATGATCGGCTGTCAAGACCTATGGACAATAGAACAGAGCAGTTTCCTCGTCAGATCAACATATGATGTTCTCCATGACGACAGAACCTAAACCTCTGGGTGGGTGAGGATCCCTCCTGTCCTTTGTGTTCAAAATCTGCAATGTTAGGCATATTTTGACAGGATGTAAGGTGGGTTTTAGCCAAGGACGGTTTACTTGGTGCCATGACCAGGTGCTGCGATATTTGGCCTTAGCATTGGAAAAGACAAGCGTAACATGACCAGTAAGTTCACTGCAGTTCCATAAAAGCATTATACACAAAAAACAATATTCCTCCATCCAGGAGAGCAACCACAAAAAAAAGGTGTTAAAACCAAGCCTCGCCCAGGACAACTGGAAGCTGCTAGAGACTGGAAAATGCTGGCAGCTGTTGGTCAATGGCTTATTTTTCCACCTGAAATTGCCACCACTAACCTTCAACCAGACATTGTCTTGTGGTCTGGATCAGCATGTCTTGTTCATCTGGTAGAGTTAACAGTGCCATGGGAGGATGCTGTGGATGAGGCGTATGAGAGGAAGAAACTTCGGTATGTTCAACTAGCTGCTGAAGTGAAAGAGCAAGGATGGAGAGTCCGGATTTATCCAGTGGAGGTGGGTTGTTGAGGATTTGTGGCACACTCTGTAACCTGGTTTCTCAGAGATGTGGGGTTCATTGGCCAAGAGTTGCATCGCACAACGAAGCAACTGGCTGTGGTTGAGTTGGAAAGATTCTGGCTGGGGATCTCAAGCATAATAGAAAGAAAGCAATGGTGATGTACGGGTAAGTAAGCTGGGCTGAGCTGAGTGGGGGATGGAGGGGTGTGATGCTGGGATGCCAGAATCACTGTCGAGCCCTCTTGAGGTGTTGTGGGCTAGTCGGCGAAACACAGAAGACGGAAGGTGCCCATTTGAAGACTCCAGAGATGTACCCTACTTAGCTTAATCCAGACGGTTGTCATGCTGATGCACTAGGGAGACCGCACTGTGGTTGATCCCCGGAGCCAGCATCACAGCCGTTGTGTGTGCTGATGCACTGGGGAGGCAAAATAATCTAATAGCTGGAGCCATTACACTTCAGCCATCATCAGATGGAAAGAAATGCAAATGGCTGGAGATGCAGATGGATCACATTAGTTTACTGTAAAGCTACTTCTTAGTTAGTGTTTATCTTGGCGAGAGCCAAGTTCAAATCAGCATGAAGTTTTAACATCTACTCTCATGTAATGGAAATCATGCATTGGTCTTTTAAATCCCAGAACAATGCTAATACTTCCTGTGAAGTATGTTAACTGAAACATGGTTTATTTATCTTGTAGTGCTGTCACTAGCTGCAGAATATTGTCAAATGTGTTGTGGTGTATTATAGTTCTATAAAATTGCATTGTGATAACCAAATTGAGATATCACATCTTGTTTACAAGTGTAACCCAGATAGAAACAATTACAAAATCCATGTTTCTAGTAAAGTATACTTCAAATAAAATAAAGTACTCTCTTGTTATTTCAGGATCGGTTAAGTCACAAGGTTGATTAACTCTTCAGTAGGTCATGTTATACTAATATACTCATTCGTACTTGGAGTGAATTCAATGCTATAAGTTCATACATCAGGTGGAGAGTATTTCTTCTTATTATAAATGAGGTCATCTTCTGTGAGAGGACCATGAAGTGAAGCTGAGCCAACTAACTTATTATAAATCACAAAAACAAGCATTGTATTAGTGAACTTCTATTAATAGCAGCAATGCGCACAGCAGATCAAGTTTTCTTACCATTTTGTGATCATTTTTCAAATAAAAATTTGTAAATCGAATGAAATGTCAAGGAGTGTTCCAAAGCATCCTAAGAAAAGTAATTTCAGTCTTTTAGAAGTTTTGGAGGAGATGGATATGAGTGAAAGTAACGTTGAAAACTTTCTGGGTTGGAAAGCCCTGATTGAATGTCTGAAGCAACATTTGAAGATGGATTGGACCCTCTTCAGTATTTATAAGTATAATGGATCCACACTACATTTATTATTATTATTATTATTATTATTATTATTATTATTATTATTATTATTATTATTTGAGCACTTTAGGGATGTAAATAGTTCATTATTTCATTTTGTACAGTTTGTTATTAGGTTTTTGTTCAGTTTTATTCATTGTTTGAAAAGGAACATATTTGATTTGAAGTAAGCACTTTATTTTGAAAAAAGAAACCTCATTATTTTGCTTCTTGACACTTCCATACTTTCAAACAAGTGAGTAACAAAAAATTTTCAGGTACTGAAAATTTAGAGCCACAAAAGTCTCAGTAGCAACATTCTCCTGCATAAACACACATTTACAGTATGTGAGAGCAATGTGCCTGATAGTTGTGGCATATGAATTGAGAGTATTTGTCATTCATACTCATCATGGATACATTTTGGGCACCCAAAAGCTCTCCAAAAAGGCCACCTTTCGAATGAAATATTGGACAAAAAAGTAAAAAAGAGGATTACAAAATCTAATTCATGTGGCAATGTATAGCATGTGAGGTACCAGAAGGTAACATCCCTTTGAGAACTTGTTCAAGAAACTAGTGTATGACTGGCCATAAAGATTTACACAATATTCATTTTTGGAGAGGTTTGGGGGCTCCTTGGGCCTAGCTTTGTAAAAACTCATGCATAATTTGATCCCTTTGTTCAATCAGTTTCAAAGTTTTACCAAGTGCAATAGACATGTTGGACAAAAATCTGGCTCTTTTCATTTGCGACAAGTTGAAAACATGACTATAGAGTATAAACAAATGAAAAGCATATGGTTTTTTGTGTATTTTTTTATGGATATCTCCCTCCAGTGAGGTACTGAGTAAGACTTTTATCAAATCTAAGGTTTTAGTCCTGATGCCCAAGGGGTTACCTTGAATTCAAACCCTGACCCATGCCTGTGCTATCTATACTTCGGAAGATAATGTGATTTATTTAAGGCCTGTACAAATATTTTACTTTAGCCTGAATGCTATCAGATGAACCAAACACTTATACACCACTGTGGCAGGCTGGCGAGTGGACAGAGGCCCAGAGACAGTCTGTAGTTCAAAAAAATAACTATTATTATAAATAAACACAAAAATGAAAAGGCACAATGGCCAGAACAAAGCAATTTAAACACAAAAATAACAATTTCCAGGCTAGGCAATACCTTCACTGGAGTCAAACTTTCCAAACAATCAAAAAAAAACCCAACCTGCTTCCTCAGCTCCCTCCTCCCAAATGAAAAGCAGAGGCCTCCTTTTATGTCAGGAGGCTGGGCGCTGATTGATCGTTAATTAAACTAATCATCTAATCAACCCCAGCCACCTGAACACAATGAACCAAGGCAGGTAGGGGAATTTAACCCCATCCCTGCCAATTGTGCTCTGCCACAACCACATTTCTATAATGGAAGCCAAAAGATGGTGAAAGGTATGTGAACAGTTTAACAGTAATTGCCCCTAAAGGTGCATCATTTCATGTTTTAAATGTAACACATTAAAGAAAATGAAACATGACACTTATTTTTGTAATTAAATCCTTTTATTTCCAGCACTGTGTCTTGAACTGACATCTTGGAGCAGAGGTCGTGCTATCCTTTAAAAATGTGCATCTTTAAAAAGGATTCCATCTCAATATAAATAATGCTAGTAGAAATAGACATAAAGACAAGCTTACCTGAAATGTTTTCTTTTGAAAATCCCCCATTCACGATGTAAAAATCAGTGTTATCTATCAATCAATCAATCAATCTTTATTTTATATAGTGCCTTTCATAGTGGACCAACATCACAAAGTGCTTTACAAGATGCAGTAACAACAAGAAAATCCATAATACTTTAAATACAGAGAAATGCATAATACATGATATACAGTAAAAAAAAAAAAGAACATAATACATTAAATACAGTGGAAAGTACATAATACATGATAGTGGCATAATGCATGAAAGAGTACACTAAATACAGTAGAAAGTGCATAATACATTATGTTACTATCACACGTGAAATAGTAGCAGATACCAGGCTTAAAGAGCACGGAAAGCAAAAGAGAACAGGTGGGTGTTAAGAGTTGCTTTAAAGCGAGTGACGGTGGGAGCATCACACACTAAAGCTGGGAGAAAGTTCCAAAGAGTTGGATTCATGAAGCTAAATGAGCGTTGTCAAAATGTGGTGCACTTTTGCTTGGGGATAACAAGGAGACCAGAATCGGAGAACCTCACCTTGCGGGCAGGGACATAGCGGGTCAGCAGGTTGAGGAGGTACTCGGGACCAATGTGATGAAGGGCATTGTAGATGAGCAGGAGAGTTTTGAAAATAATCCTGAAATTTAAAGGTAGCCAGTTCACCTGGGCAAGACGGGGGGGGGGGGGGGGGGGGGGGGGGGGGTGATGTGACCATGTTTTTTACATCTGGTAAGGATCCTGGCAAAGGCATTCTGAACTAGCTGCAGTCGATTTATGGTGCGTGCCAGGAGACCACAATATAGAGAGTTG